>NW_004524615.1:2807055-2826604 GCF_000260255.1 Octodon degus
TCTCTGCTTCCAAGCTGAACAACTCTGCCTGTCGGCTTTCACCCCGGAGAACGCTGATACGAATGTGTTACGGCATTTGTTGTGTTTTTCCCATGAAGTCACTATTTTCCCTTCTGTAATTAACGAACGCTGTGCAGAGAGATAATTTGAGACGTGTAAGTATCTTGTTTCGCATCGCATTGTCACACTGCTGTTAGCATCCAGTAATGACTTTTGCTGACAGCAAGGACTGCCGTGGTGCTTGCTAAATGCGGGCTTTCTATTTTTGCCGCTCCTTCTATGTTTATTAGCTGGAAACCTGCCGGAAGTCCGACCTCCCGGGGGCCTGGGAGACACCGCCGCCCACCGCAGGACGCCGAGCGAAAGGAGCGCGGGGAGCGCCGAGCTCCCCCACCGTGGCCGGCCCGCGCGGCTCGCTTGCTGCGCGGCAGCGGCGCACGCGTCGCTCTTGTCACCAGCTCCGAAGGGAAAGCTGGCACAAAGCGACAGCCGGCAAAGTGAAGGAAGGGTCAGCTTAGAACGTGACAACCAGTCGTGCTCCTCAGTGAAGACTTAAGCTGTACAAAAGGTGCTGTGAAACGGGAGGAAACTGCTAAAAGGAAAAAGGCAGTAGACAGGAAAGGGGCCGGGAGGGCAGGGCAAGGCAGACAAGGCCCGTCAAAGAAAGGAAGGTTGTGCTTACACCGACGAAGAGTGTTTGTGCCCGTATCTTGTACTCTGAGTAACTACTTTAAAGATAATAATATGCAAGGTGTTTTAACTATTGTTACTCTCTTATCATTTTAATTTTTTAAAGGTTTATTTATTTATTTGCTTCGCACAGGGTCTGGCCACACCGCTTGGACTCCTAGTGACCCTCCTGTCCCAGCGTCCCCAGCGCTGGCATTACAGGTGTGTGCCACCACGCCTGTCTTCCGTGGCCCGCATGGTGCTCGGGGGTTCTGGAGCCAGCGCGGCATGTGGCGTCAGGTGCTACTGAATCCAGGTCCTTGCGCTTGCCAGGGAGGCGCTCACGCTGCTGAGCCACTTCCCTGGCCCCTCTCCCATCATTTAATATGAAATTTTGTTTTACTTTTTTAGCATAGAATAATAATAATAATAATAAATAACCCTCAGTACTCCTCAGAAATGTGGACGGAGTGAAGAGCGCCTGGTTGGCAGCAGGAGACTGAGGAGCGAGCAGGTTTGTGCAGTCAGGAAACTGCTTCTACTCCACGGATTGCGGAACAGGATTATTTTAGTAATTTTCCAATTTGTTAACAAGCCAGTAATTATTTCAAAATGGAAGATTAGAAACTAAACTAACTAGAGTGGAAAAGGACACATAGCACAGGGGCAGGAGGACTGCATTATTATACGGCAAACTTCGAGAGGCTGAAGGCGGCCCCATTTTCGGGTCAGAGCTGGGTGGCCAGCCTGGTAGGTTGTCAGCAGTGTATACAAACACGTGCGGTGTACAAAATTTCATAACAGCATTTTATTTACATACAACTGTAGTTTATTTATATTAATACTGTGCTGCACACAACAAACATAATTTACATATATTATTTTGTAGCTTCTTTGGGGGATTTATGGTGGCTCACATACAGGACATGCCCAAACTAAACTAATAAATCCCATGACACAATGATTTAAAGATAAAAATGAGTTGAAGATATTCCAATGTGTCTTACTATTAGATCCCTTCACTGCCACAGATGGGTGCGCCCTGCCGGGTGAGGAAGTGTCGCATGCCTGAAGGACAGCAAAGGGACTACTCAGACCTCCACGGAGCTGTTTGCAGCTACTCAGGCCCCTGTGACAGCTTTTTTGTGCATTGCTTGTAAGCCAAGTAGCAGATGGCGCCACTGAGGCTGTGAACTGGAGCTCAGCTCTGCTGCGGCCTAACAAATGAAAATGCAAGGGGTGCGCGGCCACCTGCAAGGACAATTTCACAACTCGGGGAGAAAATACAGAGTTCAAGGGTGATGACCCCAGTGCTGGTTCCCATGTTCCCTGTACTCAAGTATTTTGTTCTGGCGAATAGATGGAAGGGCAGAGAAAGATTAGAGATCACTAATAGACCACAGGTGATCGTGAGGTAGATGGCGGGAAGCTTGTTTGGTCGACAGAAGCATGGAGAGATAGACGGATGGACAGGCAGATAGATGAGCAGACAGACGGACTGTCATTCAGCACCCAGAGGGCTGAGGGTGTGAACGAGCTCTTCCAGTGTGCAGAGCCATTTGTGAGGTTTTTGTCATTATTATTATTGCTATTATTATTTTTTTAATTTTATGTATTTTGTACAGGGTCTCACGACACAGCTCAGACTTGTAGTGATCCTCCTGCCTCAGCCTCCCCAGCACTGGGATTACAGGTATGGCATGCAGTGCTGGGGATCGAACTCAGGTCCTTGCACTTGCCAGGCAGGCACTTGGACCATTGACCTATCTTGCAGGCTCCATTTCTGAGTTCTTGCCCAGATGGTGCTGATTCTGCACATACAGCTCCCTCCTGAAAAACTCTCACAGGGCACGGATGGGGATCTTCCTGCCTTGGTGGCTGCCATGTTCCCAGGGTGCTGCCCATCGCAGGGGTGGCATTTTCTAGGGAAAGCTGGGGCCCACATGTCTGCTTCATGTGCACCCACAGTTCCCCAGGAATCCAGGGCTTCCTCAAGAGCCCATCCAGCAAGCACTCAGAGGGCAACTATTTTCAGACATGAGCTCTAGAGAAATTGCTCAAGTATGCAAGTACCTCCCGGGCCGGGACTCTGCAGCCCTTGTGGCCCCGGGATGATGGGCCGAGAGCGTGCAGGCCGCCCAGAGCCTGAGCAAGCAAACCCCGTGAAGCTCGAAGGAGCCAGCTGTGGACAGATGGGGAACCAAGAGCCCTCTGGGGCTCGCACTGGCCACTTGGATTTGCTGGCTGCAGAGGATGGAGCCAGTGGACAGGGACGCTGGTGAGTGGCCAAGGTGGTATTAGTCAGCCATGCCATCTTCTCAGAGTGACCACTGAAGTTTCCCAGGAGCACAGCATGGTCACCAGCTGATCCCTCTGTCTGTGCCAGAGGCAGAACATTTCTCTAGGCACAGGGGACCTAAAATCTTAATGTCCCCATAAAGATGGGGGCTCAGGGTGACCAGAGATCATCTCATAAATGAAAAGGAGCACAGCACATTTGTGGTCAGGTAGTTTCCAATATATCCTACCAATTTCCCTCAGATGGGGGGAGAAAGCTGGAAGCAAATGAAACCATCAACATTGCTTCTGGCCAGGTCGTGCTTTTTGGGAAATCACGACCTTCATGAATTGTATTTGTTTTTCTAAGATTTTCTAGAATAAATACTGTTGGCTCTGATAATCAGAAATGAAACCCTTTCTTTCAAGGTGCTCAGAGTTGTACCTGACGCAGAAGCAGGCAGGGGAAGGAGGCAAGCCAGGGTGTTGCTGGCTTGGAGGGATCTTGGTCTTTAGAAGCACCAGGAATTGGGTCACGTCTGCCTAGTGCGGAATGGCGTTTTCGAATTCTGGGATGGCCTTACCTTTGATTCGGCGTGGCCACGCAGATGGTTTATGGACTTCACGTGCATGTGCTGAAGACATAGGACAAAATGAAGTAAAACTGCTCTCTCTTTTGGAACATCTGTCTCCTTGGGTGGCAGTGACTGAGGTCATTCCCTGGGAAACTCGGCAGCAGAAAGAAGTCTCAGGGACGCTAGAGAAAGCTCAGAGCAGAGGGCACATGAGAGACATACAGGCTTGACCTGGACCTCCGAAGGCCTTTGGGAAAAATTTCCTTCCACTGATGCAAATAACGTGAGGTCTGTGCTTGTTCTTGCTCAGGACCCAAGACGGCCGAGGACTGGGCAGCATGGGTACCAGCTCCCATGGGAAGTCTCTGAATATGGTGACATCCACTGGCCTTCAGTAATTGTCAATTAAATTCATATTTCCTTCAAGACATGGTAATAGGTACCACATTAAAAGGGAGTTGCTGTAAGAAACGGCTGCGTATGCTCAAGAAGGATGACAGCTGATGGAAGGTACAGCCGCTGCCCAAGCGCAGCACACCATCAGGAAGAACGCAGCTGTCTGAAGAGCTGTCTTGCTCTGTGTTCTCCCTCCTTCCCTTCCTCCCTCTCTCCTCCCTCTCTCCTCTCCCCCCTCCCTCCTTCCTTCTCTCCTTCTGCCTCCCTCCCTTTCCCCTCCCTCCCTTCTTTCCTTCCTTGTTCCTTTTCTTTCTCTCCTTCCTTGCTTCATTTTCTTTTCTCCTTTTTTCTCTTTTCTATTTTCCTCTTTTCTCCCCCTCCTTTCCTTATTTTTCCCTTTTCTTTGGCTTTTTATTCATTATAATATAATAACAGTAAAGTACAAAAACATTGCACTACTTAATGTGCCCATTTCTCAGATTTGATAGAGATAAGCACAATAAATTTGCAGTTAAGAGCCAGTGGTGGCAAGCCGAGGGCATGGGTGCCACCACACACTATTCGTTATCCCCGAGAGCTCTGAAAGGCTCACCGCTGCTGGTCTAGACACACACGCTTGAAGCTTTCCAAAGTTCCCTGACCTGCTGGCTGACTGGGGTTGCCAATGTCTCACCCTCCACCTCATCCTCCACATTACTGCTGCTTTAACAGCCTGGTAGAAGCCAAGGAACCCCAATTTCACTGCAGTGTACTAAATGAAGATTATTTACCCAACCCAAGGTGAAGGTGGCAATCCAAGGGGTTGGCGGGACCAGGAGGAGGCAAACTGCAGCTGTCAGGAGGCATGAGGTGGGGCGGGAGGAACAGGCCATGCTTTTTCTACTTTCTTCACGTAGAAGGACAGAGCTGGTTCTTTCTTGATAAGTAAGGGATAAAACACAAAGGTGCTCCCCTCAAAATTCATCATTTCTCCACAGTTTTTAGCACTGTAGGTTGGCCCCAGGGCCTTGCGCTGAGCCCCTTCTCCAGGGCTGTTTTATTTCCTTTTTCATCTTGAGCCAGGGCCTCACTAAGTGGCTGACTTGCCCTGGCTGGGATCGAAATTGTCATCTTCCTGCCTCAGCCTCCCCGAGCGCTGGCATTACAGGCGTGAAGCACGAGGCCCAGCTGAAATTTATCTTTTTGAGGAAAAATGAGAACATAGAATGTTGTAGTGCTTTATTTTTGGCTCAGACGTCTTGATGACTTCCACGAACTCTTCCACGGGTGCTTTCCGGAACCGTAACCGGCCTTCCAAAAAAGAAAGCCCAACCCAACCCCAACAAACCGGCTTTGCTCCCTGCCTGAGAAACGCAGTTCTGCTACAGCAAAACGCAAAATGAAAGCTCCCTTCACTCTGCAACCTGAAAGTAGGGAGGTTATTTGTCCCAATAGCTCTGGTGTGGAAAAATCTGTCAGCCGTGGGGCCCGGCCGTTCTTTAAGGATTTCATTAGGGCCAGCAGAGTCCCACGTGCTGTAAAGGCATGCACGGTATGGAGACTAGGCCGCATATAAACTGCTATTGAACTCATTTCCTTCATTAAACTGCAGAAGTCCCTTTGAACCGCCGGGCTCACACCTGCATAGTAATGAGCTCGGTGTGGATTATAATATTTCTGCTTGCTGTTTAATGTTTCTTGGATCCCCGCCACATCTGAGGTTCTGGCTTGGGTTAAGGCAGTGGTTTCCAGCGGGTCTAATTGGGATCCCGGCTGGCTGGGTTCTCTTACCTCAACTTTGCAGGAGGCAGCTCTGCTGAGAACAAGGAGGGTTTTCTCCTCATTTGCAAGCCCAGTGCCACTGTCACCGGAACCACGCAGCTGCAGGACGCTCTGTGTGCAGCTCCTCTCACCTGGGAGGGGACAGGGGCCTCTGAGGAGCAGGAGCAGATGCAGCGCAGCCGAGCACCGTGTCGTCCCGGGCCTCTGCACCCCACGCTCGGCAGCCCCAGATACGCAGGAGGAAGCACTGTCCAGGCCACAGCAGGGGACACAGTCACTGGCTCTCCAGCTGGACTGAATGGTTCTGGCCCGGATGGAGAAGCCTCTCGGGCCAGCTGTCTGGGAGCGCCACTCTGCTATGGGACCACAGATGCCAGGAGCAAGGAAGACAAGGAGCAGCAGTGTCTGCAGGACACGCAGCGGGTGGGCTGGGCTGACAGCACCTGCCGGGTGCACACAGGCCTGGGTGTGCGTCTGTGAGTGCACGCAAGCACAAGCGTATGCACACATGCAGTGCACGTGCCCAGGCCTGTGTGTGCATGTGTGCACACATGTATGGGGAATGCACCTCTGTGTGCATGTGAGCATGACATGCGCGCGCACGTGTGTGTGTGCGTGCGCATGCATGCGTGTAATGCATTGCGGACAGTCCATTAATTTTCTGTATAAGGCTCAGATTCTTTTACAGCAACTTAAACAAGCTCATGTTGCAGGTTCCACCTGGATGTTCAAGCCATAAAGCTGCAAAATATAAATTATTCTGAGCTTGACATTGCTTGTAATGGAAGAGAGAACAGTGTTTCAATATTTTATTCCAAATTAAGTTTCATCCCCAGTATTCAAAAACTCGACCTCAATGATAACATAGGTGACACCTAGTTTCCTTGGAACTGTGCTCAGAAGAGAAGTGTGTGGGTGTCCACACTGCCGGGTGAGCAGAGGTTTTCAAGTGTCGACGGGGCGCGCCTCATGCTTTCAGCGCAGAACCCTCTTGGTTTTCAGCCTGGCTCAGCGCTGCGGCCACTGGTGGTGACTCTGGGTGGCATTGTCACCGGGTGCATGCAGGGTGTGTAGCTCTGACTGCTGCAGGTCAAGTCCCCACAGCGTGGCCCATGTTTCTAATCTGCTGCAAGGCGCACAGCAAGATGCACCTGGCTCAGAACAGCATGCGCTGCGTGCTTGCTCATGCAGAGAGCAGAAAGCTCCGGGGGTCTCAGCGCCCTCCCGATCAGTGCCTGTTAAGTGATGGGAATTGCTTCCCTTGCTCACAGACGAGGGTAACTAATTGCCTTTGTGTATGGCTGACACAGCCTGGGAAGCACAGTCTGAGATACGGTGGGGACCTCAGCCAAAGCCCTGGCTGTTCACAGTTTAGCTCCAAGCAGCGGGGGGTTTAAAGCAGAAGAAGGTACACATGCACTGTGGCCAAAATATATGGGGAATGCTCAAATTTAAAAATATTACAGTGAAAGGTGCACGGCCACGAGCCCCCTTCAACACACACCTCACTTTGCGCATGCTCACCCATGGTTCGGGCCACTTCCGGCAGCAACTTGGCCTCCTCCTTCCTGAGGGTCAATGCAAGATGGGCTCAAAAATACCGTGAGCGCTGGGTGCCGCCCAACGGGAAGGCAGCTCAGAAAAACATGACGCTGTCTTCTCACCCAGCTTCCTCACCGGATCTGGCACTGTGCTACTTCTGGCTCTTTCCTAAAATCAAAATGACCACGAAAGTGACACAGTTTGAATCCATTCAGGATGTGGAGGCAGCCAGGACAGCGTGTGTAGGGACCCTCAGGAGACAGGGTCCCAGAGCTGCAGCAGGCAGTGGCCAGGACGAAGGGAGGTGCGTGCTCGGGGTATGGGAAGTGCCGCAAGCGTAGTCATGGCAACATTCACTTTAAGCATTCACCCTAGTTTTAATCACATGTCGGGCTTCTGTCACTGGAATCTCAAGGTCCAATTTCAATACCCAGTGGGCCGGGGAGCTTGCACATACACAGGCCATCCTGTGGGGTGCCGGGAGGCCAAGCTGCTGTGGTGAGGCTGGGCTGTTCTCCCTTCCCGACTGTGGCTGCTGTCCCAGGCCAGCAGGCAGACCTGCTTGCAGGGGCAGCAGTCTGCGGCCCCTGGTGGTTGGCAGGAGGAATCTCTTCACAGGTGTACACAGGGGTAGGAACGCACATGGCAGGAAACTGGCTGTGGCATGAGGGTGCTGGGGCCTCCGACCCCAAGCCTGGTCCTGTTCCCCAGTGGGAGCTTGGCCCGGAAAGTATCCTCTGCACCCCAAACCCCTGTACTGCGCAGGGCCCCAGCATGGCCCAGAGCCTATCCTATCCACGTCTGTGAACACCAGATAGAGTGGCCAGAGTTTAATTTTATGCTTATATATAATCAAATAAAGATGCCTGTAAACAGGTAGGACGTGGGACGTGTGTCACGTGTGTCACCCTAGGTAACAGAGTGGTGCTAAAGACCCCAGTGGCAGGCCCGCAGCGGCAGCTCTGGGGTTGCTCTTGCAAGCACGGGTGCCAAGGAGGGAACTGAGTGGGTCAGGCTTCTCCCTATGAACTCTGGTGTCCATATATTTAAGAACAGAAAAATGGACCATAAAAATAATTTTCTTAAATTTTGGGGTCTTAATTTTTATTTTAGTTCCTTATATATTCTAGATAGAAGTCCTTTGTCTGGGCGATTGTTGGCTAAGATTTCTTCCAATTGGTGGGTAGTCTTTTCACTCTGCTGGTGATGCCTTTTGACATGCAGAAATTTCTCAATAAGATGAGATTCCACTTGCTGATTCTTTGAAGTATTTCCTGTGCAATTTGGCTTTTGTTCATGAACTCTCTGCCTACCCCTATGTCTTCAAGATTTCCACCTACTTTCTCATCTTGGTCTTCTAAATGTGTACCATTTCTAATGTCTTATCAATCATTATTATATTCTGTTTAAAATAAATATAAAAACATAAAAGACAAGAAAAATTAATGTTTATTAAAAGCAAGCATTAGTATTTAATTATTTGTCCAATCCTGTATAACTATATCTGTTAATCTGAGCAACACATTTGATGATAAAAATAGGTAATATAACAACCATTGTTAACTTGCTATTCTTGTGAAAATCTGTAACATATCTATTGTTGTATGTTGCCCTGTTGTCTTTGTTATTTGTTTTTGCTTTTGTTTTACTTTTGTCTCTTTAAAATTAAATTAAATTTAAAAAAATTCTCACAGAAAGGAAAGAATTCACTTACCTTGTGGTCCCAGAAACATTCTCCACCTCTCTGTTCAAACATAAAATAATAAATGCGTTGTTTTCTCAGGAACTAAAAGTTCTCATCACGGCTCCCAAGCGAGTCAGCTGCAGTGAAGTCAGAAAGCTGGCCTTCTCAGCCTTTCGCCAGGCAGCTCTAGGGCAGGGACGGCCCTGCAGCAGCGCTCACGAGCAAGCGCGCGTGCCAGGCTCTTGCTCTGGTGAGGAGGGTCCTCACTGTTTCTCTTACGCAGGAGCTTTTCTCCTCTCCAGGTCCCAAAGTTGGCTACACAGTGCATGAGGCTTAAGTAATAAAAAATACTTAAGCAAGAGATGAGGGACTGACGGCCCCGACAGCAGGGGTACTCTCTTGCCCCTGTCCCTTGGTTTTGGAGCCCGAGTTTCTAGGCCTCCTCAGGCTCCACCACAACTTCCTTCCCCACCCTCAGCTCCTCTGCAGTGCAGCGCAGCCGCCGCTCGCTGGACTCGCCTTCCTGGTTTTGTGTGTGCGCCCTGGCCTCGCGGGTGTCCATCACAGCAGAGTTCTCGGCTGTTCCGGTGACCCCCACCCTGTGGAATCAAATTCCCACCCTGCTTGGCTTCAGAGCTGGGGTCCCTGGGCACTGCCCAGCTCCTTTCTGTCCCACACTCCCAGTCTGGTGCACATGCGGGTTTCCATCCAGGGGAGACCTCTGAGGAGGCCAGGCTGTCCTTGACATGGCTTCCCTGTCTGTATCTTCAGCCACCAGCTTCCACTGGCTGCCACCTTAAGGGGCTGTGGGGTGCTTCCTTGTCATCATGGGGGGGGCTCTGAACAGTCTGTCCTTGTTCCCTACTCTGTCTCCTTACAAAGCAGTCTGAGAGGCTTCATTCTTGGAATCCAGTCTGGCCTCATCATTGCTCTGGATGGCTCTCCCTTGCCTCAGATAGATTTGAAATTTGTAGTCCAGGCAGAAACCTTTACGACCCACTGCCTGCCTTATCTGCTGGGGCCACCCTCCTGAACACATGGCTCCCGAAACCTCGTGGTTTCTTTAGGGACTCCTATTTTCCAAGCTTCTCGAATGTTGAATGCCCACCATTGCTCCCGGAAAGTGCTGGCTCCATCGTCCATCAAACAAAGCTCTTGTTCCTTATACAAACTCTGGTCCATGCCTGCCTCTGAGGCGCCATTGAGGATGTCAGCCTGAGTTAGGGTCCTCCCCAGAGGACTCAGGCGCCACACAGTCAGGCAGCGCTGAGCAGCAAGACTGTGCCGAGGGATGGATTGGTTTCCGCGGTTCTACCTTCCTCCAAGCATCACGCTCCCTCAGTGCGATTGAGGAAGCTGGTGACTACTCAGATATAGAGCCCCGCATCCCAGTGAATGGTGCGGTGCCGTGAAGGTCCTAAAATCCCCCTCTGCTTTGAGCACAATTATCCCACACTCTGGCTGCTTTTGGAGCAGCTCTGGGGGCCTCTTTCCTAAGGAACTACGCAAGGTGAAACGAAGAGTATCAGGAACGACACACTACCCAAGAGAAAGGCGGCTCGTGTGGACATGACGTGTGACCTCACCCACCTTATTCATTGGGTCTGGCACCATGTGACTCTGGCTCTTCCCCAAAGTCAAGGTGACTATGAAGGGAACCACTCTGAGTTGATTTAGGACACCAAGGCAGTCAGGATAGTACTAACAAAGGCCCTCAGAAAAGAGGCCTCCAGAGCTACTGCGGGGTGGCCGGACCGGGCAAAGCTGTACACAAGGGAGCAGAGCCCTTGGGGCAAGGGTCTTGGCCGCGGGTCTTTTATTGTAAATTATTTTAAAACTTCAAACGTTCATGGCACTTTTCTGATCGCCTCTTCCACGGCGGGGTAGGACAGCAGCATTTTCCATAGTACAGGTCTCTTACCCGTTTTCATTTTGCTTCAGGTAAATCACTGGGTGTGGCCCTTTAGTGGCCCTGTTATCGGTGGATTTTGTCCTTGCAGGACCGTGGGGAACAAAACAACAGGCTATGACATCACCCACAGAGGAAGTGACCCACCCTGGGCCTGGCTGGCAGAGCGACACCTTTGTGCTGTAAACTGGTTTTTACAAGTAGGAAGTTCACTTGAAGCGGCGCTAACAGCGCAGCGTGGTGCATGCATGAGCCAGCCGCTCGGCCGTCCGCTTATCGGGACGCCGCGCTGCTGTAGCTGAGCTCGCTGGACTTTGGCAGCCCTGGCCGGGGGTGGGCCTGTTTACGCAGCTCACCGCCCACACTGCGGGCGGCCGCGCGACACCGGAGGCCATCTGGTGGCTGCGGCGCCACAGGCAGATGGGAACTTTTCAGCCCCGTGCTGTGGGGCCCGTGTCATCTAGGTGGTCTCTAATTGAAGGACGTGTGGCCCTGGGCCGGATGTCAGCAGTCACATGCAGAGAGCCACAGAGGGACCACACACAGCGCCGGTTCTGGGGCTGGGCATGTCCCTTTCACTCCTAATGACTTATTTCCGAGAAAGTCACAGCATTCTTACAGGGACTTGGGTCTCAGAAGGCAAAGGACAAGAAATGCAAACCACTGCCTCCCCAGAGCCGCGCAGGGCATCCGGGGCGGAGGAGGACAGCGCAGACCCGCAGGGTGGCCCAGCCTGGCTCCTCCTGCCACTGGGAGATGCGAGGCCCTCAAGCGGGTCGCTCCAGGCTCCAGGCCCAGCTTCGCTGCCGCGAACCAGCCGAGACGCGCTTCTGTCCTGCGCTGGCCCTTAGGGAAGCTGCGCGGAGGGAGACAGCATCGTGCACGTCTGTCCCCAGCCTTCTTCCCGCTCCCCACACGTTACTGCCCCGCTTGGAGCCTTTCTCTGCATTCGCGGGTTTTTTAAATAACTCATGTCAGGTGTTCGCAGTAGCTACACGTCTAGATGTCTCTCCACTTTTGTCTAAATCCGGTTGTTACAGTAAGTAGTTTATTGTTCTTTGTTTCCTATTAGTTATCCCTGATGCCTGGATACTCATTTTAAAATTAAATCAATGTTCAGAAGCAGCCACAAAGAACCCTGAGCAAGTGTCCATCTCTTAAAATCTTAATATTCAAGGAAAGGGTCACCAACAATATTGCCAAGCGTCATAACGATGTCAACATTTCTTTCCCTCTGAGGCTGATCTACTCTACATTTAATTATCAATAATTGTCTACCAGGTATAATATGATAAGAAGTAAATATCAATAATTAGTAATCGTAGGAGACAGCTTAATTTTTTCTTCGGCGAGATTTATTTCTACCATTTCTCTAGTGCATAGCAGTTGAAATACGAGATAATGGATTTTTATTGATTTTTTGCTGAACATTGAAGATGTATAAAATACATTCTCGTAACTTTGATGGCCATGGGTTTCAGAAAGCATCAACTGGATTGATGTGATACATTTGTTTGTTAATGTGCGTGAGCAGGGAGGGCTCAGGACCCAAGACGTCTCCTCGCCTTCCACAGCCTCAGGCCAGCTGTGCTCTTGATCCATGGTCCTCTCAGAAAAGGCCTCTTCCCCTGGCCCATGAGGGTCCTGATCCCCCCGGGGGAGGCTGATGACATTGATGCACATGCAAATGGTGCTATGAGGTGTGCAAGCACATTTATTTATGAGGGAGGCACTGCAGGCCAGAGCATCCAGGCCTAGGGAATGTCTCCTCTCTCCCTCTGAAAGAACCAGCAGCAGCAGATCCATCCAGTTACTGTAGCTGTTTTGGAAAACCAATCAGACGGAAGGTAGCCACCCCTCTTGCTGTGTGCCAAAAGGTGCCTACTGCTCCAGGGAGTGCACTTCCACCCAGCCCTGGAAGGCTGTCCTTCCTGGCCCTGCATCCAGCTGTGCAGGTGCAGAAGCAGGGCCCCGCTGTGAGGCGTGAGTTTGGATCCTGCCACTCCCTTCTCTTCTGCAGGACTGCAGAGCCATGTGAAGGCCTGGCTGCAGTGCCGCTGCTTGCACAGCTGATGCAGTGTGGGAAAGGGGGCGCACCAGGCGGGCTCCTGCTCCACCCGAGGCTCTGCCTCCTACAGGGGCTGTTGTGCCATCAGAAAGGTTGTTGTCTTTGGGAAGAAGGGTGTTAATTTATAATTTATTTTTAGATACCAAAGTGGGGATATTTACAAGTGCAGATGCATAGAGACCCTGTTTCACATTACAAATAAATATTGACTTTTCATAAGTGATATATCTGATTGTAAAAGGTAAATCAATATACTGTGCAGGCTGAAACATAGGAGAATATCTTGTTAAATGACCTTGAATAGGAAGAGTTTGTTATGGGTCAACTCTGCATAGGAACCAGATCAGCCAGACAGAAATTTGAATAAAGCCTTTTATTTACTGAGCTCAGGTCCGCCAGTCACTTCTCTCGCAGGAGAAGGCTGACCGGCCCCGAACGTAGGCAGCAAGGGGGTATTTATAATAGAAATCACATCCAGTTTGGTAAGCAAACTTGTTATCTAGTACAGAACAACAGAAAACTACATTCATTTGACACAGCTGCAAACTGTTTATAACTAAAAGGTCTTTTAGAGCTTAGTGATAAGTGTATATTTTCATAAGATATCTTAAACTGACTACATTACAGGAGATGGTTGGGGAGGGCGTTTGTGTTAGCTTGCCGCCTTGACAAGAAACAGTTATTTATTGTTGAACAGCCTTGAGCCGGAAGGGAGAATATATTTTTTAAAGCAGATAACAGGAAGCACAAGGGGCTTTTATAATTTTTACAGTTAAAGCACAAAACTCTGTTAACCCTTTACAGAGTTCTTACATAGGCTCCCAAAACTCTAATCAGCACAGGATAGTCAAGAAGACCACATTAAAATTCGGAAACCCAGTTCACCTACAGAGACCAACGTGAGTGAAATCAAAGAACAGAGGGAGGTATTTGCAATTACACACAAAGAAGACATCTAGGGTAGGTAAACAGCTTCTGCAAACCAGCAAGAAAGGGAGAGAAAATCCAGTAGGCAACCTGATTCAAAAAGAAGAAACCCTCTACAAGTGACTTACGAAAGGTGATTTCCAAGAGGCCGTGACGGGCAGGAAAAGTACATGACTTCCTTAGTCCGAAGGGAAACACAAATCATAGTCCTCAGGCCCCTTTGCCACCTGGGAAGCCTGGAACAAGGGGAAGGGAGGGGCCAAGGAGCCAAACCAGCTCGGGACGTTGGATGGAGACCAGAGTTGCCGCTGAGCCAAGCTTCGGGATGGGGGCTCAGGGCCAGCTCTCTGCCCCTGGATTAAAAACCCCACAGGAGGCACACAGAGCTCAGCGTTCAAAGCATCAGGCCCTCCCGAGATCTACACATACGGTCTCCTGCAGTGGACGCCACAGCCGTGTACGAGCCCGTGGGTGAGTGCACACCAGCACCGTGCTGACCTAGGCATCCACGCTGCGCTGCGCCCTTGTACATAGGGCCCCCAAGCTGCCAGTGTCCTCGGTGGCAGGAGGCACCCGAAGTACCATGGGGCTGGGGCGGGAAGGGGCGGAGCCCACTGCCCCTGGGCGTCATCAGGGCGGGGTCTGCTCTGCGCCTGCGCAGCTGTTCAGCGCGATGGTGCAATTTCCTTTATGAGAATTTTAGTTTAAAAGGTAGCTTTGCGTTTCTGCTGATGCTTTCTTGAAGAAAACATCTCTGCATATAAAAAGCTGTGTCAATCTATCATAAGAAATTTAGCAGACACAGATAAGACAGTTAAAATCACCTGCCAATCTGCTGCTGTGCACACACACTGCATTTGCATGCGCTTGCCCTAGCACTTTCCTCTGCCCCTACACAGTGGTCTGCGCGTGTGCGTGTGCTACACACAGTCGTGGTGCGCAGCCTGGCACTACACCGCCCCGCTTTGGCCCTTTATCCTTTGGTGCCCCTCCTCAGGCTGCTTATCTGACAGTGATACCCCGAACCCAGATTTACTTCCTGTTTTCACTGTGGACCTGGGAGGGGAAACCCCCAGGAGTCACCCAGCCAGGAGCCTCGAGAATGCACAGGGTAAGTTCGCACGGGTCTGCCACTTACCTGATAGCAGGCCAACAGGACTATGTAGAAAGAAGACCCCGGGGCAGCAGCCCAAGGGCAGGGCACCAGCTCTACTGCTGCAGTGTGGGACAGGCACAGGCATGTGACCCGAGCACTGGGCAGCAGGTGGAAGACAGAGGCCCACCAGGCAGCAGAGCGCACCCAACAGCATTTGCGGCAGCCCTGAGCAGAGTGGGGCATTTGCCATGATACAGGCAGACTCTGAAGGGCTTGGTGAGCAAGGCGCTCCTAGGGCGGCCTGCAGCAAGGCTGGGGAGCTCACGTGCTTGTGGCCCCAGCCCATGGTTCCCTGGGTGATTCCTGCACACATGCTCCACTGCATCCGGGACAGGAGATGGCACACGCCCTTCTGCCTCCTCTGCCAGCCCTGCATCCAGCCCATTCCTTGGCCCTTTGTGCAGATTTCTCTTCTGTCTGTGGCAGTTCCCACACCCCCTGATCTAACTCCTTCCCAGGAATGCTCCTGTTTCCTGGGTGTGGCCTCAGCCCTTCTGAGTCCCTTCATGCCTTCAGGGCCCCAGGGTGATGTGTATTTCGCTCTTCACTAGTCCATAAGGCCTGGCAGGCCATTTCCTAGAGACGGCCAGCACACTGACAGTTTACCAGGCCTGGCGGGCCCATGCCCTGGAGGCGGCCAGCACACTGGAGGTGCACCAGGCCTGGCGGGCCCATGCTCCAGAGGTGCCCAGCACACTGAAGGTACACCAGGAAGCTACTGTGCTGGGTCTCCACTGCAGTGAGAATAAGTACGAAGCCCAGGAGCCTGTGGGCACACCAGCTTCTCTCTTCCTTTGTGACCTGTACAAGAAACCAAATCCTAATAGAAGACCTGGAGGAGTTGCATGAACCTAGGACATCAGGTGCTCAGAACCAGGTGTCTTGTGGGCTGTGATGACAGAGGTGGGTCCCCCAGCACAGGCAAGTGCAGCACAAAGCTCAGGTCCTGTGTGTGCAGGGGCAAGGCCACCTGTCCTGAAGGTTCCTGTCGTCTCTGTGCTTCCTTCACTGGCAGGCTCCTGACAGCAGAGTTTTCCAGAGAAGTTAGTGAGCCACTCTGCAGAATCTGAGTTTCACCAACATGGGAGCCATCTGTTCGTTGAAGCTGACTTTTTAACAATCTCTGCTCTGATATGTGCTTATTCCATAGCTGGACCAAAGCCCCCCTCCTAAAGAAGTGAGGCAACCCCCTCAAGGCCTGCTGTCTCTATGAAACGTCCACCCATCCAGGTGTGGTGGCACACACCAGTAATCAGAGCACTTTGAGAGGCTGAGTCTGGAGGACCACAGATTTGAGCCCATGCTGGGCATGACCCTATCTCAAAATAAACAGTAAAAGAGCTTGGAGTGGAGCACAGTGTGAATCCCCTGGACTCCAAAGCAAGCGAGCCCACAAGCAGGTGTAGGGTGCTGGATTTAGTGAGATGAGGATGAGAGGGGTTGGGAGCCACAGCAGGTGGGGACCCGGGGGCGCTATGCTTCCAGCAGCTCAGATATTCTTCACTTTGGCATAATTGTGGACAGCTGACAACCGATCAGTTTGTCTTACAGACTTGCTAGATGGCGGTGAATGCAGGATTTGGGAATAAGCCACAGGATCATGCACACATTTTCTCTCCGTCTTTCACTCTGCCCCACAGGTGGACATAGATTCCTGACACAGTTTTGAAAGAGAGGCTCTCATTATCAAAAACAAACAATACTTACCATGACAATTATCATCCAACAAAATTAACCACAATTACCTTTGCACCATGACCAAGTCTGCAGAGGGCTGCGTTAGGACCTTGATTCTGCCATTGTCCTCTGCTCACTGTCATCTCATCTTGCGCAGGACTGGAGCTCCTTTCTAGAGCTGAACCAAGGAGAGCGCAGCTTCCTTCCTTTCTGCAAACAACTTCATTTTAAGTAGCAATGCATTCTGCATTCTGTGCAGAAAATTAGGGAGATTCATCAAGGTACAAAGAGCGAAGCGGTCTGGGGTCCTGGGAAGACTTTGGTCCCCACCCTGGTTTCTTCCCAGTCCCCGGACCTGCGTCCCGTGAGTCCTGTCCATCATCTCATCTGAGTCCTAGGCATCGGATGTCATGATCTCAGCACTTGTGCTACTGACCTACTCATTTAATTCACGACATTGGGTGCACAGTTGCTTTTGTGGCCTTTACCATGCCACTGTATGTTCTTTTCAATATTATGAAACGTTTTTAGTGTATCTTATGTTTATGCCTATATACTTTATAGGGCAGGTACGCCAGTGCAGGTTGCTTGCATCAAGAGCAGCTGGATTTGTCCATGTTCTCATCCATGGAACCTATATAAACATTTTCATCTAGTGCAATGAAATGTCACAAATATGACAACAGTGATTAAATGCTAATGGTTACATGTTTTATATAAATCCTGTGTATTTTTCTGGTTATGGAATTAAGATGACATCCTTAGAGTTGAAATGCTGGGACAAAGCACTGGGGCATTTTATAAGCCCGATGATTTCAAAAGGGGAATTTTTATAGACAAAGATATATTGATCTCAGATGCAATTCACCTGGTTGAAAGGTGAGTTAAGGTCTATAAGTCAGTTAAATACTCATACAGCTCCCCAGCAGGCTGACGAGCACCGCAGAGCTCTTGCCAGGCACTGCCCCTGCAGGAGCCTGGCTCTGGTTGGACAGTGACAGTGGCTACAGAGGAGATCCGGGCAGTGGGAGAGGGAGGGTGCTGAGCCCAGCTCAGTGTCCACAAGGCTGGCAGGGGCAGCTCTGCAGGGATGCTCTGCCCGGCTGCACAGGAGCATAGCAGAGCCAGGCCAGTGGACTTGTTGTCCCCACAGCCTTCCCTCCCCTCCCCAGTACCTTCCTGGGACAGAGCGGACAAGGCATACGTGGGCAGTTTCCCACCACTGGCTGCTGGCAGCCCTCTCCCTCCCCCTCCTTTCCTGGAGGAAGGAACACGACTGTCCCTGGCACGCAGACCCAGGTGCCCTTCAGGAAAGCAAGAGAAGCCAGTGAGGTAGGTTATGAGGAAACTGGAAAACAGTTCCTACCATCTGATCTTATCAAATCTTACTTAAAAGCATACTTACAGAATGAAGAATGCCACTGAATCTTCAAGTAAATAAGTGCAAAGACCGTAAAGAAAAATGGTTAAACGTTTCATACCACATCAGGCATGAGGAGAAGCACTGGGAAACTGACTGTCCTGACAGCTAAGTGATAAAAGAAATCACAGAAAGGTCATAAATTCAGTAAAACAGTTGCTTCTCTTACTGATGGATGCTGGGCAATACTTTAATTTACTGTGACACATATAACAACCATGAATTCATGAAGAGATTATATATATAAATTAGCGACTTGAATTTTCTAGTTGTTTTAATTAGCAAGATGTCATAGTAGTAGCTTCTTCTTTTTACATGGGGTATTATTTGAATGGGACCAAACCCAGAACAGAATGGTGAAATATATGCTAAATCACTTGACTGAAGTCTGATTGATGCGTGAAAATCAGTGCATAATTCAATGTATGCAACTCTCAAATCTCCTGCTAAGTACTCAGCTAGGAAATCAGTTTGGAAAAATATTTTTAGTATCGTGAAAGATATCCGAATCATCAGACATAGCAAAACCCAATGCATTGTTTGGAAATGAAAGTACAGATTTAATTTTAGCAACTTTATTGAGGTAGAATTCACAGGCAATACATGGTGCATATTCAGGACTTATAGCTTGGTGACTGCGTGTCTGTACACCCCTGTCAGCCCCAGCCACACAGAGGTAATGTGCACTCCTCCTCCCCACTCTCTCCCTCCTGCCTCAGCCCCCCACCCCCACAACCACCGTCTATCTCTCAGTCACCACTGACACCACTGCATATCCTAGAACTATTCACAAGTGAGCTAGGATTCTGTGTTCTCACCAGTGTCTGGCTTCTTCCCTTCCCTGTAATTACTCTACTATTCATTCAGAGCTTAGGGGAAAACAACAGAGTACATTTCCTTTCATTGATGAATAATATTCCCTTGTATGTGGATTTAATCTTTGAACAGAGATTGTGACTAAGAAATTTGTCTTTATGAACACTATTTTATAGGAGAGAAAATGTGACTTGTCATACTCTTGTCCTTCTCCCCTTCTTACGAAACTGATGGACTTTCCTGTCATTCCTTGGAAAAGAAATGCTGTTTATGGCTTTTTATCTTAGCTTTTTTTTTTTTAATCACTGGGACAAAATCCCCAACGTCTACTACCACTTAAAGGAGGGGTGCTTCATTCAGAGGCATGGTTTCCATAGTTTTGCTCTATCACCTGCTGGCTCCAGCAGAAATGGCACAGCAGCAAGGTGTGGTGGAGCCAGCCATTCACACCATGGGGACCAAGGAGCAGAGAGAAGGGAGAAGCCAGGAAGGAGACTAACGCTTCCAGGCCACTCCCCTGCAGTCTCTTCTAACCAGGGCCCATATCCTAATAGCAAGTCAGCTGTAAAGCCCTTCACCCCAACAATTCAACCCCCACAATTCCCACCTATGAGTGCACAAGGCTTTGGGAGATGTCCTCATCCTGTAGTGACCTTCCCTCCAAGCCCCAAA
>NW_004524615.1:2826964-2853514 GCF_000260255.1 Octodon degus
ATGGGGCCAAAACAGGTCCGAAACCTAGAGGGGAAGGAAATCCTATAGCTCTGTGTCCTACTCCTGGGACAGAGCTGTGAGCTCCAAATGGTTGAGTGAATCCACCCTTACAACATTGGTTGTAGCCCCATGGCTTCTCTTTTGGGGAATCTATTCATTCCTATGGCTTCCCTTTGCCAATACTCCAGTTTGTGGGCTTTTTCAACTTTCTGGGGTCTCCACTGCTCTTCTGCTTCAGTCTCACTGCTTCACTCATGGTCCTCGCGTGGGCTGCCTCCCACATACATTAAATCTGGATGGAAGCTTCTATCACACCCAAAGTCTCGCATTTTGCACGTCTCATCTGAGGAGGCACTTCCGGTGTCCTGAGGAAGCGCTTCCGGTCTCCTGAGGCCCCGCTTCCGGTCTCCTGAGGCCCCACTTCCGGTCTCCTGAGGCCCCGCTTCTCATCTGCTGCGGCAATGCGTAGTTGACTGCGCGTGCGCGCCAGCTGCTCCACAAGTCAGGCTGAAGCCGAAGGGGCCGGAGAAGAGGCCAGAAGAGAAGGGAAGACACAGAGGGGAAGGAGAGAGCAGAGAAGGGGAGGGCAGGGAGAAAGGAGAGTAGAAGCGGGTAGAGGAGACGGGAGGGAGGAGGAAGCGAGGAGGAGAGGAAGGAGGCAGCCCACGCAGTGGCCACCCCAGGCTCGCGGCCACCTCAGCCGTTTCTGTCCTGGGGAGACTGAGGCACGGAGGCCGGGGCGCAGGCCTCGCTGCGGGGACCCACGCGGCCGACGCCCACGCCTCTTGGCCGCCCAGCCCTTTCGAGTCGCAGGGGAGACGTGTTGGGGCGCCGCGTCCTCCTGGCCGCCCTCGCCCGGACCGCAGCCACCACACACGCACACAAGCGCGCCCTTGGGACGGAGGTTTCGGAGACGACCGCAACGGAAAGCAAGACAGAACTGAAAACGTTGGGGGAGCCTGACCCTCGGAACGGTCGGGCTCTCGGCCCTTGGAGACCCGGGTGAGTCCGCCAGGGGCGCCCTGTGAGGCCCGCAGCCCCGGTGCCCGGCGCGGGAGCCCGAACCTGCAGAGGCGCCCTGCTGCCAGTTCCTCCAAGCAGAAGAATCGCAAGGGGCTGGGCAGTGTCATTGTCGGGCAGAGCGGACGAGCACTGCGCGACAGCCAGGGTTCTGCGTGCTCGCTTCCAGTCCCACAGCCTGCGAGGAGCTGGCTTTAGAAAGAGCAGGTGCCGGTGCCCTGCTGGGTGTGGGGGGACTTTGGGGCTTGAGCTAAGTGACCTAAAGATGCAGAATCTGTTGTGGAGGGCACCCTTGCTCTAAGATGTGTGTGACCCCTCTTTGTCACTTCCTGCGGTAATGTCCGGCAGAGCTCGCCTGTCCCGTTTACTTGCTTAGCTTTCTTACCCAGTAATCTCTACTGACAGACTTTCCTCAATTTCTTTTCACTCCTTGATTTTTCCTGTTAATCCTAATGGCAATAAATTAATTTTAAACTTTAACCTGTATTTCCTCAGGCTTAAAAACGAGTGAATGTACGAGTGCATTGTTACCCCTCCCAAATCGAAATAGGAGTCTAAGCAAAATGGAAGGAGAGTGTTCTCATTTATCACTGTACCTGAACTTAGTGATCCAACAAAAATAGAAATGGATAGTGGTATTTGGATGCTTTTGGCTTTATTAACAAGCCGGCTGTAATCACATTGTGGGGAAAAGCAATTTAGTAAAAATCATTTTGCTGTAGCACCATGTGGTGTGGTCCTTCTGGTTTTGAGCAGTAGTTATGTTCTGTAAAGTCCCAGTGCACACTGGAATGCTCCGCCCAGCAGAAAGAAGGGACGGCGCCTGTCCTCGGGTCCACACACTGCTGTCAAGGCGACGCTAGGCAGATGCGCTCTGTGAGGGTTTCTGGTCAGGGACGCCACGTCTGATGTGTCGTCTGTGCACTAACTCTGAGTCCAGACCCAGTGGCTCTGCGATGGAGGCCGGCGTATGGCCTGTCCGGCACATATTTTCTGTAAGGCGCATGGCAGCCTTCCTGCAGATCCAAACGCTAACTAGCGCTGCAGCACTGTGCCCGACTCCTCTAAAGAGCAAAGTTACCGAAACGAATCACAAGTGTGAAACTAATGCACAGTGTTGCCCACGGTGAGGACACTGGTTTCCACACTGAGAATGAAAACTAGGAGGTCATGTGCCACCTGTCCCTCCTCCACTGGGTGAATTATATGGGTGCTCAGTATGGGACCAGGAAGGAGCCCACGTGGACAGTGAGAATTGAGAATAAGAGTGCACAGACAGAATTGATTTTGAGATTCAACATACATTTTTGTGAGTAGGCAAATCTGCAAAGACAAAATCTGAGTAATAAAGATTGTTCTGGAAGGGTCACCTATGGCATTTGTGTTCTGTGAGTGACAGATGTTGCTGACCCATTGCTGTCACACAGTATGTGCAGCCTTCTCTACTTCCCTTCCTTAGAAGGTCCCTGAAAGATTTCTTTTTTCTTTTTTGTATGTTAGAGCAAGGTCTACAGGGTGTTCAGGGTCCCACTACTAGATAGGACTCGTAGTGATTTGCCTGTTTACAGCCTCCCAAGAGCTGGGATTACAGGCGCACACCACTATGCCCAGTCTCAATTGCCATCTCAATGCATCCCGGGGGTAGGACTGGCATGGCAGGCCCAGGAATCAAACTTCCAGCCCCTTTGCCTGCTTGCAGGCACTTTAATCTGCTGAACTGTTTGGCCGGGCCATTTTCCTTTTTTTTTGGCTCAGGCTGCCTGATTGGCAGGTGTGTTAAGGCAGGTGGAGATGGGGATCAAACCACGGTATCCTGCGCATGACTGTGTTTCCATGAGCAGGCACTTAAACAACTGAGCTAACCAGCACGCCCCCAAAAGTTGAGAAGGATTTTTTTGGACTGGGTCAGGCTGCCTTAAGGGCGGGTCTGGTAAGGCATCAAGAGCTAGGGATTGAATGCCTGACTGCGTCTACATAAGCAGGTGCTTAAACAACTGAGCTAACAGCCAGCACCCCCCCCCCCTGCGCCGCTCAAAGTTTTCCACATTTCCAGGGTTGCTCTCTGCCACCCTCACCCCTAAGTCACTCAGCATCTTGGTCTTGTTGCTGTGAAGATGTGAGTTACATGATGGAGAAGACACTTAGAGGACGCTGTCTGCTCTGCCTCTGCTCCACCCTCAGGTACGGCACAGACGCACACGGGGATGCTCCTCTGGGGAGTGAGTTACACTGGCGAATGCAGACAACCTGACAGCTCTAGAGGGAGCATGATTCCTCAGCAGGACAACTCCGGCAGGTTCTCCCTCAAGGGCTGCCCTCAAGGTCATGTCCTGTGACACACCACACACTCAGGCTCAGGGGTGCCACAGGATTCCAGCCCACTTGAGACCTCCCTCCACTGATTCCTGTCACAGGATACCTTTGATTCAAATCCTGCAATCAGGCTCTGAGCTCACAGTGTCTCAGTCTGAGGTAGAAGTGATTTTCTCGGGGAACCATGATAGGCCAGACAACATGCAGAATCAGCTTTGCTCCCTGCTGAGAAGTAAGTGGGGTCTCCTGGAGTAGGTGGCAGTCCAGCTCTGGCCCAAGTCAGCCCCAGCCTAATTCCTCAATGCCCACCATAATTTTCTTAGATGCTATAAGCTGTTGCTGCAACTGTGCCATGAGAAAAACCATTTTTTTCCTACACAGATTTGGAGGCAAGACATCTGGAGTCCACTAGAAGCAGGGCCACACTTTCCTGAATGCTTAGAGAGACAGCGATCCAGCCGTTCTGTCCACCTCCAAGGTGCCTGCACCCCAAGTGCGCCTCAGCTGGCAGATACAGCCCTCTAACCTCTGCCCCATCCCTCGTGGCACCCCTTCCCCAGGGTCTGGTCTGTGTCCCTCTGGCTTCTCCTATGAGGACACCAGCCCACAGATGGGGTTCTACCATGTAACTTCATTTTTATAGAACTCCATTTGCAGAACTCT
Source organism: Octodon degus (assembly GCF_000260255.1). NCBI lineage: Eukaryota > Metazoa > Chordata > Mammalia > Rodentia > Octodontidae > Octodon > Octodon degus. Next base: position 2,830,961 of record NW_004524615.1, read on the forward strand.
CTCCAAATGAGGTGACTTGTGCCAGGAGTTAGGACTTGTGTGCCTCGTCTTGGGACAGGATCCTATTGACATTGGAGCTGATGTCCCTCATGTAGAAGATGCTGGAGAAGATACAGAAGAAGATCTAGCCCTTTGCTCTCCTCTTCCCTGTGGATTTGGATGCAGAGATCAGTGTTACTTCGGATACGATTGTTCTTTTCCTAGTACCATCCCATCCTCATAGTACAAATTACCACTAGTCCACACACATCATTGCTTATTATTAACACATGGAGAAAATAAAGCGTACATCACACTCATGTCTCTTGGAATAATTATATTTTCAACCTTAAGTGTTTAACATTCCAAGTCAGAGCAAAGATACTCATTTAACATTTATGCAATACTATTAAAACCCTGGGTGAAAGTAATAATTACTAATGACATGGATTTCCTCCAGGACAATTATGTTGCTGAAGAGGCTTTTTAGGTACAATCAAATAAAAAATTAATGTGAGAATTTTTTGTCCAAGAGCTGATGAGGGTTTGCAAAGTTCACAGTGCTTTCCGCACACTCTTCACTTGTGTTTTCTACCAGGAAGCAGGTGGTAATGGGGCGGTGGCATTCTATTTTTCTCTAGGCAGTACCATGGCGCATCTTCTACATCACTGTTGAGTGCAGGCACAATGGTATCAACGGTACACTCACCCTGCAGAGCACTGCCTGGCAGAGCCTGCTTTACTCCCAGGTGGCTTCTCTTCTGATTGCTTAGATTGTGAGATTTTTCTTTTTTAAATAATGCATTTATTTCCTAGCAGACATATGGCCTATAGCAGAATGTCCCCCCAAAGCCTCCCAGGCTCATAGGTGGAGCTTTGGGCAGGATCAGGGGTGTATGATGCTTCTGGGTGGATGAGCTGCTGCCGAGCTGACGTGGTGCTCAGGGGCTAGGCCAGGTGGAGGAACTGGTCGCTGGGGATGCTTTCCTTGCTGAGTCTGAATGAGTGCGTGGTTGCAGTGGCCCTGGGCCTTCGCTGCCTTCCAGGGTAATGAGAGGACATGGCTATGTCAGGTGCTGGGGAGAAGCGAGAACCAGAGTGATCTGGGTTTCAAGGCGTCCCAGGTTTTGCCCGAGTGGAGAGCCAAGTATGAGCACTCGCCGCACCAGGAGGAGAGAGGCAGCGAGCTTCCGTCCTCCCACACTGCCCAGGCCTGGGAGTCAGGAGCCAAGGAAGTCCATTCCAAATGGTGGAGAGAGTGGGACTGTTTCTGCAGTAGCCAGTGCTTGGCCCAATTTTCTGCTTAATTCCCTGCTGGGTAAACATAGCTTGAGATACCTTCAAACTTCCAGATTCTTCCTGGCCTCATGGACGACCAAACCTGTGCCCTGTGTGGCCATGTCCAGCTGGACTTCAGGGACCTTTCTTGGGGCCTCTCTGGCCGTTTTCCACATATGGCTGGAAAAGGAGAAAGCAATATTGTACGTTTTATGTATTTGTTTATGTATTTGGTACAGGGTCTCGCTAAGCAGTTTGGACTTGCAGTGATCCTCCTGTTTTCAGCCTCCCTAGGGCTGGGATTACAGGTGTGCACCACCATGTCCAGTCTCGGTGGCCAGTTTAGCGCACCTCAGGGTGGGGCTGTCAAGGCATATGGTGCTGGGGATCGAACCTTGGTCTCTGTGCTTGCCTAAGTAGGCACTTAGAGTTATCTCACCGGCCCCGTATTATGCATTTTAAAAGGTGGACAGGAAGTGGGACCATGAGGCTATGGAAGGGGGTGGCTAAGGCTTGGGTTACTGACTCCTCAATTGTTCCTGCTGCAGACCAGAAAATTGCCATTGCCAAGTTCACAGCTGAGTAGCAGCACCTTGAGGAGGCGCTGCACCAAGGGGTCAGACAGTCACAGCCTTTCCTCGGGCACACGGGGCCCCTCTTAGTCACGCCCAGAACCTGCTACACTATGGGCTCTGTGGGTGAGGACACATTCAGAAAGGTTAGTAACGAGGACCGCTTGGTGTGGATGTGCTCTGGACTAGGATAATAGGTGCGAGCCCTTCCCTCTACGCACATCAGAGCCAGCCTGCTCCCGGGCCTCGTGCTTCTACTTTCCGACAGGAGCAGCTTTCGGTTAGAGAAAATGGCCAATGAGTTCTTGAATACATAATAAACCACACTCCTAACAACTCGCTCAGAGCAGGGCAGGGTTTCCCACCAGTGCTGGATCTGGGCTTCCCGCCAGCATCTGCTAACAAGGTCCCCAGAGCCGGAAGCTCCAGGGAGCTGATCCAGGAGGAATGGCAGCGTGGGTGTGCCCATTAGAACGCTTGAAATTCCTTAAATCTGGAGCTTAATTGTTTACATCCTTTGGTGCCGCATTGTCTGTGCAGTGATTCTTCTTCAGGGAGACGTTTAAATGTTAATTAATTAGATGTGCGATGCCTGCGGACCATACCTGCAAGTCCATTTGGGTTTATGCTGCATGCTCGCAGCCTATCCCGGACTGGCGTGTGCACATGCGCACAGCACCTCCGGATTTCCCTGCACCCACTCTGCAGTAAAGGCTAGGAGGGCGCAGAGGCTGGCAGGCTGCGCGCGAAGGGCCTCAGCTTTTCATCTCAAGTCTTTGCAAACATATTTGTGTTGTAGTCTAGAAAGCAGCAAGCTTGTCGTGGGTTCACCTCACCCATTCCTGAAACCCACGTAGATCCAGCTGGCGGAGGGCCCAGGAAGGCACAGCCCTGCCTGCCAGAAGAGCAGAAGCTGCGACCTGGACAGCAGGTCGAAGGCAGAGGGACACAGCTTGTGTCCAGGCTGAGATCAGAAACAGCAGTTTAAATTCTCTAGAAATCATCAGAGTAGAAGACTCGCGGCCATTAATCCCTCTAAACTATTCCAAACAACCTTGTCCCATCCTCACCACTTCCTGCAGCAGCTCTGGTGTCCTCTTTCCTGAGTGTCTTCTCCTTCACTGCTGTGGCTGCCTCTATGTCCTGAACTGATTGAAAATGTTACCCTTTCATGGTTATTTTGACTTTGGGAAGAGCTAAGAGTTGCACAGTGCCAGATCCAGGGAATGGGTGGATGAGAACACGGCGCCATGTTTTCACAAGCCAGCCTCCCACTGGCTGTCCCTAGGCAGCAGCGCTCACCATGCATTTGATCACATCTCGTCGAGGGCCCTGGATGATTCTGTGCATGTGGGATGCTTGCTCTGGGTGCAGTGCTGCTCCCACCTCCAGGATAAGGCGCGGATCTCCACTCCCAGGCGGATCTCCACTCCCAGGTGCACTGGGGGCTGGTACAGCGTTGTTGGAAGCTCACTGCCCAGGCCCTTGCTGGGACTCATCCCTGCATTGGCCCAGGATTCCCTTCCATGATGGACCTGAGCAAGCCTGGGCAAACTCAGCCCTGCTGCCCTTGTCCACCTCCCATCCAGGACCAGCCCACGCCAATGTCCCATAAGATAAGACCCTCTGAGGCCACAGCAACTGCAGCAGCCCTAAGCTACCATCTTGCATGCCACACGGGGACAGACAGCTCCTGCAGTAGAGACCTGCAGACCCCTCTGCTGCTGAGACTGCGCCAAGGGTGGCAGGGACATTCCTGGCCACAGAACTCACCCCGGAGCCACTATAGTGACCGCACAGTGCAGACTCTTGCCAACCATGTTGATGCTGGAAGTGGCGGCTCCCTGGGGAATAGTGGACAGGGCTGGGAGATGTTTTGGTTTTGACAGCCAGGGTCAGGACTGCTGCTGGCATCCAGTGAGCAGAGAGGCGCATGGGCTCTGGATGCCAGCAGAGCAGGGCTGGCGAACCTGCTCTGGGGAACAGGTGAAAGGCCAAGGGTGAGTGAGGTGGGGAGAAGAATTGGGGCGTGCGCCAGGGGCTGACGGTGCTCCCTAGAGTCGGAGGTGGGTGACTAGGTGGTGGCCATGCTTTCCTCAGAGAACACCCTGAGCTCCCTCTCTCCACTGCACGGGGACACAGCCAGAAGGCTGCTGTCATCCAGGCAGCCCTCACCCGCCACCAGCTGTGCCCACCGTGATGCTGGACCACAGCCTGCAGACTCTGAGAAAGGAAGGTCTCTGCAGAAACCCCACTCCCATGACACTCACGGAAGCGTCCTGCAACCCTTCCCTGGCCCCAAGGAGACAGAATCTTCTATCACAGCACACTGCCAGCTGCAACACGGCTGCCAGCTGCGACAGTCTCTCACTAGAGATTGGGGTGGAGATGTCTGGCTCTGTGTCCCTGAAGTCTGGAGTCAGATCTGGAGTCGGCAACTTTGTACCGCTTGGGCCTGCTTGGGCTCCCACTCCCACCTTGCCTGCTGGCCACAAGGGCTATGTGCCTTGCAGTGCCTGCTCACCAGGTACCCTGTGTCTCTGTGCCCACCTGTCCTCTGAGCCTGGCTCCGAAGGGCTTTGAGTGGAGTGGGCGATGAGCCAGTGCCACCAGAGGAAGCAGGGAGGCTGCAGGCTGGGTCGCCAGATGTGGCGGAGCATGTAGCTGGGGGGAGTATGGAGTAGGGAGGCTTCACCTACACTGCGCCCTGCAGGACCCCAGCCCACTGACTTCGCAGACCAATTCCCAGACCCCGTAGCTTCGACAGAACCAGAACTTCTGGAAGTAAGAGTGTGAGAATGAATAGCTGCAAGGCTAGGGTGGGGTCTGCCTCTCTCCCTGCCAGGGACTTCAGGAGTCCCCACCGTGTCCAATGCCAGGAAGCTGCATCCTCCTGCCCCACTTACCGCAAGGCTTGAGGGTGTCCCAGAAGGGATGGACGTGTGGATCCCTGGGTGAGGGCTGGTGCCTGAGCATGCGGTGCCCAGGGGAGTGGCTGTCTCAGAAGCTCACTGGGTCCAGCCTGGTGAGGCTGGAAAATGCTGCCCCTGGGCACAGGGAGCCTCCTGGTGCGGGCCTTGCTGCGTGGCAGAGAGCAGGCAGGTTGCTGAGTGCATCCATGGGTGGAGACGCAGGGAGGCTGAGAGGCTGAGGGGGCTTTTGCTTCCTCCCTGCTTGTGAGGCTGTGAGATGGGGCTGTGCCAACACACGGGGGCTGCGTACAGTGGGAACCCTACTCTGGTGCTTTCTGCAAGGGTTTTTGGCTTTTGCTAGAGTTGTTTATTTAGTGTTTTTTTTTTTTTTTTATTCTTTGCTTTGAGACAGGGCCTTACTAAATTGCGAAGTGGCCCAGGCTGGGTGCAGACTTGCGATCCTCCTGCCTCAGGCTCCAAGAGTGCTGGAGTTACAGAGCAGCTCCACCTGCCTGCCTTTTGCGGCACTCTGAAGGCACGTGATCCGCAAGGTTTGGCAAGCTGTGTGCTTGGTGTCTGCAGCACGTCTGTGGCTGCTTTCTTCTAATTACAGAGAACTTCTCCCCGCTGAGAGGTGAGGGGAGGCCTGAGCCAGCACCCCCAGGAAGAGTGCTGTTTCTGGTGCCTGTGCTGTGCCAACCCAGCTGTGCTTGCAGCAGTCAAGAGCACAGGGCCAGGATGCTCAGCCCAGGGGCAGCATGGGTCAGGCAGGGGCAGCAAGAAAAGCCAGGGCTTGGCACTGTGACTCCAGAGAGTAGCAGGAATCCCAAAGCCCTTCCTGGATGGCGCCAGCACCTCTGCCAGGGCCCCTGTCCTCTTGCTTAAATGCCTGATCAGGGAACAGTCACCCCCAGGGGTGGCCCAGGCCCTGGCGAGGGAGGGTGCAGCATGCAGGAGAGTGGGCATAAGGACAGGAGTGGGACGGAGGAGCAGAGTGCAGCAGACGCAGTTCCCGCCGCCTGCCGGGGGCGCGCTGGGCTCCTCCGCGGCGCTCCTTCCGGTTGCTCCAGTTTGGGGAGGCTGAGCCGGCAACCCACACCCTTTACATGGATTTTTCTATTTTTGCCGCTGCCGCTGCTGCTGCTATCACATTCTGGTGTTTTCTACTCTTTCCGTACTGCTTGCAACCTGGCTGGAGACGGGGATCTGACATTCAGGCCCAGGCTGTAGTAAATCAGGGCTCGGAGACCTCAGAGGCCAGGAAACAGCACCCGGCCTCGGTGCTACGGCCTGTGGCCCCCGTGTGCCTCGGGAAGGGCACCTTCACTGTGAGTCAGATTTGGAGGACTCACTGCGCTTGCAGGACCTTAAGGTCCCAGCCTGACTCTTGGCCCCAGCTCCGCGGGGTGGTTTCGGTGTAGAACTCAGAAGCGAGTAGAGACACGTAGAAGCACAGGCCGAACTGGAGGCTGCATTTATTCATTTTAATTGACAAAATTGTGCATGGGGAATATGACTCAGGTGTGCAGCACTGGCCTACCAGGCGCATGGCCCTGGGATCAATCCGTGGAATGGCAAAAGAAAGACAACTAAGGCAAATAGAACTGCACATGGTTACGGCCCAGCGTCCTGTGTACGTATGTCCCACAACAGCGTGCTCTCCATAGGTGTGGAACCCACGTGGGGTGACATAGCTGACTCACGCCTGTAAGAGACTGTCTCACATACTCTCGTAGGAAGAGCAGTCAGGTCCTCTCTGCAGGTTTTAAGTTTAGAGAAGTTGTTCTTAACCAATCTTTGACAGCAAGTTTCAATGTACACTAACATTTATTTAAAGACAGTTGAGAGTGCCGTATGTCTACGCTTTAGATCCAAGTTGGAGCAGAGTTGATGGTGAGCTGAGAGCACCCGAGTGCCAGCCAGCTCACGACCAGGAGGGTTAAGGTGGGCTTTGGCGGGACAGGCGGCTGGTCCTCGGGACTCAGCTGGCATCATGTGCCCTCTAGCCAGTGCAGGCTGGTGGCTGGCCAGGGCACGCTTCAGAGTGTGTGGCTGGGCACCGAGATCCATTTCTGGGTGTCTTCTCAGCCTGTTCCCCCCTCCCTCCTTCCTGTCCTGTCTGGTTTCAGTCTGCCACGACTTAGAAATAAGCATCTGAGCGAGATGTCCTGTTTCATTTGTCTCTCTGCAGTACGCGGGCTCAAACCCCTGAACTACATCCTACCACTTTTTCTTTCTAAAATTCTGAGGTAAGGTCTTGCTCAGTGTCTCAGTATGGCCTCAAATTTTGAGCTTCATGCCTTAGCCCACTCATCATCATTGCAGATCCCTTCACCTGGGCCTCGTGCAAGGTGTGATTTTACCTAGTTTCCTCCCAGTCTACGGGGACAGAAGGCCACATGGCCCAAGTGGGAAAGTCCTAAAGAGACCAGTTTGGAGGCCAAATTTGGGCCTTGATTCTGGGAAGAACACAGCTCAAGAGTCAGAGGAACACGCAGACCCGCACACGGTCTCTGCGTGATTTAATAAGGAAGGGTGCGGGCATCAAAGGACTTGCCCCCACACAGGTCTGGGCCTCAATGCCGGAAGGCTGGTACACAAGGGAAGGTGCTGTGAGGGGTGAGCTTAGTTGTGTCCACCTGACTGGCATCAATCCGAGGCACTGGTGGAGCGGATCTCTGGGGTGTCTGAGTGGTCGTGGAGGCATGATCTTAGGGTTTATGTCTGGGCCTGGCCCCTCCTCTCCAGCCCTGATCTGCTGCCCTACTTCCCACCCCCATGAATGCTTTGCTCCACCTCCTTGACCCCAGCTGACTGTGGCTGAGTCCTCTGAAACCATGAGCGTATTCAGACCTCCCCTCCTTTAAGTAGCTGGTGTTGGGTGTTTTATCCCAGTGATGGGAAAGCTGCGTGATGCAGGTGCTGTGTTAGCTGTCTGGGGCATGGGGGAAAGCATCATAGGCCAGGCAGAGTAAGTGGCAGGGCTGTGTAGGCTCACAGTTCTGGAGGTCAGAAGTTCAAGATCAAGGTGCCCTTCTCCGGGGCAGCAAGGAGAGCCTGTCAGCCCCTTCCTGGCTGGCCATTTCTGGTGGTCCTTTGGTGGAGGAGCGTCCCGCTGATCTCTGTCTTCATCCCCACGTGGCTCTGACATGAGGCCTCTGTGTGCAGTTGTCCCCTTTCACAAAAGCGCCACACATGTTGCTCAGACCCCACACTTCCGATACCGTCTGAACCCGATGCCTGCACTGACTGATTCCAAGCAAAGTCACAGGGGCAGGGCACAGGAGAGAGGGTGGAATTCAGCCCAGAGCAGGCGTCAGTAAGGATGCTGCCCTGCAGTCCCCCTGCTTGCCAGCAACGACGCTGTGTCCCTCGTTCCTGGGAGGAGCCCTGGAGGCCCTTGGGTCATGCTCACTGTATAATCAGGGCTGGCGTACAAACTGCAATAAAATTAAATATTTATCTTGATCTTTTGCAGCCCTCCTACACCAGGGCAGTTATTGTGATGCTAATCAGCTTTACTAGCAGATAGTTCTTGGCCATAGAAGGTCTGCATGTAATTAGTTTATGTAGAAAAACCCATAGCAAATATTAAATATTTAATAATGAATACTTAATAATTCAAAATAGCTACCTCTCATTCCTGGCCACAGGATCTGCAGTCCTGGACTCGGACAGCACCAATGTCTGCAGCAATTTGCTAAACAAGCACGTATCTGCCGCTCCACCTCACCTTGACGCGGACTTCGGGCCCTTCACTAGGCAGCTTGCAGGGCTGTCCTTGCCTCTCCAGGGCTCCTCTTGACAGGTGCACATCCCGATTTCCACCTCACCTGGAGCCTCTGACCCTAAGTGAACACGTCCGGCCCAGAGTCCAGCTGTGTAGGAATAATCCTCAAGAGGTAACTTGCACATCGTCATCTGTGACACGGAACAAGGGCTGATCACAAAACGTCGCAGATGCTTAAATTTTTAAAATGCACTGCAGTAGAAGCCACATCACCACGAAGGCCCCAAAGCTCTCCCTTCCCTGCGGCCCTCATCCTTGCACCTCCTGCAGCAGCTCTGGGCTCCACTCTGCTGAGTGTTCAGCACGGCGATTGCTGCCGCTGCCGAGTGCCAGCCACCAGAAAGGACGCAGACTGACACCATGTCCCTGTCCCCCTTAGTCACCAGGTCTGGCCTGTGGACTTCTGGTGCTTCCCCACAGTCAACATGACCAGGACAGGGAATTGTTTTTAATCAATTGAGGACATTGAGGCAGCCAGGAGAGCACAACTGAAGGCTCTCAGGAAAGAGGACTCTGCAGGAAGAGCTGCTGCAGGAAGCGGCCAGGACAGTGGGAGGAGCGTGCTCAGAGCACAGGGGAGGGCTCTGGGGAGAGGTCCATGGCAGCACATGCTGCACCGTGGTAAGCGGTTTCTTTATCTAACCCTCACCATGTAGCTTGACCACATAGCAGTAGGCTGAGGGTTGCTTCTCCTTTAACTGGAAGCAACCAGCTCGCAGCTGTGGCTTGGCCTGTGCCACCACTCGACCATGCTGTCCTGTCTTGCAGCAGTGACCAGGCCCCTGCTGTTTCTCACCTGCACACTTACAAACACGGTGGCTTCTACATGTTTCCTTGTTTCTGATTGATCGCCTGTCTCCTTCCAGCATGGACCTGAGGCTGCTTCCCACCAAGGCATGGGTGGAAATTTTGTGCATTCTGTGCCTTGTAACACTGCGAAGATGAGACAGTAAAGCACGGGGTGATGTACGGCTACACAGGGTGCTCCACGGGAAGAGGCCTTCAGTTCTTGCGACTGGTGCATGAAGATGTCTCTTTCTAATACTGTGTGACTCCAGTTATTTCATTTATTTATTTCCTCAATTGTATGCCTTTGTCTTCCTAGTGATTTCTAGGAATGACAAGCAGATTGTGGCTTAATACAAACCATGGGTCTCGCTCCCTGCAGGGTGAGGCTGCCCCGGAATGAGTGGTGGGGTGGGGCAGCGTTTCCAGGGGCTCGGGGCGTCCTGTCTTCTGGCTCTGCTCTATGTGACTGATTGGGTGCAAGCCACACATCCATTCCTGTCCAGGAGTGCGGGTGACGGCTCAGCTCTGCCTGCGACTGACGCCAGCACTGCGCTATAGCAAGGCCGGAAGACCGCCAGTTGGATGTTGGCCAAATTGGTGAGGGCCTCCCTCTTGTATGCCTTTCATCCAAATTGCTTCCGGGCCGAGTCTTGGTCAACAGCCAGTTGTCCTTTCATGTACGTATTCTGCTTCACAAGTCAGCCGATGACTGAGTGTTAATGAGCACTGGGAGAGGCTTCACAGTTTGCATGGTATTTCCACTTTAGAGTAATTTTCCTTTGGAGGTTGATGGTTTTAATAAAGGTCAACTTTGGGTTTAACATATCAATACTTGATGGAAAATACCTGTTCCATGCTATGTCTATGATGTTTGATATTCAGACAGATAGTGAGGTTAAGCTCCACTGCCTATGTTGTAGGGTAATAATATCATTAAACTTCTCTTCTGGAGGGTTAATAACTTAAGTTTGCAGACTAAAAATTAGAGAAAAAGAAGGACTACAAGGATAGACAATATTTTGGCCCTAGCCTTTCAAGGTCAGGACTCAGGACATAAGAGAACCTGTGCTGTAATATCCTGTAACTCAGCGATGTCACAATTTTTCTGATCAAGGAGGTTATGGGGCCACAGAGGAAAATGAACAATGACGTAGAGTGTGCCTAAGGAGAGTCACATGGAGAGAAAACATTCTCTCAGGCTTTCACAAAGAGCAAATTGGTCAAGCAATGGCCGTGACTCATCCACATGACTGACACTGACAAAGGATCTATAAACTGCGGTACAGGGTTACAGGGTAAATCCTGAAGGGATTAGACTGACCTTGTCAGATACAAAAGTTACATTTCTTGTTATAGAAGTCTTGCTTTATCTTGATCTTAACCATCCAGCTGACAAGGATAAAAACAAGGCATAAAAAGTAAAGCCTTATTAATATGTTGAGCTGTAAAAGGCTCAAGTCAACAACTTCTGACATTGCCAGTCCTATGGATAACCCACTACTATTATGGACTACTGGACTATATTGGCTTATTTGCTGAATTCATGCACCTACAATATTTAAATGGCAATGGAATACCCATCTCTGACAAAACTAAACCAAAAAGGGGATATAAATGAAGGACCATTTTGTATCTGTATGTACAAAATAGGATAGATATAGAGCTACTTTCTCTTAATTCAATGAGAAGAAAGATTTGTACTAATAGTGTTTGGGCAGGATATCATGTCTGCATCTTGTACAATGAATAACCACCACAGAGACAACAATATGCAATGTATTAATTATTGAAACTGTCCTACTAATCGGTTTTGAAACTGTCTCATTGCTATTTGTTTCTCAATTAAAATTAATAAAATAAAGGTCAACTTTGGATGTGGATTCTCATTTTCTGATCTATTTCTAGATGTCAGTGTGTGCCTTTGTGTAGGGAGCTACGTGTAGCCGAGCCCTAGGATGGCGCCGGTTTCCACCTTCCACCCCCTCAGGGGGTGAGCGCTCCTGGTAATCAGCAACTCCATAAAAGGCCAAGGCTTGGGCTAATGCATTGCTTCCGCATACCTGGACCAATGGACGGTACACACGTGGCGCCCCATGGTTGGAAGCCCTGGGACTTATAAGCTAAGAGCAGGGGCCCCAAGGGAGAAGAAGGCTGATGTAACAGGGCAATAAAAGCTGTGCAGACACAACCAGTGGTCGCGTCTTCCTTGCTGGCAAGGCCGCGCGCGACACCTTTGTCCCTCCCTTTGTCCCTGTCACCTGTGGTGAGAAGCCTCCAACCTCTCCAAGGAGCTGCAGACCCCAGGCTGCAGAGGGTCTGGCAGAGAGACTGCTCCGTGCAGGCTCGGAGTGGGGAGTGTCCCTGTGGAGGCTGCCCCTGCAGTACTGTCCCTGAGCCTCTGAGGTTGCAAGAGCGTCTCCAGTGCCTCCAGGCTGTGGTGTCAGCAGAGGGGGCTCCAGGGGGCAGGGCACGGGAGCTGCATGGGAAGATGGCTGCAGAAGGCAGTGCTGATGGTGGCCGATGCTCCCCGTGGTGTCCAGGCAGAAGCAGCAGGTTGCAGTGCCTCCTCCCTTTCTTTCCACATCGATACTGCAGCAGCTGCTCCATGTGAGGACATCGGTGGGGCCTGCATGGTGGAGGAGGTCAGCAGCGATGTGCAGGGGACATTTTTGTTCTTGCTGGCTGACTTGCACTCTTCCCAAAAGCACTCCAAGGGTGGTCCCCAAGCTTCCTGGGTGTGCCACGAGGGAGGGCTGTACCTCGCACCTGCAGGTCTGTGCCCACTGAGTGGATGGGGAGCCAGCACATCCTCGTAGCCCTGGGCTCATCCTCATCCCTTCCCAAGAAAGATGGGCTTCAAGGGTTCCAGGCAAAAGCAAGAGTCCACGGAAGGGGGAAATAAGGCTAAGCTGTGTCTGACAGTTCAGGGGATGCTTCATGACTAAGGGTGGACCCCACGTCCTGTCACCATTTCAGGGCTCCAGCATGGTCCATCTCCTGCCTCTAAACATTACTTGGTGGAGGGTTGTCTCCCAGTGACTGGGATGGCTAAGTTGCCCCACTCACTCGCTGCGGCACATATACTTAGCAGGTGCACCCCGGGTCCTGGGTGGAGAGGAACTGGGTCTGCCCCTCCTCGGGCTCAGATGTGACCAAGGTTAGCACACACAGCCCTTCTCCAATCCACAAACACAGAGGAGGACTCAGGTGGATCTAGGTCATGCTGGTTACCCAGGAAGTGAGCCTTAAAGCTCTCCCTGCAAGCTCTGGGGCCCAGTAAGTAGTCTGGGTTGGAGCCATGGAGAAAGTGGTGGTGAGAGAGTCTATCAGGAAAGCTGCATAAGGGGACCAGGACCTCTTAGGAACGAATCACAAGAAGCCGAGATGTGAGAAGGGTGGTGGAAGTAACTGGGTTCCTTTTTCAGTTTCCTTGACCCCTCTGTGTTCTGAGGAGAAGGTGTGCTTATCATTTATCCGCCTCGGCGTAGGCAGACCTCAGTCCCTCGCTGTGTGGCCTGATCCCCCAGCCCTGGCCGGCGGGGAGCGACTCATTCTTCAAGCGCTCCTGTAACCAGAGGCTGCAGCGTGTAATCAGGGCTACGCTGCTCCGCCCGTGCCAGGCCCTTACTGTGAAATATTGGAGGGTATTTTTTAAGCATAAGAAAAGACTAGGACTTGCACTGGGCTTTAAACAAGTACTACTGAAAATCTTAAGAGAACATAGATTATGTGAGTCCTCCAGTAGCGGGCTCACATGATGGGAAATATCAATCTTCAAGCTGCTTTCTAAGCAGCAAATGTGATGCAAAACTGTCAGTAGTTTTTAACTTTGCTTTCTAAATGGAATATGATGGCTGGGCGCCAAGGCCCAGAGCTACGCACCGCGAGAGAGAAGTGCGTCTGTGGTAACCATTGTCTTTTGAAGGCTGTTCTTTCTTCTGTTACATCTTTGCTTTTGTTCAGTTTTATTTCACTTGGTTTTGCTATCTTCTTGCTGTGGTGCCCAGGCTGACCTTGAAGCCCTGGAACTCAAGTGACTCTCCTGCCTCAGCCTCCTGAATGGCTCTGAGGGGAGTTTAGGGGGCCCGGATGTGGGAAGAAAGGAGCTCCCCACAGACGCTTTGTGTACTTTGTCTTCATGAGCGGTCATGGCATTAGCAGTGGAAGCCAACGGAATCCAGACAGCCGTGTCTCCATCCCGACATCCGGTACCTTTCTGAAGGAAGGACCTTGGAAAAGGCAATCCACAATGTTTCTGGCACAAACCAGAAGCTGGGAGAGACAGCATGGTCCTGTGCACAGGGAGTGTAGGCTCCGGGCCTCTGGAGTCATGTGAGGGGGAGTCCTGTTGCGAGTGCCGCCCAGGCTGTGGCACTGGGTGGCAGTACGTGAGTCGAGGAAGGCGTGTTTCTGTTTTGCGCTGGGCACGAGCTAGCAATTGTCTGCTCATACAATAATAGAATAACTGGGAGTGAGGCGCCAGTTCCCCTCATTCCTCGTGGAAGGAGCTGTGTGTGCCAACTGGGGGTGTTCACACAGCTTTAGTGTCGGAGCTGGGCACCTGGGGTGGCCCCGCTTTCCCTCCCTTTCCTGCCTTTCCCTATCTGTCACCTCTGCCAGGATGTATTTGTCAAGGGAATAGGCACTGCAGTGGCCCCTGGAAGGGGTGGCTTCTGAGCCTGCCGCCCTCCTCGGTGCGGCACCTCCAGTGCCCCAGGCGAGGGACTCTGAGGCCATGGAATTTGCACTTTCCCGGCTTTGGGGCCTTGCCCAAGTCTCCCCCACCCGAACCCTGCGGAAAGGCTCAATTTCTGAAGAAAGACCTCCCCGAAGTGTTCCAGGGAAGAGCGTGCTCCCGGAGCGCACCCGGGACAGCTGTGCTGACCCGGAGAGCACACTTTTTGTCATTATTTTAGAGACAAATCAAAACCGCACCTGCCTCCCTCTCACCTCAGGCTGCGTTCTTGGAGGAGTGACATGCTTTCTAGCAGTGGGTCCCGGGAAGGGCTCGATTAAGTGTCTCTAAATAGCTGCTGGCCTTCATATCATTAATTTCCTGCCCTGAGACCTGAAGTGCCTTGTAATTATCCAGCCGTAGGAACACACAAGATGGTACGAAATTTTGCTTAAGTACAGCGTATTGCCAAAGCGGAAGCCAAAATATATAATTAGGCTGGCACTGACACTCGAGAGCTGCCCTGCGCCAGTGTCCCAAAGGCCGGCTAACGTTGCCGAGCCCTCCCTGAGGGGGCCTCCCCTGTGCCCGTCAGCAGCGCCAGCGTGAGCCTCATCTCCTCTGAGGATGAGGTAGGAGCCCCTTGCGGTCCCTGACAGAAGACCTGGCTCTGCTTGCCCAGGAGCCCAGGTGTGTACGCAGCCGTGAAGGCGAAGGCTCGTCGGCTGTCGGCTGCAGTACAGCCGGCGGGCTCTGAGGCAGCAGATGCTTCTTCCTGTCCGTTTCCTTCACAAACACCCCACCGCTCTTCTGAAACTCTGTCCCCAGGGCTGGGGTTGTGGTTTTCCACTGTGGATTCAAAGGCATTCTTTACATAGGAGAGAAAAGGGGCTGCTTTGACCCATCCCCTGCCTGTCACTGGGATGGCCTCCTGGGGCCACGGAAGCTTTTCTGCTCTTAGCCATCATGCTTGAAAAGCCTGCAATGTGGCTACCTCAGGCCCCTTCGGATGCTCATGCAAGAAGATAAAGAACATTTTCTGCTTACAAGTGGCTTAGAGCATGGGACATATTCTTAAGAAGCAAAACGATGCTGTCAGTTGCTGGGGGCGACTGAGTATTTAAGCTCTTTTGACCTATAAAAGGGAGGGCACCAACATGGTAGCCTGGGAGAAAAAAATCCTAATTACTATTAATGAGATTCATTATAATACAGAGTCTCCTTGCAATGAATTTTAAGTGTCCCTTGTCCATTTTTCTATCAATGTGGCGCACAAGGAAACATCTGCTGCAGTCTAGCCGTGGGGTTGCATTCTTATCAGCTGATATGGGATAATCTATTTATTAGTGTACTTGTCATGTTGGTGGATGGGAGATCAAGCTTCCCTCCAAATCAATTTTTCCACCAAAAGCTCAAAGCCAGGGTGTTTGTGTGGGATGTTTTAAAAATCATTTATTAAGAGTAATTTACACAAATTAAATCCCCATCACTGTTTTTCTTCTTATTTTCTTTCCTCTGGATAAACAGATATTTCTCTTGGCATTTCTTGTTATTAGAAAGAGGAAAATGGAAAAAATTGAGTTCTTTTGTGAACAACATGATCCTAGCACTTTCCAGAATTAATAAAATCTTCTTAGAATACAGCTCCAATCTGCACCCTGCAGGAGAAGCAGAATGTGAGTCACCTCTGTGATTTCAAGTTTTCTAGTAGCCGTATTTTAAAAGTGGAAAAGAAACATGAAATTAATTCCAACAGTATGCCTGATGGAAGCCGATAAATTTGAAGTGTTTTTAGGTTCCCGGACAGTGCGCATGCACACGGCTAACGGTGGGCTCTGTCTCCTCCTTCGTGCTTTGCCCTGCGTCTCTGCCCTGGCCACATTTACAGAACCGACAGCAGAGGTGGCCGGTGCTGTCCCAGGGAGGCAGATGGTACTGATGAGAAAGCAGTGCAGCCACCACAAGACCCTGCACGCGGACTTCTCTGGGTGAAATCATGCTGACAAGTGTACTTCTGCACAGCAGGTTAGACACCTTGCCGCTTCCACATGTCCCTGCTTTAGTAAACTTGGAAGGATGTCATTAATGACATATGCATTTTCTAAAAGGATAAGACTACATGCACAGGGGATAAGTTTCTCCAATAAAAATGATTCTCCATTTCGAGATGTCTACATCTAATCAAAGGTTGCAAAAGCCAGTGCACAGTCTCCATACGGAGATCAGTTATTTCCCATCATTTTAGTGCATACGGAAGTTGCAAGACGTAAAGCAGAACAGTGGAGGTTTATTCAGTGCTTTTAATTAGACAGATCCCGAAATATACCCACGCATCGTGCCTGTGTAATGTGACCATATTATTAAAAATACTGTTTCATAAATCTACAATTCCTTTAAATTTGTTGCAGACTTTCAGCATTCCTGGTCCCCTGTTCAGGGGCCTCTTCTGTTCTGGGTAGCCTGGCAGTGTCCCTGTGCCAGGGTCGTTGGTGACTGCCTGGCGCTCACACAGCCCAGGAAGCCCTGCGGGCAGCGCTGCACACCGTCCAGCTCCGTGGTCTTAGTTGACAAGCCAGTGGCCCTCTTTGCCTTCAGCAGATTTTTCAGCTCTTGTGGGGACACTCCAGAGCAGGTCATGAATGGGTTACGCAGAGAGATGCGGTCGCCACCCTGGAGGTGAAGGACACACAGGCAGCTGCTGTCACAGCCAGCCAGAGCGAGGCAGAGCGGGAACCCTCCTCCCCTGCCAGTCACTGAAGAACCCTTTTTAGGGGCAATGTGATGAATTGTGGGCAGGACGTGACAACCCTGACAGGAAAAGAGCGTCCTTAGAAAGGTGAATATGGGCAAACAGAGCTGGAAAATGTGCTGAAGGCAAAGAGGGCCACTGGCTTGTCACACGAAGACCACGGACACGGAACGGCAGTGCGCTTACTACGGTAGCAACTTACCTGTGGTAAAGTCCACAGAGCGATTCACACAGCCACAGCTGAGAGACTGCTTCCAGGACACAAAACCAAGACACGTGACCAAAATATCTGGCAAATGTTTAAGTTTAAAATGATCATAGTAAAAACCACGTTGCCACGAATCCCCCTGAAAAGCCCTCTCCTCGCTCCAGACAACTCGTCCCGCAGTCCTCGCTGCTTTCTGAAGTAGCTCTGCAGCACTCCTTCCTGAGTGAACCCACAACAGACCAAAAGTAGAGCAAATTTTACTGCAACATGACAATGTGTCCTTTACTGTGACAATATTAAAAAAATTTTATAATTTCTTTCTTTTTTAATGTATTAGTAAGGGTCAACAGGGTCTCACTACACAGATCGGACTCTCAGTGATCCTGCTGTCCTCCGCCTCCCAAGTGCTGGGATCACAGGTGCGCGCCACCACACCCCGTCTGTACCGCAGTTGTCAGTCATGCTGCATATAGCAAGATGTTGCTTACTGGGCAACATCAGAGGGCAAAAAAGAATTGTGAAAACTGGCAGTCTCTTCATGCTATTTCTTTACAAGGCAGGTTCACCTGTGCCTTTCTGGGAACCTCAAAGCTTCAAGGCAGATACCCTACACCCTCAGGCTTCGCTTCTTCTCCAGCTCCCCACGGCGCGCACAGCAACCTCAGCAAGCGTGCTGTCACGCAGGTTTGCGGGCGTCGGGGTCCGTCTCTTTTCACTCCATGCAGACGGATGCGGGCCTGCGCAGGCCGTGTGGTCCGATCCTCTCTCACCTCTGTGACCTCTTTGGTGCGGGAACACGGAGAGGCCAGGCGTCCCATGATTCTTCATCCTGTCTGTACGATGGGGACAGAGATGTGGAGACCTAACTAATAGGCTTTTTTGTTCAGCAGACTTTTAGAGTATGTCCAGTGTTGTAGAAGCGCTGACCCGGATGGGCAGAATTCTCGCGCACTCTTGGTCCTAGTGTCTTCCACTGCACACGCTGCCCAGAACGGCAAGCTCTCAACAAAGAACGACGCATACAGACCTGTCCCACCACCCCCCGGGCCTCAGCTTTGGTGCCGCACCGTCTGTGGGTTTTGACAAATGTACCTAGGGCTTTTGTAAAATAAGAATAAATAAAATATGCAAAGTGCCTAAAAGAATACATAGCAAAAGTTAAAATTTTTAAATTTTTATCTGTGATGACATTATTGTTGCTATTACTATTATTTTTTGGGACGGGGTCTCACCGTGTGATTCAGGTTGGCCTTGAACCTGCTGCATCACTGAGGCTGACCTCAAGCTCATGATGACCCTCCTGCTTCAGCCTCCCGAGTGCTGGGATTACAGGTGCGTGTGACCATGCCCGACTAATGATATTAATTATGAAAATTGAATTTCAAGTATCTCTTGAAGTACAGTTTTAAGTATGTGACCTATCTGTATGTGATAATACATGCCACATGCCACTCCGATCATAAAGTACCCCCATGTCTTCAGAAATAATATTCAGAATCTTCAAGCTCACCCCAAGAAAGACTTCTTCATACAGAATGCTGAGGTGACTGGAGGTGGGAGCCCCCCACCTGGGTAGATCTGAGAGACAAAGTGCCTGCCCTTCCTTCCCATTTTGTGTATGGAGAGCTTGTGTGTGCCCTTTAGGTTATGCCAAGTGTCTGCCTTCTGGAGAATGGCCCACGACCACGATAGTCCCAGGGGTGGCAGAGGTCTCCAAGGGTGGGCTGGTTTCCAGGGCAGCAGCCCAGTCGTTTTCAGAACTGGGCCCCTAATGGAGGTCCTGCGCACGCCAGCCCACGAGTGCAGAGTTGGATCGGCTCCCCAGGACGCAAGCTGGAAGCACACCGACTCAGACTACAAAAATCAGACATAAGAGCTGGACTGCGTTTCTCTTGCCAACCGCCATGTCCCTCAGCTCCACACAGACGTCTCCCCTCTGGACTCTGGTCCTTGATTCCTTAATAGACGCAGATGTGCAGGGTCCTGTGGCCCAGGGTCCGTATCTCCTCTCAGGGTTCTAGAGCTGAGCCTACTGTGTCCTTTCTCATTTTGTTCCATACCATGTATTTCTCAGAATACATTAGATTTTCTTTTAAAAAAAAAAATTATTGAGAAACAAATAGCAATGAGACAGTTTCAAAACCGATTACTAGCACAGTTTCAATAATGAATACATTGCATATTGTCCTTTAGTGGTTATGCCCCGTACAAGATGCGGACATGCTGTCCTGTCCACAGACACTGTTAGAACAAACGTCTCCATTCAGTGATCCAGGAGAATGCAGCTGGATATCTACCTTAACTATTTTGAACATACGGATACAAAGTGGTCGTTTATTTGTATCCCCCATTTTTGTTCAGTTTTGTCAGCGAAAGGTATTCCATTGTCATTCAAATAGTACAGCTGTGTGAATTCAGCAAAATATTCCCATATAATCCAGTAGTCCATAACAGTAGACAATAATAGTGGGTTTTTCAATGCCAGCTCTTATATACTTTTTTTTTTTTCCTTTGGCAGAACTGGGAATTGAACTCAGGCCCTTGCACTTGCCAAGGAAGCACTTATTCTACTGATCCATCTCCCGGGCCCCTTCTTATGTACTTTTTTAAAAAAAAAAATTATTTAGTACAGCATCCTCAGGATCTCACTACACAGATTCTCCTGTTTTCAGCCTCCCAAGTCTTATGTATTTTTATTATGTGATACCAGGAAAAATCAGACTTTCTTGGAATTATCTTTGCATGTCAGATCAGACCTGACACAGGGCCCTGGTTGTACCAGGACACAGACAGTGACTACCCTGCCCCTTCCCTGGAGCAAGGACGCCGAGAACAGAACTTGGCACCCTGTGGGCACATTCTAGAAGGCAGTGAGCCAAGAGCTCTTAGTAACGCTTTCTGCTTCACCTCACTTTCTGGCCATGGTCTATTAGTAACTGTGAAGAATCAACAAAGTATTGACTTTTAGTTATCTAGTATATTTTTAAAAATCTGCCATTACTATTCTGCTGTAAGCACCGAGCCATCCTCTGGTTGTGGAGTTCAGCAGTCTCACTGTCAGAACTTGGAGAAGCATCCGAGCTAGCCAGCACGCGGTGCTTGTTGGTGCTGCCAGGGTCTCCAGAGAAGCAACACTCTGATCCTTCGCACCGAGACAGTTATCACCAACTTACAATCATTAGTCATCCGTCACTGTTTCTGTAGAGACCTTTCCATCTTCCAGAGGGTGTGACAACTATAATTTTTGTCGGGTTGTGGCAAATTATCAGGGACAACATTGGGACAAAACTCAGGTTGTGGTAGGTGAGAAAGTTACTGTCCAATACATTCTCTGAAGGGTATGTACTTACCAGCTCATATTTATTGTGCACTTTGAACTAGTAATATAACTGCTGGCTTCAGATGACTTTATAAAAAAAAAAAAAAACAAAAAAAACTTTGATCTCTGCCCCTTACAAGGGTGATAGATCTATTAGGTCTGAGAGGAAGGGAAACATGAGACTAGGATTAAGGAAGTCTTAGAGAACTTTGTTCCATGTCCATGCCGAAGGGAATTCTGGGAAACAGCAGACTTAGAACAGCCAGAAGAGGTAGGAAAAGGAGCTGATGTGGACATGGTCAATTGCTTGAGACTGTAGAGGGGAGATCATTGGACATCAGATAAATAATTTTTAAAAATCCTATTACAGCACTGGTTAGTTGAGTGGGAAGGAAAGTTCAGTAGGCAATAGAATGATTTAGATCTTAAAGAGGCTATCTCTGAAGAGCTTACATTTTTAAAGTCATGCATGAGGAGACACAAGGGAGAACCCCATGAGTGCGCTAAGGATGTCACTCTTAGCATCAAGAGGGGAGTCAAGCCAAAGTGACCCCACATATTACTAGGCTGTGACCACGCTGATGGCTCTGGGCTTAGCGTTTCCTTCACTCTGGCTGGGTGCTGGGCCCTGTACTTCCTGTGTCCAGAGCATCACCCCAGGCCCTGCAGGGACCCATGGGGCAGCGCTGACTGCCCCCAGGAGCAGGTGCATGTGCCTGGCTGTGAGAGGAGATGAGTCAGGCCACAGCCTGGCAGCCAGCGCTTGGAGGGGGACCGTGAGAACTGCATGTGCCCACCGCTCCAGCCGCGAGGGCAAGGCTGCAGCCCCGCAGCTCCTCGGCTTGGCATTTGTCCTCTCCATGAACAAGGCCAATGTGTTTTGCCATGTGGGAAAAGCAGGTGTGTGCATGGGGTAGGACAGTCAGCGGCGGCTCCTGCAGGGACCAATAGAATGTAGGCCTGGGATTGGGCTGAGGTGTCTGCGAGAACTTCACTGGGCTGTGTGGGACATATGCGTGACAACAGGCTTGATGTGACCCAGGTATCCCCTCCTATCCTCTTCAGGGATCTTCCTGAAAGAGGTAACAACCCCATATTGTAGTGATCCATGCGTACCCGTCTTTGTACCCAACTTGTAAGAGCTAAATAGTCCGTATTTCCATCAACAGAGGGATGGATAGACATGTGACGTTTATGCACAGTTGGGACTTCTCTGCCGTAGACAGATCAACCTAGTCACTGGTAGAAATGGATGCACCCTGAAACCCTAACATCAAATGAACAAAATCAGACACGCAAGCTTAAATATCATGTAGGTTATCTCGGATGAGAAATTCAAAGTATAAAGGGAAAATTGGAGATAGACAATAGAAACTGGGAAGGGAACAAGACCAGAAGAAGGGGGGAAGAAGATGAAAAAGAAGAAAGCTGCGTCGTGTACATGCAAAGTGCGTGATCACCACGTACAGCACACACGTGCTAATATTTTTTTTTTTTTTTATCAGAAGGACAGAAGGAGAGAATCACATGAGAGAGAAGGGCAAAGCCCTCGGGTCCGTGAGCCCTGGAGGGGCAGGCCCTGCGGCACTTCCGGGCAGCTCGCGATTCGCGGTGCGAGTCATAAGGTTGTGGACTTGCGTTCTGCTCTGTGCAGAAGCTGCAGATCGGCTCGCCGGCACGAGGCCTCCACGGCGATCTGGAGTGGGACCCGGGCTTGGGGTGACAGGCTCCAGCAGCTGTGCGACATCCAGCGTCGACACAGTCATAAGACACAACAGACAGACAGAAGCTGACTGAATAAAACCAGACGAAATGTGAAGTAGCGGAAAATGATTTTTTAAAAAGCAGCGATTAATGCACTGGTATCAGCCTGCCGGGAAGTGGTTAGCTGCGGGCGGAAAGCTCCTGGTGCGTTTACGCCCGTGCACTTAGCCAGCAAACACGCCTCTCGGATTAGCGAGGGCTCCCCGGGCGGGCGGGACGCCACCACAGCGTGTCGTTATCAAGGTCACGTCCTCCAGACCCGCGGAGAGGAAGCTACAAAGACAGTGGCAGAGATGCCGGCCCCAGAAATCCCTGAGCCCCGCGTGACGGCCCACCAGTTCTGCTGCTGAATTGGATTTGGCGATTTGAAATTCGATTTCCTCCCGCTGCGTTAGGAAACAACTCCGTGATGGTGACGCTTAATTGCCATTTGGTTGGGGTGGGGGCCTCCGGGAGGACCAGAGCAGCACGCCTGGCGTGCCCGGGTGGCCACGGAGGCGGGCCGCGGGCTCCTTTCTG
>NW_004524615.1:2853877-2882607 GCF_000260255.1 Octodon degus
CCGCCCCCGCCGGGCCCTTCCTTCTGCCACGCCCCACACCCTTCGGCCGCGGACCACAGACTGAATCCCCTGCAACCGTGAACCTCCGCTCTTTTAAACTGTGGGTGTCGTCGCGTGTTGTGTCCTAGGAAAGGGAAGTCTGAGGAATACAGACACCAGCATGAGAAGCCAAAAGGAAACAGGTGAACATCACTTTGAGCGAAACCAAAAGGAATGAAAAAAGGAAGAGCCAATAAGAGAAGGCTGTCGCACGGAAGCCAGAGGACACCCGCGGCCTCGGCCCTGAAGGAGCCAGCAGAGCTCACCGCTGCCCGCGACAGCCTTGAGGGCCGGAACTTAGCCGCTGCTCGCCAGGCGGGCTGGCGCGCTCCGAGGGCTCAGCGTTCGGCCTGAGGAGTAACGAGAGGAGCAGCACCGATTCGGCTTCAGTGACCGTGCCGGGCATGGCCGGCGGGGGAGGGCTCCGTGTGCAGGCAGGCCGGGTGCCTGTCCTTCCTGGCTGGGAAGAACCGCTGCCCGGGCTGGAGGTGGAGAGTGGGCTGGGCCCCCCTGTGGCCGTGCAAGGGCTGACGTGGGGCACAGCTGCACCGGGCAGACTCATGTGGCAGCAGGCTTCCCGCAGAATACGAAGCCCCACAGAGCAAGGCCCAGGCCTGGAGACTCAGCCGCCTCCCGATTTTGCCCCGCTCTGTGGGCAGCAAGGTCAGAGGATCGTGTAGTGCCGGCTTTCGTTTTCATGAAGCATGCAGAAGACGTGAATCTGCAGAAACAGAGGCAGGCTCACGTGGCTTAGCCCGAGGAGGGAGTGCGGAGTGCAGGAGGGGGCGGTTGAAGGACAGGGCTCCTGGGAAACCAGGAACATCTGCTAACCAGGCTGTGGTGCTGGTTGGAGAACTTTGTTCCTCCACAATGACAACTCCACAAACACACACCTCACACTGTTTTGTGTGCATGGTGCTTTACACCTAAAATTTTTCCCAAAGTTCTCAGTGATAGAGCTGGGCATCTGGGAGGTGACTGGGTCCTGGGGGTGTGGCACCCACCGGGGATTCTCCCGTGGATGAGTCACCAGCTGAGTGTGCTGCTAGGAGGCAGGGCCTGGCTGGAGGAGGTCACTGAGGTGGGACCCGGAAGGCTGTGCTCTTGTGCCCGGCTCCTGGGGGCGAGCAGCTGTCCCTGCCCTCCCTTTTGCCTTGCTATGCCTACCTTGCGGCAGGCCGACCGCAGATTGAAGCCCCTGGAATGTGAGCCAAATCAAACCTCTCTTCCAGTTGTGCTGCCAGGTATTTTTTGACTAATACAGTATGTGTATAAAAATTCTCTCAACAAAGCCATTGCCCCAAATCTGCATACTTACATACATATGTGACAGAGTATATAGTTATAAGTTAAGCTATAAATCAAACAGATAAAATTAACAGAAAAAAGCATGTATACAAAGCAAGATACAGGATGAATGATTACATAATAATAATAATGCATACTAGTAAAAGTCATTGCATTATGTGCCGTAGCAGAAGTAAAGTGCTGTATGTAAATCACTAATACATACAAGCTGACCTCAATCATTAAAAGCAAGGCCATTAAACAGCTTGATTGGGAGAATTATTTCATAATACACATGCACACAAAGATACCACATTATAGTTATAAATACATGCAACACTTGCTTGTCAGCGATGCACCAAGAAATCTAGGGAAAATCTCCCCAAAAGGGAATGTACAAAATAGAACACAGCTCTGTGAAATAAATAAGCAAAAGGTAATGTGATCCAGAAATGCCTAAATGGGGAGGTAGCTCGGCAGTCTAAGAGCACGCCTGGCAAGTGCACAGGCCCGAGTTCAATCCCTGGTGCTGCACGCAGTGTCAGCCCTGGAACCCAGGCATTCGGTGCCAGCCACAGAAACTGAGTGTGGTGTTGCATACGGGTAACCCCCGTGCTGGGGAGATGGTGACAGGAGGATCCCTATGAGTCTGAGCTGTGTAGCGAGACTCTGTCCCAAATAAATGAATAAATAAATAAAAGATAAAAAGAGAATGGACAAAGTAGACCATGAGACCATTAATAATATGAAAAGTAAAAGAACGAATATCAGAGAAAGTTGAATTTTAAATTTTAAAAAACCAAAAAGACAAAGACAGCCATTTTAACATGTTAGTTGCTGCCATCCATTATGATAATTAAAGATAAGAAATTTTATGCACAAGATAGTATTAATGTGATGCAAAAATTATTATAAACAGAAACAAACACAGAATTATAATTAGAAAGCAATTTTAGAGCATTTCAATCTATGACAGATCTGGGATATTAAATATGTAGGAATACAGTATACTTTCAGATTAAAAACTAAATGCATTTTATTGTTAGGTCTAATTAACAACTAGCAAACACATTAAAGCCTAATGAGATTTTGCTTTTGTCAAAGTTGAACACTTTATAACACACTGAGATATCCAGCGTCACTGGCCAGCTGTTCTTGTACTTTGTGGGGTGCAGGGGGTTGCCCTGAAATAAATAAGTGATCAAATAAGCAGAGGAGAAGAGACTCGTTTGGGGCAGAAGCACCCCTAACACTCAGGCAGGTGCATGGCCTCGGCCTCATATAGTCTGGGTGTGGCACTCCTCCCCAGGGTCCCTGCGGTGGGGAAGGAGGGACCTGGCCCGGAGAAGCCCAACGCCTGCAGTCAGTGTCCAGGGCTGCCTGTCTGACTGGGCAGGGCCAGTGCCTGTCAGGAGCTACGCTGATGGTCTGACCCGGGATCCCGAGGGGTGCCACCGCACCCCAATGCTCTTCCTGAAGCCCACACTCTTAAGTCCCACCGTGAAACATCCCCCCTCCCCCAGCAGCTCCCCAGAGAAGAGTCCCCACCACCCCTGAGCAGCAGCCCAACCTTTGCAGCACCACAACAGGACTGTCTGGGGGGGGGGGTCCTAGGGCAGAAGGCCTCAGCACTGCAAGGCCAAGTTAACAGCAGAGATGGGACTGGGTGATGGTGACAGGAGAGCCGAACAGTGAAGGAAAAGCTGGCGGGCAGCCAGGGACTCAGTCCACTTGCAGCTTTTCTGTATTTTAAAAAATATTTTTTTATTTATTTAATGTATTTAGTACAGGGTCTACAGGGTCTCACTACACAGATTGGACTTGTAGTGATCCTCCTGTTTACAGCCGCCCAAGAGCTGGGATTATAGGCTTGCACCACCAAGCCCAGTCTCAATCACTGTTTCAGCATGCCCTGGGGGGCAGGCAGGCCCAGAGATCAAACCCCCACCCCTGGGCCTGCTTGCAGGTGTTTTAATCCACTGAGCTATTTGACAGGCTATTTGTTAAGAGAATAAAAATAGTAAAAAAAAAAAAAAAAAAAAAGACAAACAATACAGAATTTCACTAAGAAAAATAGGAATTCAACAGTGGTTGTTATTTTGCATAATGTTCTCTTCAAATTAGTTGTTAATTTGCTCTACACTTGATGCAGCCAAAAAGCCCAGACTCATCTAACACTCTTCTGAAGGGAAACTTCACTAAAACGAGGAGGATGAGGAAAACGAAAGCCAACATATGGAAAGCCCTTGGAAACTGAAAACACGCTTTGAGAAGCAGTTTTTAGTTTAAGAGATTGCATGGCTGGAGGGATGGCCCAGGGTCCTAATGTAAGCTCAGACCACCAGAGGATAAAACATACTGAAATCAGAGCAGTAGAATGAGTGAGCAAGAGAAGTGGGGAACTGGTGAAATATGAAGTGAGAAAGCAGTAAGGGAAACTGGAAATGAAAGCTGACTCGTTGGAAAATGGAAGTGCTAGCAAAATAGCGAGAGACAGAGAGACAGACAGATCATGTCTTTTCACCTATCATATTTTACCTCTGAATTTTAGGAAGTTTTTTAAGCTACTAGCAACATCAGCTCTTTGAAGTATTTGTTGGGCTATTTGTCTCCCAGTTTTCATTGCCTTTGATTTTTCCAGTATGATGAGATAAAACAACATCTGATATGTTTTAAGATATTTTTTACATAGCTGCACTTACTATGCTTTTTTTTAGTGCTTCTGATTTTTAAATCATAGCTAGAAGCCTTTTCTTTAGAGCAAATTTAAATAGAACTTGGCCATTTATTCTGCTACAGTACTTTTATGATTTCTTTCTGTACATTTGTTTCCCTACTAAGCTTAGATATAATAGGAGACATACATATGAGTTTCTAAGTTCTTCAGATAGCTATGAATTTGTCCAAGATAATTTCTTAAAAAGTTCATCATTGGTGATTGACATGCCACTATTTGTCATGTAGAAAATTTCATGTGTACTGCGTCTTACTCTGAACTTGGTACCGTTTTTCTCCACTCTCTGTCTCCTTATGTGCCAAATACCTCGCTGTTTTAATACTGGAAAGTACGCTGTGTGTTTTACCAGCCGACAGGGCTAGACCCTCCAGCCCTGCACTAGCCTCTGTTAGCATTTTCCCATCTATATTTATACATTAGTTTTCCATATAAATTGCATTAACAAGTTGTCCGACACTATGAAATGGTGCATTTTTTTACTGGGGTCATAATGGTTTTGTGTATCAACGTAGGGAGAACTTGCACCTTTACAGTACTGAGCCCCCTATCTAAAAGCATGACGCCTTTTCGCACACTTGGTCAAGCTGTTCTGCAATTTTCATACCTAGCTGCACATCTTCCCCATGTTAATTTTACACATTTCTTGTTATGTTTATTTCTAGTAATTTTCTTAATTACTATTGTAAATGGAATTTTTCCTAATTACTTACTGTTTGACTATATGAAGGTTATTGTCATTTGCATTTAACTTCATATCTTACTGCTTCAGCAAATTCTCCCCCATCTTTTTTTTTTTGTTTGTTTGTTTGTTTACATACTGGGGATTGAACTTAGGGCCTTGGAACCCGCTGGGATACAGCCCTAGCTCTTGTTATGTTTGATATCAGATCTTGCTAAGTCAGTAAGTTGGCTGCGTAGGCTAGGAATTTGCAATGCTCCCGCTTCACCCTCTCTGAGCTAGGACTTAAGGTATATGTCACCACAACTGGTTGAATTCTTTTACTGAATTAATTGTATCACATCTTCTCAGGGAGTTTACAAGTGTGTGCTTATCTCACCATAAATAGAGATACGTGTCCTCCTTTGTGCCTATCTCATGCCTGTGGCCAATGTTTCTTGCACCGTTTCATTGTCTAGTGTCTCTCCCACAATATGGCCCAGGCAGGGGACGATGGGCCTTGTCACCCGGCTCCTGGACCTAGGGAAAATGTCTTTAGTATTTCGAGTGCTTTCCTAGTCCGTAATGTGGTGGCTTCAGGGCTGTAACTGCCACCAGGTCCACCTCGGCATCTTCCTGCTTAGCTGTTTATTATGGCTAAGACACCATGTCAACTTCAGAAGTTTATTTTTTTTATCAATTTTATTGAGAAACAAATAACAATGAGACAGTTTCAAAACTGATTAGTAGGACAGTTTTAATATTAATACATTGCATATTGTTGTCTTCATAGTGATTACTCATAGTACGAGATACAGACATGATATCCTGTCCAAACACTGTTAGTACAAATCTTCCTTCTCATTGAATTAAGAGAAAGTAGCTGTATATCTATCTTAACTATTTTGCATATACATATACAAAATGGTCCTTCATTTGTATCCCCTTTTTGTTTAGTTTTGCCAGAGATGGGTATTCCCTTGCCATTTAAATACTGTAGGTTCATGAATTCGGCAAACTAATCTAATGTAGTCCAGTAGTCCATAATAGTAGCGGGCTTTCCGTAGGACTGGCAATGTCAGAAGTTGTTGACTTGAGCCTTTTACAGCTCAGCATATTAATATGGCTTTACTTTTTATACTTCATTTTTATACTTTTCTGCTGGTTTAGAGTTTAAGTGATTCTGTGGCCAGCCAGGGTCCTCTCTTTGTAACATCCTGAGCCTGTGCAAGAGGAGGGTCAGGCGTGGCAAGGGACCTCCTGAGGGGGTGGCAGCCTGCTTCCCACAGAAGGGAGGAGAGAGGCTTGCTTCCCCACTCTCGCGCTGCCGCCACAAAGGGTTGCCCCTGCACCTGTGCCACTCCTCCTTGGAGCCAGCCAAGCACGGACTGAAACCTCCACGAACAGGGCGCTGAGTGAGCCTCTCCTCCCTTAATTCTGGGGGTTGGGTATTTTGTCCCAGCAGTGACAGGAAAATAACCAAGACTCAATCTATGAGTGTGGCAGGTATATCCTTTAAATTATTTTTTAGTACTTTAAATCGTTTTAAACCATGAATGGATATTGACTTTTGTTAAAAGCTTTTCCTTTATCTGTAGAGATTGTGGACCACAAAAAGAGTTAAAATTAATTTTTGAGCCAAAAATGCAAATCTCCTAGTTAAGAGAGGACCACTAAACAGCAGAGAGAAATGCGACGAGAATTATTTCTTCACAGAAAAACTAATTGAGGTGGCCGGGGGTAGCACAGCATCAGCGCTCTCGCCTGGCAATGCCTGCACCCCTGAGTCCCAGCTCCACAGCCAAAAAAACAAAAAGGAGGCGATGCTTTTCCAACGCGATCTTCCAGAATGGAGCGCACTGAGACCCTACAATGCGGGGCTCGCTGCTGCTCGCCTGCACTCTGCACCACAAGGAGCCCAGAGCTGGGAAGCTCGGCACACAGCCGGGACACCGGCTCAGCGGGAGGCTGCCCTCGGCGCGCACGCTCAGCCCTGCGGTGGCCTGCAGCCGACTGCCCCCTTCCATGGTGAGGTCCACGCGGCAGAGCCTCACGCAGCACGCCCAGCCCAGGACTCGAGCCCAGCCACACGTGGACGTCTGGGAGTGGGCAGCAGGGAGCCACACAGCCAAGGAAGCCAGATTAAAAAGGGCTTTGGTGAAAACCAGTGCTGATGTTTGGACAAAATATTGTGCAGGTGTTTTTTGTTGTTGTTGTTTAGTTTTGTTTTTTAATTTCTGGCGAATGACCAAGGCTTGCGGAAGGGGAATACATGACAGGTGAGCTTCTCGGCTTGCTTCCTTTTCATGCTTCTTCTGTCCAGCGGGGCAGCGAGCGGAGCAAGACCGTGGTCAGCTGCGGCCTTCGGTGCACTGGGTTCCAGGGAGAGAACTGCGAGCGAGGAGGGCGAGCGGAGGGGCGCCCGTGTCCAGGGAGCGGCTCTCGCCCACGGCTCAGTGCCAGCCTCCCACCAGGCGGGCCACGTGAGGGCTGCCCTTCGGTGGGCCTCTGTTGGCAGGTGCGTGAAGCCTCCGTGGAGCACGACACACTGTCCCCGTGAGGCCTCTTTGCGGTAACATCCCACCCCGGTAGACGCCCAGATTTTCACTCTCAAAACTAAAACTCCATTTTTCTTCATTATCTGATCATTTCTGCAGCTTTACTGTCTGCTGAATAAGATAGAGATATCACTAACAAATGCCAGGTATGTGGGGACAGTCAAGGGAGAAGCCACTCCAAAGAGACAGTTACCTCTGCCTGCATCATTGGTCTCGAATCTATATGCATAACAAGCGCACAAGACTGGAGCTAGACCTGTCTGTCCTGGAGAGCTGCGGGTGGCACAGTGGTCAGAGCGGGCACACCACAGGCACAGGTCAGGGCACACGACGGGGGTCTTCTGGCAGAGCGGTGCCACGGAGAGTGCTGTTTTCTATTGTGGGCTTTGCTGGTTTTCATTGCTCTGCATGGTGTCCCCTCGCCCCGAGCCTGGCTGCTGGGCACCTCATCTCCATGGGGACCTGTGCTGCACACAGAGAGCCTGGCACTGGACCTCCATGCTCCCAGGTCCTGCCTGGGACAGCACCTTGGCCCGAGCCACCTGCACAGCTGGTGGTCAGGCTTCTGAATCCCCCTGGCTAAGGCCGTCTCTGCTGTCTGTTGGCCAACTGATTTTGAGCCTCTACCCTTCAGTGCATCTTCTCAGGAGAGATAAGCCATACTGGCCCAGGGATGGAGCTTATTCGCTTAGGACATACCCAGACCTTTCCTTACTCCCTGGGCTGTGCGTATTTAGTTCCTACAGGTGGAAATGAGAGGGAATTGCACAGCCATGCTGACCTAAGAACCGGCCCGTGGGCTCCACCTGGAGAGCACAGTCTGTTCATGTGAAACTACTTTAAAAGACAGCAACAACAAAATTCCCGCTCAATAATCAGAAAAAGAATGAAAATCCCTTTGCAAAAGACAGAGGAAAATCCTGCACTGACCTGGGCAGCAGTTGGCTGGAGGATGGCAAGCTGTGCTCCGCAAGCATTCCTGCATGCTGCTCCCGTATAAGCAGAGGGCTTTCTACCTTGAGGCTTACCAGTGCCTGGTTCCTTGTCACTTCGGCCTGCCTGGCCTTGCTACCTAAAGATCATCCTGGTGCAGGCTGTCCTAGAGGGGAGGGCCCAGTCCGGCCCCTGTGTGCCATTTGGGACAGAGAGGAGGCGACCTTGAGCAGCATCAGCCTGGTCCAAACCTGAAACTCAGTGGGGGGAGGAACTGTTTGGGCTCAGGATTCCAGTGGGTTTGGTCCCTGGCCAGTGGGCACCAAGGTTGGAAGAGTGTGGTGGCAGGGCCTGAGGAGCAGATCTGGGGAGGAAGCAGAGAGAAGGGAGGAGCCGGGCAAGGGCACGCCTTCTAGGCACGCGCCTGGTGAGCCCACCAGCCAGACCCCACATTCTCACCGCGTCAGCCATGAGCCGTTAGTCCATGAGTCCACGGACAAGCCCAGCACCTCATGGCCCATCAACTTCCCCACGGGAGACTCTAGGGGACATTTTAGATCTAACCACAGTAGCCCCCATGTCACATGATTCCCTTGCAGCCCTTCCTGGACTCCAGAGGCTTTTCCCAAGAGACTTTAGATACCTGTCCCTTGAATTCCCTCAGATATGTGTGTTCCCACCAAAGCCCACACCTCCATCCATTCTGCGGACAGCTGTCCACTTCCCCTTTCTGATTGCTGGTGATCCTGGTGACCGGAAGTTAGGAGTGGCAATTTTTTGTTTGTTTTGTGTTTCAGTACTGCAGATTGAGCCCAGGGCCTTCCTCCAGCCGGTCCCCAGCCCTGCTTTTCATTCTGATACAGGTTCTTGCCAATTGCTGAGTTGTCAGGGCTGCTGTTGCCTCTGCCCTCCCCCCGCCTCAGCCTCCCCGGTGGAGATCTCACAAGGCACCTCACGGACGGCACCCGTCTCCCTGCCCGGGCCAGCTGCCTCCTACATGGGGCATGAACTTGTCTGCTGATGTACTTTCCTGTCAGGAATTTGTAGTTTAATGAAAACAAGTGAGTCACTTCCATCACAGTGAGAGGGAGCGCTCCGCGTGGCCCGCACTGCTCGCAGTGTGCTGTGACAACCTGAGCAGATGGCACGGCAGCTGGCAGCCAGGTGCGGCCCTGGACCTGCGTCACTGGGTCTCCCAGATGGCGTACATGGTGCACACTCTCCAGGGAGGGCAGGGAAGAGGGTGGCGGGGTGCAGTCTGCCCCTCTGGTCTGCCCAGGTTGCCACAGTCCTCTGTGATCCTCGAGTCACCTATATCAAAGCCTGGCTGCCACAGAATGGCGCTGAGGTAGAGACGAGCAAGGAGCGCTGCAGAGCTGTCAGCAGCACCGGAAACATCAAACCTCACACTCCGCCCCTCCAGCCCCGGCCCATTAGGGATGTAAATGTATGCAAATGTTCCCTCTGATGCCACCATAGGGTGCTGCTGGGATTTTGCTGCCCTAGGCAAGATGGGGAAAGAAGCCACAAGCCACCCTCACAGCTTACAGACCCTGCATCATGGAGTCACTAAAACATTTCGCTGCCCTAGGCAACCACCTGCTCTTCCTGCCTGGGAAGTCATCCCGGCTCCGCGATTCATCGGGACGTGAGTCACCAGCAGACACAACCCGAGGCCGGCAGAGACAGTGCGCGGCCCTCTAACACGCACAGAAGGCGCAGCCCGCCCCGCCGCGGAGCGCCTGCTTCGCCCCCTTCTCACCCAGCGAGGGTGCACAGCGCTGGGCAGTCCAGCTAGACTCCGGGTCCCTGGGGACTGGCTGGGCGGAAGGGAGGAAGGAGGCCCGCAGGGATTTTTACTAGAAACAAATATCAGTTCTTTCTTTTCACTTCTTCCTGACGTCTTTGGCAGCCTTCTCACGAGTGTGTATCACGCATGTGTCTGAACACCCCTGGTTCATCACTATACAAAAGAACGCTTTTAGAAAGGAGGAAAATAAAGGCATTAAAGCGGTTTCAGTAGGGAATGCGCCCTTGGAGCTCTAGCTGATACCTGGTTGTGCCCCAAGGCGGCCTGCGCTCATAGGCAGGGCTTTGGGAGTGACTTGAGGAGGGGGCTCGTACTCATTGCTGAATTGGGCCACTGTTGGGAGGTGGAGTCTGATTGGAGGAGGTGGGCCGTGGGCGCGGTCCGGAGGGTTCCTGGCCGCTGGTTCCTCCCTTCTCCCTCTGCTCTGGTGCATGTGAGCAGCGCTCTCAGCAAGGCCCTTCTGCCTTGCTGCCCAGCCTCGGGAGACCCGGCCCATCAAGGACTGATGTCTCTACAGACCTTGAGCCAAAACAAGGCTCGCTCTTTTAAGTCGTGCTTTCTTGTATTGTGTTTTAGTGACAAGGGAGGGGACTAAGACACGTGGTGTGAGCATAGACGCTGTGACCTGGGTTGCAGATGTGGTGTGTGACACCTGCTCCTGACACCGACAGGCCCAGCTGAGCCTGCACTTGTGCCCGACGCCGCCTGTGTGAGCATCGTCAAGCCGCAGTCAGCCACCCTGAGTCCTGAGCAGCATCCTCAGGTGACAGCCTGAGAGGTCAGGCTTGAGGCTGGCTGTGAGGGAGTTGTCCCTGTTCCCGGAGCAGGCAGCAGGCAGCAGGCAGTGCAGCACTCCCGCCCCACCGTGCCGGGTCTGCAGCCGCCTCTCTTCTGCGCCCTCCCCCACGAGGTGGGCAGGAGACTTAGCAACTAAGTGGAACAAGGATAAGCCGTGTGCGGTGACCCACACCTGCATTTTAGCACTCTGGGAGGCTGAGGCAGGAGGATTGTGGGTTCAAACGCAACTTGGGCAACTTGGCAACTTAAGGAGATCCTGTTTCAAAATTTAGTATTTGAAGGGCTGGGAATGTGACTCAGTGCAGACCTGCAGTTGGATCTGATGTCACACTGAGTGTTAAGGGTCAGGGGCCAGGATGGAGGGGTGGGCGTAAGTGAAGCCTGAAGACTGAGACCCCAGCAGGAGGCCAACTCTTAGGTCAGTGATGTCCCCTGGACTGGAAGGAGATGCCCCCCTGGTGCCATCACCAGGCTCTTGCCAAGGGACTGTAGCACTGGCTGTTGTAGCTCAAAACTCAGATGACAACGAGGCAAGTCCAAAAGTTAAAAGAAGCGCTTTATTTTAGCTGGTACCCAGTGGTGGTCTCTATGTAAGGTGCAAAGAGGCGCGCCAGGCATTGACAAGGGGTCAGTATTGAAGCTTGAAAACCGCAAAAACAGGGAAGGGGTGGAGAAGAAAAAGTGGCAGGGTCATTAGTTCATTAGGTGGTCCTTATTGGGTGGGGTGCTGAATTGGCAGTTGTGAGTACATCGAGTGGGCGCATTGGGCGGGGTGCTGAAATCACACAGAGTTCTGCAGGACAAGATAAGGTTTGGGGTACAGATATCGTAAGACTTGAGTCACAGGGGTGAGGAATTGGAGGAATTGGGAAATTGGAGGAATTGGGAGGGGTCAGCGCATCCAGAACAGGAACTTGGCGAGGTTAGAAGGGCAACAAAATGGAGTCAATTTTAACAGGGTACAACACTGGCAAAGGACCATCCTCCCTGATCCACCCTGTTTCCCGATCCCGTGCTTCTCTGGCCTCGGTTTTCAAGAGGAGTGCAATGCAGAGGATGGACACCTGCCCTCTCAAGTCTGGCTGCTGCGGTGACATGATCTGAGGGTTCTGCGATGAGCTGCTCTACCCAGGAGGTCTGCGCGTGAGTCTGCAAACATGACGCCCAGCACTCCCTGCTTTGGAGAAGCTCAAGGTTATAAATTCTAATCTGCCCCACGCTCCCAGCTCTGGAAGTCTAGGTTGAAGTGACAACGGTTTCCTGGCCCGCCAGGCTTTCTCCACCTCCGTTTGGCTAGCGTTGCTATGGTAACCTCCAGCCTGCTTTATGATCCGCCGATGATTACCGCACAATGGACACAATATCAGGTTGCAGGGGCGCGCCGCTGGAGCTCGCCCTGATTGCTAAGCGCCCGGCTTCCCGGCACAGAGGCGACTTCCAGCACGCGGGAAGGGGTGGGGCCAGGACTGCACATCACAGTAAACTCCGGTTTGCAAATATTGATCAGAAACAGCACACAATGCGCTCGTATTGGGCTTTTGTCTCCCCGAGGAGTTGAATCAATCCCATGTTCCTCACAACTATTATCCTCATTGGTAAATGTAGGAAAGAAAAGGTATGGTTTATGGACGTATTCTTTTGTAGCGATGGAAAAATAGACATCTCTGGTGCAGACGCCACCTCCCTCCGCCACCAGCACCTGTGCATGGCAGTGGGCAGTGCACAGCACAAGACAGCAGAGCCGGCACTAGGGTCCAGCTAGTGTCCAGGAAGGGAACAGGAGCCACGCTGAGCCCCTGGTGCTGGGCAGAGGTTGAGACCACCATGCAGAACGTTAATTACCACGTCCCCTACTTCAGTCCAGAGAATCATTAGGAAGGACTTCTTTGAAAAGCAAACTGATACAGAAAAATTAACAAGAATGAGGAACCTGCCACTGGAGGTTTAAACGTCCAGTACGGAAATAAACTGCGGCGTTTGACGAGGGAGCCACTCTGGGCTGGAAATGCAGTTGTTTCTCCCTGTAAGATGCAAACAGGAAATCGGGCTGCTTCCATCTGACGTGCTAACGATGACCTGTTTGTCTCTCCCATCATCCTTATGTCAAAGATGTCATGTTTCCCAGGATGAGCAGTTTTATGTCTATTAAACCCCACTGGGATCCAGGGGTGCAGAGCCATCGCTAGACCTGAGGGACTTGGGGGCAGAGGCCCTGGTGACTGACCCACGTTATGGACACTGAGACTGGGCGTAGGTGACTCGCCTCCCGTGGGGCCCTGTTCTGCAGACCCACAGTCTGCTCTGCGTGTGCCTGAGCTCAAAGGTGTGCCTTCAGGCACCTCAGCCTCGCAGGGCCTCCTTGTGCCTGTCAGCGAAGTGGCAGATGCAGTGCCAGGGACATTCGGCCTCTGCTATGCTCTGGCTCACCCAGAATATGATTTTAAAGTTCGAGGCAGGGGTCTACCGCAAGCCCCCTGGTGCTGACCCAGTGCTCCTGCCCGCCGCTGTTGCTTCACAGCCTGGTGAATTCCCGTCACAGAACATGCAGATCCTGCAGTGGCATTTCTACAGTTGCTGAATGATGGCACGGCCCGAAGTGTCAGTGGGGAGCCTCAGAAGCCTCACTGATCTGCTGTCAATTGATCTGATCAGCTTCTCCGAATCTGAAAGGAAGTGTCACAGGATGCTAAAGATAAAAGAGACTTGTGAGGTGGGTACAAGGCCCCTAGACGGCAGAGCACTGGGTGAGTCTCTTGGCTCTCTGAAGCCTCGGTGGGAAGGAAGAAGTGAGGGCTTGGTTTCCAGGAGGAAACTGGCTCATTCTGGTGAGCAGGGCTGCGTGGGCGAACATAGCAGAGCTGGCATTTCTCTCTCAGCACCTGTGCCAGGCCCGGTGGAGGGTGTGGCGTGGGCCCTTGGGCCTGCACAGCATGCCCCGGGTGGAGGCTAGAATTGGCCTCATTGTGCAGGCAGACAGTGAGCCTGAAAGGACCAGTGTGTCCCCTAGGGAGCCGAGGAGGATCGGAACCCAGCCCATCTGGACAGACGCAGGCAACTGCTAATGTGCAGGCAAGGGGAGCCCACCCTTGGGAAGGCCTGGCCTGGCGAGTCCTTCCACCCGTGTATGGAAGCCTGGCTGTCCATCTCCTGGAGCATCTTGACCCTGATGAAATGCCCGGCGGGTTCGCAGAGCAATCCCTTGGACGACTGGCGCGCACTGCCAAAGTGAGCAGGGAGGCCCCACCCCACCCTGGCAACATCACCCAATAGGCTTCCTGGGAGAAGGGAAAGAGGAAGGGAAGGAGCTGGGGTGTGGGCGGGTGCTGCTGCCTTCTGGAGCGGGCAGGTCTTCGCTGCTGCACCCGGGCCTCCAGTTTCTTCAGTCTTTGGGTGCAGACTCGGTGTCCACCCTCTACCTCGGGCTGCTGCTGCTGTGGCTGTGGGCCCTCTCGCATGCAGTTTCCAGCCTCGTGGACTGAGGGCACTGGGTCCTGCAGCTCTGCGTGCGGAGTCAGCGTGGTGGACCCTCCACCCCAGGCCCTGGGAGAGATCTGATAGGTCCCTTTGCATAATCAGATGTATGTGCTCAATTGGTTCTGTCACTCTAGAGAACCCCAGCAGACACTGGGTCTCCTCATCCTCCCTTCTCTACTCCCAGGGAATCTAAGTCAGGGATGGTGGTGTGCGAGGTGTGGCCGGGTGGAGGGTGCACGGATTATCCAGTTTCTTTGATATTCAACATGGCTGCTATGGAGCCCAGGCCACAGGAATCTGCTTGCTGAGCTGCCACTGCAGCAGGCAGGTGGCGAATCCTCCGCAGCTCAGACGCCAGCCCCGGGCCTTCCGTACCCTGCACCCACCCCCGACCAAAAGGTGGGCATGGGGAGCCAGTATCCACGGCAGCTTCTGATGCTTTCTTTCACCAAGAATGTGATGCTTTACTATGCCCCCCATAAGTCCACAGGGACACAGAGAAGTCTCAATGCACTCTGAAGTATGATTTTTATAAGAAGTTACATAAGCACGGAATATGGTGCTGCGCGCGGGAACAGAATGTTCTTTCTGAAAGCCAGAGTGCTTTCAGCCTCTCTCTCTCTCGAAGCCATTCTCAAAAATAACAGCTGGTTTGTGACACAAGTGCCATATTATTTTCTCCCAAGCCCTTCTGTGTCATTCAGTTCAGGTATCAGGAATGGCACTGTCAGCCTGTCTGCAGGTGGGGTGAAGGGCCGGCCCCTCGGCTGCAGCCCCAAGGCAGAGCGGCCTGCCTGAGGCGTGATCGCCCAGCATGCTCCGGAGCTGGAGCGTGTGCAGAGGACCTGTCTGTTTTCATTTTCTCCTAGACGGTCACACGGAACCATGCTTCTGGACTGAAGGAAATTCTCCCGGGGGCTGAGGCTGCCTGCCTCTGCCCCAGCCCTTGGCCCAGTCTGTGAAGTATGAGGCGCTCCAGTGGAGACCTGTGTGAGGCCGGATCTACACGTTTTGGGCCCTTCTGCTGGGACACGCATGGTGGGTTGGCATTACCCACATTCATCTTCAGAGAGCTGACTTATATCACCAAGGGAAGGAAGAAGCACTGAGTTTTCCATGTGTCATCATTTGCCACTGGTGGGCTAGCCCGTGGCTAGCCTGCCTTTGTCATCTGGTTTATTCCATCTACTCATCCCTGCAGCCTCTTGACAAGGAATTTGCAGGATGCCTAGGAGGCTGGCAGTGTCTCACCTGCTAGGAAAAGAAGAACTGCCCCTGGGGCTTCTTCCAGGGGTCCAGGCCTCTTGAGTCAACGGGACTCAGCAGAGCGCATGTGATTTCTGATTTCCCAGATTCACCACATTTCTCTCCGAATGAGAAAACAGCTGGGGCAGCCCCCAGCCAAGGAGTCTGTAGACTTCTCAGCCATTGTGTGCTTCCCTTGTACTCGAGGAGCACCCAAAACTACACCGCTCCCCGAGAACTCACAGCAGAGTAACAGAGCCATTTGATTTACTTTCTGGAAGTGACCATTAATTCAGTTGCAATCCAGCCTAAGTCTAGATGTCTCCTGTAATATTGAATGGGCCAAAACAAAATATTGAGTAGAAGACCAGAACTTATTCAATGCTATGGCACCATTGTCTTCACCTGGGTAGACACGCTTCTTCAGAAAGATGCACGACTTCGCAGCCACGTGCTTAAGGACAGAGATCCGTGCAAGGGATACACAGGGCACTATTTAGAGGGAAGCCTGAGGGAGGTGAGAAGAGGTAAGGAGCTGCCCCCACAGTTTGGAGGTGTGGGCCCAAACCTCCAAGGCACATGCATCGACGAGACACCCTCAGAGGAACCTGGAGCTCCTGGAAGAAATTTTATTTTCTGAGAAACTTTTGATCTAGCCCTCCAGTGGGTGGGGTGAGGCCGCCCACATGCCTGAGGGGAATCCTCTGTGCGCAGCCTTCACCAGTGTGGTGTTTGGATCTGAAATGTCCCCCTAAGTCTTATTCTGTGCTCAGAAGTGGGTTCTCAGGTGACCGACACACGAGGTCTCTACCTCCCTCCACAGGTTAATCTGTGGGTGAGCGCGTGACGAGATGGCACTGTGAGAGGAGACGGAATCCGTAGACCTAAAGGGCGTGGGGCACCGAGGTTGCCTTGGAGATGAGCCCTGGCCCCTTCCCCTGGCCGCCTGCCTCTCACTTCCTGCCCTCCAAGAGCTGAGCAATGTCCACTTTGCAGCCTTCCGCAGCAGCGTCTCTGCCCCTCTGTGAGCTCAGTCATGAGCTGAGGGGAGCCTCTGCTCCTGCAGCTGTCTTCTCCTGTGATCTTTCACATGAGGGATGACCTGGTTAGCATAATGGATTCCATGTGAATCTCACCCAGAAGACAGCCTCAAGGAAACAGCAAGAATAATGTTTGGTTAAATAGGCGCGCGGCCTGGCCAGGCCGGCACATAACATTAAACATCGCCATCGTCATTAACCTTTGCTTGCGATATTTTACGTTGTGGTGCAGTCAGACATCATGTCTGTATTTTAATAATTATAAATGTGTGTCTAGGTCAGTAAAATTCTTCAAATGTCTTTTGACTGCTGCTTAAACCTTTCTTGTAAATTTGTTTTCCTAAAGAAGTAAATATCACTTGGAAGAAAAAGCATTGCTCTGGAGAATCCTATCATAGGAATGGTGAAGGAGCAGCAAGGTACGTTCCAGGAAGGAGGTGAGGATCTGGGTCACAGAGGCTACTCACGAGGAACTCAAGTGCTGCCGACGGGCTGGGCACAGTGGCGCACGCCTGTTAGCCCAGCGTCTGGGAGGCCGAGGGGGCGGCAAGTAGGAGCCCAGCCTGGGCCACGTAGCAACTCAGCAAAGATCTGTTTCTAACTTAACGTTTTGAAAGGGGCTGAGGATAAGGATGTAGTTTAGTGTGAAAGCCTCTCAGTAACACGCACACACACACGCACTCAAACACTCATGCATGCATACACGCGCACACACTCACATAAAGGAGCTACTAACCAGCTAAAACAAGTGTGGCTGGAAATGGGGTGTCCGCTGGGTTTGCCAGGACAGGAGGAGGCTCTGGAGAAGCTGCAGGAAGCTGCTGCCGTGGCCTAGCCATGTGGATGCCTTTTGTGGTCATCAGTGCCAGCAGGCAGGAGACTGACCCTGCACGGGCTGGAGAGTGCCCTGCCCAGGCCAGAGTCCAGCGGTGGGTGCCATGTCCCTCTGCCTCTCACTTGGCCTGTGATCAGCTCTGGGCGCACTGACTCCCCAGTGCCAGGCAGGGCATGACTCGGGAGGTGGCAGGCCAGTGTCAGGAAGCTGCCCAGTGCTTCCTTCCACGGCCTTCCCACAGCGCGTGCATGCCAGGAATGGGAAACTCGCTGGCCGCCGGGAGCCGGTGGTGCTGCCTGCGCATCGGGAGCCTGCACCACCGTGCGAGCCATGCAAGCGCGGGGCTGCACGGGAGCTGCGCACCTACCAGCTCAGCTGCTCACGGTGACCAGGTGCAGGGCGGATGGGTGCCTCCCAGGAGCCAGAGCCCTGTGTTGTGGATGTGAAATAAATTCCCCCGGGATGCCCCATCCTGGCAAACGCAGAGTATGTGAGGCAGCCCTGTGCTGCAGCTCCCCCGCCCACCACCTGCCATTAGGGCCACCTGCCCATGAAGCTGCAGAGCGGGAGCAAGGGGACTGGGAGCTCTGCCACACCCAGGGTCACTGCACCCTGCTGGATCGCAGACCTCTTCTCCTATCTTTGTCCCTCCAGGCCCAGGCCCCCTTGCTGTTTGCTGATTATCCACAGGGCACTCAGGGTCTGTAAGGGAGTAAGGGAGTCACCTGTGGGCATCTCAGTGCACTTACACAGGGCCTGGGTAACAGCCAGACTACAAGGAGGAGGAGGGGGAAAAGGAGGAAAGGGGGAGGGTTGGGGGAGGGGGAGGAGAGGAAGAGGGAGAGAAAGAGGAAGAAGAGGAAGAGGAAGAGGGAGGAGGAGGAGGAGGAGGAGGAGGAGGAGGAGGAGGAGGAGGAGGAGGAGGAGGAGGAAAAGACCTCCAACTGACATGACCAAAAACAGGATGTGCTGCTTGTTACTGAAAAATCCTATTTGTGAAGACTTCAGGAGTAGCTGGGTCTAGAAGCTCACCCAAAGCGATGAAGTGATAGCGGTGTCTCTAGTAACTCCGGGTGCTTTCCCAGGTCTCTCCAGCCCCCAGGTGACGGCAGGGGTGCTGCTCTGTGTATGCTGCTGCACAAGCCCGCAGCTGTGCTCCCAGACTAGGCCAGGTGATGGGACAGACACCAGGAGACAGGACAGATGCCGTCCTCAGCATTGCCTTCTGCTGCAGTGCGGTTTTTCTGAAGACTGCCTAGAGGAGCCTGTACTGATTGCCTGCACTGATTATATTGTCCAAGTACTTGCCCAGCACCCACCAACCTGACACCGCGGAAGTGCTGTCCATCACTGAGGGCGCAGAGTAGACAGCAGCGGACTGTGCTAAGAGTCCTCGGAGGAGGGCGGCCACTGCTTGGCTCCTGGCCCCGGGGCTTGTCCTGACGCCCTGCCCCCAGGGAGACCTTTTGCTTTCTTCTAACTTGTCAGTGACTATGGGGACAGCCTTGTCCTCACTGTGCGTCCTTGTTCTAACCCTGAGCTGCCTCGCCAGAACTCACTTGGCAGGATCACGGGCTCTGTGGCCTTAGGTCTGCGCACTCCTTGCTGTCCACAAAATGAAGATCTGCCGTGGTGGATACAAAGGAAACAGAAACCCAGACCTTTCCAGAACAAGTGAGAGACTAACCCAGGTTAGTAGGCCCAAGCCTCAACCACTTAAATCTAATGGGACTGTGACAAGGGCAATGTGAAGTGTGTCGAATAAGAGAAGGAGGGAGAAACTGAAGCTTGAAAAGCTGTTAGTTGGGGTGTGCACACCACAGTGCGAGGACCCCGATGCCCATCTCTGGGGAGACCTTGCCCCCAGCCCCGCAGACCCACAGGCCAGGAGTCCACGGGAGCAGCCTGGAGCCACTGCCTCCCTGCACACATCTGTGCTCGCTGACACATGCACACAGACACACACATATTCGAAAGACAGCCTCGGCCTTCTGTATTCTGACCTTCAATCTCAGAGTCTCTCTGTCCCTTTATCTGGCACATTCTGCACCTAACCAGGAAACCAGCTTGGCCTGACCTTCAGAGTGTGCCCAGCTTGTGACCTTGCCTATCCACAGTGGGCATCTGGTCACACAGAGGGGGCTGCAGCAACGCTTCCTGCTAGCCACATGGTCCCCAACCCAATAGGACACCCTCCAGGAGGGATCCTTGGGGAGAACTTGGCAGCTCCCCAAATTCCGCTGGGCAGTCCCCAGCATGGCTCCTTGTACACTGGAGTTGCCCTCCCATCCCCCTCTCCAGCCATCTCCCACTGTGCTTTGCACCCAACTCCCTTCCTGAGGCCTTGCTACAGTTCATGGGTGCAGCCCCCCATAACTCCAGCACCCCTCTTTCTCCGTTCTCACACCTGACACATCCCACGGATGTTCCCTTCCTGTTTAGAGCTCCTCCTGGACACCAGCACTGGGCTTCCACGTCTGAGCAGCAGGAGGTGAGTGGGACCTGAATTCCCGCGAGCGGTAGGGGCATGTGGACACCAGCTCTGTCCACACAGCTACTGTGTGTGTGTGTCCTCCATCTTCCCCCACCCAAGGTGTTTAATGAAGCTCATTTTTAAATTTTGTTCATTTTTTTCCCTAAATCTGAAAAGTGCACATGGGGTTTGTCTCCTGTGCTCACTGCAGTATCATTTCAAGCACAGCACTGCACGGGGGTGGGGAGGAGCAGGAGAGGGATAATAGATACTTGTGGAGGGAAGGGAGGGAAGGAGAAAGGAAGAAGGGAAGGGGGAGGAAAGAAAGAAGGAATGAAGGAAGGGAGGGAGGAGGGAGGGAAAGAAGGACAAGAGACAGAACTGGCATAGACCGTGGTTGGAAGAGGTTGGCTGCAGGGGAGGGAGCGGCTGGCATCTCCCTCAGCCCTGCCCTGGGATTCAACATCCAGCCCTCATTTCCAACAGCAGCCAGCACCTCTCCGGCTTGCTGTCTGATTTCAAAATCAGGGAAGCCCAGCTGCCCAGGGCCCCCACCATCCTCTAGACATCGCTGCCCACACTGTGAACCCAGGTCAAACAGCACCATGTACCCAGAGGCCTCCGAGGCCTGCAAGGCCCCCAAGACGATTCATGTCCCCTGGGGGAGATGTGGCTCTCTGCGGCCATCCTCTGTAGGCCCGGGTCCTCAGGAGGGTGACCACATCTCTCAGTTGTTCATTGCGCGGGGCCGGCCCTGGTGCCCGGAGCGGCGGCACCTGATGACTGTGTGCTGGCCTAGCGGCAGTTCTGCCAGCCTCCTCTGCAGGACCTGTCGGACCCCTGGCCACCCTCCTCTTTAAGCGGCTGGCATGGGTGTTGGCCTAGTGATTTTCTCCAGGAACTTTTTCCCACGCAAAACAGACAGGAGTTTTCAGCTTTTTGTAGCTTAATTCCATACCGTAGGGGGAGATTTTGCTTTCATCTTTCCTCTGGTGGAAATGAGGAGAAGCAAAGCTTCTGACGGTTGGGCCTTTCCACTCTGCCTTGGATCCTGCCATGTGGCAAAGTTCCACCTCCTGTGTAAATTACCTAAGTGCACACCACATCTGAGGCCGGGCTTCTCGACCTCCTCGCTGCTGACATGGGCCCAGATAAGTCTCCAGGACGGGTCCTTTGTGCTGCAGGGTGTGGAGCGCAGCCCTGGGCTCCCCCACAGATACCAAGAGCGCCTCATCCTGCTGGTAATAACCCAACTCCAGACTTGACTGAAGTTCCCTGGGGGACAAACTGCCTCTGGCTCAGAAAGGCTCCTACTCACCTAGAGACCTTGGGGGCATTCTCAGAATTGCTTGTCTTGGTAGAACTGCTGCCTGGATGTCCCGCGAGTACCTCATGCACTCAGCGGCAGGGATCTTGGAAGGTGATTGGCTTACGGTGCTCATAGCTGACACACTGCTAAAAGGTGGGGCTTGATGGGAGGAGGCGGGGCCTGTGGGGGCGGGGCCTGCGGGGGCGGGGGATGCGGGGGCGGGGGCCTGCGGGGGCGGGGCCTGCAGGGAGAGGCCTGCAGGGCAGGGTCGCTGGGCGGGGCCGCAAGCAAGGGCCCGTGGGGGCGGGGCCTGCGGGCCAAGCTCAGTCTCTCTTCCAGCCCCTCCCTTCTCCCTGCCTCCAGTTCGGCTTGCCCAGAGCAGCTCTGCTCCGCAGCCCTGCCCTCCAGCCTTGGAGCGGCCCATGGTGGGCTGAAACCTCCA
Organism: Octodon degus; assembly: GCF_000260255.1. Classification (NCBI taxonomy): domain Eukaryota; kingdom Metazoa; phylum Chordata; class Mammalia; order Rodentia; family Octodontidae; genus Octodon; species Octodon degus. Next base: position 2,875,516 of record NW_004524615.1, read on the forward strand.
CAGGCTGTGAGCTAAAACTAGCCTCACCTCTCTAAACTGAGGGTGTTGGGTATCCTGGCTCAGCCATGAGGAAAGTGACACAGCCACGCACTGTAGCAAGGGGCACGTAAGAGCTCGCTCCCTGCGAGCAGATTCAGAAAAAACGGCTTTAGTCGAATGCACTGTTCCTTCGCTATACTAGAAGGCAAGCAAAATGCGTACTGCACACCAGGTGTTTTCTGTATTATTTTACCGCTTAAGTATATGTTATGCTTTCACGAGACACATCGCGCTCATACAATGCATTATTCCTTGAAACGTGGTCGCAACCCGTGCAAAGCTGTGACCGTCTGGAAAGTGTGGTCCGTGGCAGGCAGTAAATCTCGGGGTTTTCCACTCTCTCCCCCGAATCAAACAGCGCTTGCTAATAACACGTTCTTACCTGGGTCTGAACGTTGTGCTATTTTCACAGTAATGTTGTATTATGGATCACTCTACAATCCGCATTTCGCCAGAAGTTTTATTAAAACCACTTATTTTTAATAATAAGGTAGGTGAGATATTTATGGCAGTGACGCAAGCAGAATTCTGATTCGCAGGCAGTTCGTTACTGACACAGCAGAGCGCCTGCTCGCCACCACAGCTGCAGAGACACACTGTGGCCACCAGCAATTGTCAAAGGTTAGAATTAAATTAAGAAAACTATTGGTAATATTATAAATAATTGATTATCATTCATTACAAAATAATTACCTTTAAAGTAATTATCACAGTGAACAAGTGATTGCTTTAGGATTATTGCTTTATTACAATTGCACAATGAAGTACGCAGGGCCTCTTGACATTCATTGCTTATTATTATTTTTACAGGCACAGATGGTTTAGTACAATCAGGAAGACTAATGGAATAGTAATCTTCTTTTAATGTAATTACCACATAAATATGTCGAATGATTTTTTGTTTGTTTTGATAACATTATAACATTATTTTAATTAAGCTACTAAGGACAGTAATTTTCCCCACCTAAGCAGACCTAACAGAAAAGATCTATTCAAGGTATTCCTAAAGATTTATGATACAAATATTTATATTACACAAACATCTTTCACATTGGTACATTCAGTCTTGCTTTTATGTCAGCTGAAAAAAACATAAAAATGAAAACAAAGAGGGTCGCTGTGCTGATGGCCAGAGTAGAAGAGAATCGGACTCCTGTAGGGCTCTGCTGGACCCACACGGCTCCTCCCCGTCCGGTCACAGGTGGCACCCTTGTGCATCTTCCCAAGCCTGATTCCACAGGAGTACTGCGTCTGTCAAGCGACCCCTGTGCAGCCGTCGCCTCGCTGTCCCACAGTCTGAGGCCCATCTTGCACCTCCAGGGCAGATTCAGCCCTGTGCCCTGTGAACTTGGGCCCAGGAGAAGGGACCTCCCAGGACCCCGGCTCGCAGCCGATCTCCTCCTGAGGCCTGAGGGCTCACCTGTGTGTTCCAGCGGCTGTGTGAGCCCAGCGGCCTGGCTGCCCCTCGGTTGGCAGGAGAACATTTGGTCTGACCTAAATGCAAGTGGATTTCCTGCCTGCTCAGAGTTGCAGCGTGTGGGCTGCAGAGGGTTGCAGGATGGTGGCACCTGTGGTGACTTTGGGGACTGGCGTCACAGGGCTTGTCATCTCCTGGTGCGAGCTTGGATTCATGATTGAAGCAGAGCCGTGGTGGTGCCGAGGAGGTTCCTAGGGAGATGCAGCACCCACATACGCAGCCCCAGCCATGCTGCTGCTGGAGCCCACGGCCTGGCTTCTTGGTACAGCTGTGTCCATCTGCAGATGTGGGACTTCAGTCCCCAGGAGCACATGTGCCCCAGGAAGGCCCAGAAAGAGACATGCTCAGAGCTGCACAGCCTTCGTGCCTGTGTGCACCGCACCGCCCAGATGCATTCAGCAAGGCCCCATGCCCAGGAGGAGGGGTGCACGTGGCCTCCTCCAGGATCACCTCGTCCCCATCTGGGCAGTGCCACAGAACACAGGCGAATGAGGACTCGTGAGGCTGGCCTGCAAACTCTCCCCTGGCTGTATTGGTCCTCCTTCCACCCCTGGTGACTGTGAGCAGGTGCCAGCCCCCTCTTATTTAGCAAGATCTGACTGCTTGGAGAAACCGCATCTGTCCAATGCCCTTGCAGGAGTGGGGCCTGCAGCTCTGCCTGTCTCTGCACCAGAGCTTCAGCATCTCACGTCACTTCCTCTTGTTTAGATAATACAGAGGGGGTCTTTTACTCCCCAGCACAGTTCCCTTGCTGTTCTGTAAGCCCCGAAAGCCCAGGCAAAGAAGGCAGTCCACTGACCACGAGGACAACTGCGCTTGCTGCAGCCTTGAATTCACGTCCCAGATGCACGCAGACGACATGTCTTCTTGGTCTCAAAATCCCACATTTGGAGAGCTGGCCAGATAGCTCAGTGGACTAACTCCCCTGCTTAGGCAGGCGCAAGGACTGAGGTTCGATCCTGGTGTGCCATGAGGGCCCTGCCCCCAGGTGCCTTGAGATGGTGACTGAGAATGGGTGTGGTGACAAGTGCCTGTAATCCCAGTGCTGAAAACAGGATGATCGGTCTGATCTGTGTAGTGAGACCCCATAGACTCTGTACTAAATACAACAAAATTTTAAAAAGAATCCAACATTTGGTAATTAGGATGCATTTCCAAGAACAAGATATAGTATGCAGGCTGTAGAAACAGAATCCAAGGATGAGCTTGATTCTAATTAGAATATGAAGACAAACAAACAAAAAACCCCGAAGTTCCTTCTGACAGCACGGGGAGCATGTGAGCACCACTCAGTGTTGAGGTGCTACTGCTGGGGTCTCACAGTGTTCCCACACAGGTGTATTTTTAGTTTTTCCTTATGTTATTTTATTCATTTTGTTGGAAGTGACCAAGAGCTAATGAGATCTACAGGGGTGATCAAAAATGATGAATACTTAAATTTAAAACGTATTACAAGAGAAGACACACCACCACGAATTCCTCCCCAGCCCTCTCTCTGCCCCCTCTCAAGCGCTGACCCCACGTGCTGGCCACTCTCTGCAGCAGCTCCAGAGGCCTCTTTCCTGAATGTCTTTACCAGGTGTGATAAAGAAAGATACTATAAACGCCGCTGCTGGACATCATCCAATGAAAAGGCAGCTCCTACAAGTACGTGCGCCCACCCACCTTGTTCACTGGGTCTGTACCATACAACTTCTGGCTCTTCCCTAAAGGCAGAATGACCATGAGAGTGATCCGTTTTGAATCCCTTCAGGATACTGTGGCAGCCAGGGCAGCCAGGACAGTTCCCACCCTGTAACAGCAGCCCTCAGAGGCTGAGGCAGGAGGATCACTGAGTTCGAGGCCAGTCTGAGCTCCACAGTGCATGCAAAGACAGTCCTGAACTGCCAAAAAAGGAAAGGATCTTTGTAGGAAACTAAGCCCTTGCTCTAGTTTTTGATCACACCTCCCAAGCTGGTAGTGCCCAGCCCAGAGGTGGTGTTCTGGGACCTTGGTTGTGAGTGTCTGAGGGCAGCCCAGCTCTCCGGCTCCCTCCTCTACTACAGACAAATCATGAAGTCAGCATCACTGAGGACCTTCCTGGTGAGGGCGAGAGGTGGGAAGCTCCCCCTGCAGGTCTCATTGCCTTCCCAAGGGCAGCTCCTATCTGTGATAAAAGTACCAGTGGAGCTCCCCGGGTGCTGCTCAGCCAGAAGCACGCTGCTGTCATCCCCTGTGGGCCTGGCTGCCCCACGACAAGTGTGCAGCCTGCCGGAGGCCAGGCTGTTGCAATGGGCAGGCCTCAGCAGCATAAGAGGAGCACTGGAATAAGGCACACGCTGTGCAGATGGGACCCTGTCTTGACACTTTGCAGGAAGGTGACAGCCTGCAGCTCCTGCGGCAGTGGGAAGGGTAGGGAGGAAAGCCGCTGCTCCGGAGACTGAGCTGCAGCAGCCCTGTCATCCTGCAGGGCAGAGGCAGAAGCACTTCCATGTTCCCTGTGGAGCTGGGTGCAGGCAGGAAGCAGCTATCTCTGGCCACGCCCCTTCGCATCATTCATACTGTCACTGTCACTGTAAAACCTAACAAACTGGTGCAAGTTGCATCTCCAGCTTCAGGGAGTAGGAGTTACACACGTCAGTGTTTCTATGAGAAACACAGTTAAATCGTGGAAGAATTTGAGCAAAGCGAAGCTTTTTTTTTTTTAAAGTCAAACCATTTTAGGGATAATATGGAAAAGGTATTTTTCATCAAGTATTGATATGTTGAACTTTAAGTCCCTACAGAATATGATAAAAAAACATTTAAAAATTAGAATGTATTTTAAAAATAGGCATATCCCTAAGATGTTTGATATGCAGACAGATAGTGAGGTTAAGCTTAACAGCCTAAGTTGTATGGTAATAACAATAAGCTTGTCTTCTGGATGGTAAACAACCTAAGTTTGCAGACCAAAATTAGAGAAAAAGGAGAGCTGCAAGGAAAGCCAACATTTTGGCCGTAGCCTTCTAAGGTCAATTAAGACTCAGGACATGAGAACCTGTGCTGTAATGTCATGTAACTCAGTAGTGTCCCAAATTTCCTGATCAAGGAGATTATGGGGCCAAAGAGGAAAGTGATCGATGATGTAGAGTGTGCCTAAGGAGAGTCACATGGAGAGAAAACATTCTCTCAGGCTTTCACAGAAAGCACATTGGCCAAGCAATGGCCATGACTCATCCACATGGCTGACACTGACAAAGGATCTACAATCTGAGGTACACGATCTCAGGATAAATCCTGAAGGGATTTCACTGACCTTATCAGACCCAAAAGCTACAACTCTTGTTGCATAGGTCCTGCTTTACCTTGTTCTTAACCACCCAGCAGAAAAGTATAAAAACGAAATATAAGAAGTAAAGCCATGCTGTTATGTTGAGCTGTAGGGGACTCAGGTCAACAATTTCTGACATTGCCAGTCAAGCGGAAGACCCTGTACTATTATGGGCTACTGGACTCTTTTAGAATATTTTGCTGAGTTTGCACACCTATAATATTCAAATAACAGAAGTTAACAAAAAAGGGGATACAGGGCCAAGGAGATGGCTCAGTGGAATAAGCACTTCCCTAGCAAGTGCAAGGGTCTGAGTTCAATCCCTGGTTCTGCAAAAAAAAAAAAAAAAAAAAAAAAAAAAGGATACAGATGAATGTCCATTTTGTATCTGTGTATTCAAAGTGGTTAGGAAAGATATATAGTTACATTCTCTTAATGAATAGAGGGATTTGTTCTAATGGTGTTTGTAAATAGGATCTCATGTCCGCATCTTGTACAGCAAATAACCACTAGGAAGAATGTATGCAATGTGTTAATTATTGAAACTGTCCTACCAATTTGATTTGAAACTGTCTCATTGCTATTTGTTTATCAATAAAATTATGGGGAAAAAAAGAAATAATTTCAAATAAAGGAAAAAAAAGAAAACAAAAAAAAAATGACTTTAGAATCTCTACCTAAAATGTAGATGAAGCGCTAATAGCTGTGAAGAAAACTCTAGAACTCACCTGTCAGAATTAAATTGCTTTGTGGTCATTAATAAGTTCTCAGTCCATAGGGGCAGCTCCAGGGAAGTGCTGTAGGAACATAGGTCATGCCTGGGGTGACTGATGGTGACACAAGTGACCGCACACTTTGCACTGCGTACTGGAGAAAGTTGCCTTTTGTGAAATCTTTGCAAGCATTCACTGCATGCCTCTGTACCCCGTGACTCCTAGCTCGCCCGAGAAACAAAGACTAAGACCCGGGCCAACCTAGATTACACCAAGCAGTGAAACAGATTTTAGGGACCAGCTTAGCCCTATCAGAGTGGGCAGTGGAAGCCCTGTGTTGAGTGTCGAGCAGTGCACTGGACCTCTTGCTCCGTGGCGCGGCGGGCAGCTCTCCCTGCATCCCCGATGATGCCATCGGTGAGCACCTGCTGCACACATTCGTGCCTCACCTCACTCCCCACTGGACCTGATGGCCCTCCCTTCACTGAGTGCTTCCAGCTTTGTGCTAACCTCGCTGGATAGAGGGCAAGAACCTGGAGACGAGGAGGGTCCTCCCATAGCGGATCCCGGGTCCCAGACCCCACCTGACGCTCCAGCTCTGACTTAGCCGAGTAGCAGCAGGCAATATTAGACAAGCCAGTGTTTGTCCTCCCTGTGTACCAATGTGAAAACTATCAAGGTGCTAGAAAAACCGGCTCTCCATAGGCTGAAGAATAAAACTAGACACTTGTCTGTCACCATGCACTCAACTAAAGCCAAAATGGGTCAAAGATCTAACCAGTAAAGAAGCAGCACTACACCTACTAGGAGAGGAAGCAGATGGAAATCTTGAAGACACAGGGGTAGGCAGAAGGCTCATGCACAAAAACTACCTGCACGGGAAATACTTCAAAGAATCAACAATTGGGATCTCATCTTACTTAAAAGCTTTTGCACATCAAAAGAAATCACCAGCAGAGTGAAAAGAAAGCCCATAAATTGGGAAAAAAATTAGGCGACTGTTCCTCAGACAGAGGACTTCTAACTAGAGCATACAAAGAATTAAAAAAAAAAATCAGGTCCCCGAAATTCAAAAACCCAGTTTAAAAAATGGGCATCTGGGATGAACAGATGCTTCTCATCAGAAGAAATATAAATGGCAAATAAATACATGAAAAAATGTTCAACATCATTGGTCATTCTGGAAATGCAAATTAAAACAACACTGGGATTCTTTCTCACTCTGAAAGAATGTCTGTCATCAGGAACTCAACCAAGACCAGATGCTGGAGGGGCTGTGGGGAAAAAAGAACCCCTCTCCACTGTAGGTGGAAGTGTAGACTGGTGCAACCACTGCGGAAACCAGTGTGAAAATTCCTCCAAAAGTCGGAGTAGACGCCCCATTCAACCCAGATATTCCCCTTCTGGGCATTTTTCTAGAAAAATTAGAAACACTGTGCCACAGCGACCTACGCCCACTGATGTTTGTGGCAGCACGACCTGTCAGAGCCAGATCTTGAGGGCAGCCAGGTGCGCATCAGCGGAGGAGTGGAGAAGAAAGGTGTGGTGCTTGTATACGATGGAGCATTTCT
>NW_004524615.1:2883236-2894071 GCF_000260255.1 Octodon degus
CTTTTTATTTTATTTTTTTATTAATTTTACTGAGAAATAGCAATGAGACAATTCAAAACAGGTTAGTAGGACAGTTCTGATTAATACATTGCATATTCTTGTCTTGTAGTAGTTATCCATAGTACAAGATGCAGACATGATATCTTGTCTAAACACTATTAGTACAAATCTTTCTTGTCATTGAATTAAGAGAAAGTAGCTTGTATATCTGTCCTAACTATTTTGCATATACAGATACAAAGTGGTCCTTCATTTGTATCGCCCTTTTTTGTTTAGTTTTGTCAGAGGTGGGTATTCCATTGCCATTTAAATATTGTAGGTGTGTGAATGCAGCAAAATCATCCTCCAATATAGGCCAGCAGTCCATACTAGCAGTGGGTTATTAGTAGGACTGGCAATGCAGAAGTTGTTGACTTGAGCCTTTAAAATAAAAGTTTATTTTAAATGGAGGCCCAACAGAAGAGGAAGCAGTACGAGGGTGCGGTCTGCGCGGTGCCCCTCCGCTGCTGTGGAAACGGGTCCTCTCCGCGGGGCTGCGGGTATTCGGGAGGTCGTCACCCGTCTGCCCCGTGCTCTGAATATTCTGGCTCTCTCCGAATTGTTAGAAATCCCAGTTCCTTCTTTCCCAAGCTGTCTCTGCTGACGCTGGCCCTGGCCAGGGCGGTTTTGCTTTCCTTCACCTAACAGCTGCAGATGTTGCTCTGCTCCGCGTGACTTTCTTCCATGATTCACCGTAGGCTGAAAACCCTGAGCCCAAGCGCGCTCCGCACGCCTGACCTAGGTAGGGAGCAGCGCGGCTCGGCCAGCCCGCCGCCGAGCGGGCCCGGGGGGTGGCCTGCTCTACTTGGGGGGCTGCTCCACTTGGGGGGCCTGCTCTACTTGGGGGGCCTGCTCTACTTGGGGGGCGAGGAGCGGCGCGGGACGAGCCCGGCACATGCACGCCGCAGCCCGGTGCACGCACGCCGCAGCAGAGCACGAGCGGGGCTGCGCAGGGCTGGTGGCGCTGACGCCAGAGCCGGACGCGCACTGGCTGCGGCCACCGGCTAGCGGTCTCCATGGCGCTCCTTCGCTGAACCCGGGAGCTGGGCCCGCGGTGACCTCTGCGGCGATATGCGGAACCCCAGGGACTCAAAGCAAAGGCTTTGTTTACGGTGTCCACGTGCTTGACATCTCTTTTCCTGCATTTATGTCACAGCCGCCTTAGTCTTAACATCTAAGGCTTAAACGCTCACCCGAGATCGGGAAGAACCTGGAGGCGGACGCGACGCTCCTGTGCAGCCTGCCGGGAAACAGGCAGGAAAACGAAGCACTGCAGCCCACTGTGCCTCGTCCCGTCGTGGCCACCAAGGGTGCTGGATGTCGGCCTGTCACTCCGATCCTGCTACAGCCTGCTAGCGGACGTCGGGCCGCCCGTCGGAGCCCAAGACACTCGCCCTTTCTGTGCGTTTTACCTGCGTGTATTATTTGTTCTGACAGCAGACAAGGGGACGTGCATAGCAAAAGCAGAAACGAGGTTTCCTAGGACTGTTGTACATGTAGTGTCTGGAAAGGTTTTCGTGTGAGGTGGTGTTATGGTTTATGCCTTGCTTTTCCCCAAGAACCTCCCGTGCTCATGGGCGGGGCTCTGGAAAGTGACAGATCTCAGGGCTTGCTGAGAGATGACTTGCTAGGAGGCGGTACCTGGCAGGGGAGGCGGGGCTTGGCGGAGGGGTGGAGCTTATGGGAAGAGGTGTGGCCTGGGCTAGGAGGCGGGGCCTGGTGGGTGAGGCGGGGCCTGGTGGGTGGGGCGGGGCTGGGTGGGAGGAAGCAGGACCTGCGCATGGCCCGGAAGCCCCATTTCCCTCTGTCTCTTCCCTTCTCTGCCCGCCAACCGAGGACTGCAGCCTCTCCAAGCTACTAGCCAAAATGAACCTTTCCATCTTTGCTGCTGTTAGCTGTTAAGTTCCAGTGATGCGAAGGGTCACGAAGACAGCAGCACAAAGTAAACCGTCAGGAGACGCCCGCTCCTGTCTGTAGCCTGGCCATTCAGGACGCTGTGTTTTTAGCGGTGCGACTCCTTGCACTAACAGGATTAACGGAGTGGTTGCGCGCAAGGGTTGAAGCCCACGGGAATGTTGGGTTTGCCCCAGCCCAGAGCCTCTGGGGAACAGCAGCCGGCAGGAAACGGCTCTTTGCTGCAGGCAGGGCTCAGCCCTGTGTCCTCAGCCATGTCCCACAGCTTTGCTCAGCTGAGCCCCTGATCTCCGGGTCCCTGTGAGACCTGTGCGCACTGGAGGTGGGGGTGGGGGTGGGGGCACAGCGTATGCTGCTAATGAAAAAGGAGCAAAACAGAAGGGAGCGCAAGAAGGATGGGATAAGGACGTTTCGAGGGAGAGGAAATATTTTCAAGGGGGTTAGTGGCAACGCATCGACTACTGTAATACAGTTCTTGAAATTAAAAAGAGAACTTACTGGCTTCGCTGTCCTATTCCAATCCCTTGATGCAGTTGTCACCGTATTTGCGCAGAGCATTTGTCCTGAGCGCCTGTCTGAAGAGTTTTCAGGTCTGGAAAGGTGCTAAGACTGTTGCCTGCCTCATGGAGTTGTTATGAGCTTTAAGTCTGATTAAAATGCTTAGCAAAACCCTTGGCCTGCAGCCTGGTAGGGTTAGTTTTGATGACTTGTGGCATATTTGCAACGTGATTTATGATTACAAAATAAAGACACAATTTACTTCAATTTTATCTGCCTTATGAACCTCAGTTACTAAGTTCCACTTTACAGGTCAGTAACATGAGAAGAACCCCACACTGTGCTCACACCACCCGTCTAGGCAGACGAAGCTGGCTCCAGCCTACGTGTCTCCAGGCAGGGCGGAGGCAGAGGGGGTCTGGCGTGGGCTCCCACCTTCTCCTTTCCTCGGCGTCCTCCTGTGAGCCTGGGCACAGTGGACACAATGCTCCAGCCCCACCAGAGCATTGCAGTAGCCGGGCAGGACATGGCCTTTTCTAGGCCTCTGAAACCAGCTGCCCAGATGTCCCATGCTTGTTTTTGCCAACAGTGTGCCCTTGGGATATAGCACAGCCACAGTCCATGTGCAAAACCTGTCCTGCATTCTGGGTCCAAAGATAGCTACTGCTTGCGCTTTGCTTAGACGTGTGCCTGGCACCTAGGAGGCTCAGAGACAACCAATTAGCTGCCAGCAGGGATCTGTAAACTTCCGTTCCATGACGCCAAGGTCCTTGAAGTGATTGTCTATGAGCCTCTCTGCCCCAGCATCTGCTTTTACTATCATACCAATTTTTATCTATTGTTAATCCAGTGACCACTGAGGAACACACCCTGGCCCAGAAGCACTGGCTGCTGAACTCTCCACCAGCACCAGTGGAGGTGGTGCAGTGGACCAGAAGGCCGTGGCGTAAGCAGTGGGCAATCCTAGTGGGGTACATGTGACTTCCTGTCCTCTCCTCTTCCCTTCTACTCTTCGCTCAGTACTTTCCATGTGGCCCACTCTCGGTGTTCTGGGGCTGAGGCCAGACCAGCTCTCTGTCCTGCAGAGCTCACAGGTGCTGCAGTACAACCCGTGGTCCCTGTTCCACACGAGTGCCACGTGACTGCCAACTGGACGGGCCATGAGGGCAGCACCTGTCTTTCTCTCATGCCATGCAGCACTGGGTCCCTGTTTTCCCCAATGCTGCTGCATGGCTGCACAACAGGCTCCGGCGTGGAGCTCCGGTGTGGCCCTGACTCCCGCGTCGTCTGCAACATGGTGCTGAATCTTGTCAGAAGCCAGCTTCCTTACTCTCTGTCTGTGCCTCCCCTCCCTCTCGCCTCAGGAGACACTGCTGTGCTCCACGAGCACGTAAGGCTCCGGGAGACAGGGCTACCAGGAGGAGGGTGATGCCAGCCTGCATGTGGCACAGGTGGGCAGTAGCCGCCGTGTGCGACTCTGTTCCTTTCAACCCAAGCAGCTTCTCATATTGTGTCTTTGTCATTCAGCTCGTGTGCTTCGGCGATAAAAGCACTGAACAACTAATCTGGAGATATTGACAAGAAACACTGTTTTTTCAGGGTAAACTCAGAAATCAAAGGTGTTTCCTTTTACATTTTGTACTTTGAAAGTACCATCAGAATATTCAAATTTTTTTAGTTTTGTGGTTTTTTTAATATGTTAATCAGTGTTTGTTGATTGAATACATGGGGTTTTCAGATGGGAGTCACTCCAGGTCTACCATAGCAAACCCTCTTGCTAGAAAGAATGAGAAGACAAAGAGAAAGGATTTTGTGCAGAGAGGATGGCTAGAGAGGCGGGATGCAGGCAGGGAGCCTGCACTACTCTGTTTCCCTCGTGGGTTGTACTCCAACAAACACCATGCCAGCACGAGGCAGGTATTACTCTAGGAGCTAGGGGCAGGCTCTGCTTGCTAGCTCTGTTCTCTAGCGCCTACTGCTTTTACGCCTGGCAGATTTACGGCAAGCCATGCCAGGCTGGGCAATACAAAGGATGTCACAGAATGGCCGCCTGGTGCCAGCCGGCACAGCCACTCTCCCACGCTCCACCAGCCCTCGCTGAGTCCCCAGTACTGTGGACTCACCTTCCTTCTAACAGAGCGCAAGGGAAGCTGCTCGCCCCACAGGCGGCGAGGCCACCAGCCTCTGGATTGGGGGTCACACAGGGCTTCTGCCTGGAGTAAGAGCTGGTGCCAAGGACAACGTCACTCTCCATTCCACGGGTGTCGGAGGCTGCACTGAGGGGAGCAGGGGCCAGAGACATTGTCAGCACCCCTGCTGCCTTGTGGGGTCGAACGTGCAGAAGAAGGGGACACAGGGTGAGAGGAAACACGGCAGGCTCTTCTGGCTGGAGAAGGAGAGGGAGGCGCAGAAGAAGGGGAGGGGAAGGAGAGGAGGAGGGGCGAGAGGGAGGGGAGGAGGGCCGCAGTGCCTAGCCTCTCTAGAACCCTCCGGCTTCCCCCGGGAAGGAGCCTCCGGGCTGCCAGAGCCTGTCTTGCTTTCCCATCCAGGCAGACCATCAACCCGAGTAAGAATTCAGAAAAGTAGAAGCACCAGGCTAGCAAGGAACGACGTCAGACATAAAGAAGTCCTTGCGTGTCGCGCGCCCGGGCAGCGCATGCTTCCTTCGCAGCGCGATGCTCTGTGGCCGCGGACCGCCCTGGGCGCTGTGATCCTGTGTGGACCGGCTGTCATCACGTGGTGACTCCCTTTTGACTTCTCTCCTGGATGTCTCTGCCCCAGGGCCCTGGCAGCCACAGAGCTTGTTCCTGCCAAGTCGCTGTGGACCCCACAGCTCTCGGTGGGGTCCAGCCGGCAGAATGACGGGGGCCCCTCCTCTGTTCTGCCCAGCGTGGCCTCCCAGCTCGGTGCTGTGAATCTCGGATGAGCTGCTAACGCCGCCTCCTCGGGATGGATGGGGGGCTTGTCCTCATTGAAACTTCGCAGAGAGTAACGATTTGTAGGGCTTAGTTGAGGTCACAGGACAATTAGCACCCAAGCCAGAATCAAATTCGGAGTTCCTGAACCCTGGCCCTCATCAGGCTCCCGAGACAACGCCTGCTCATCCTCCTGGGAAAGGATCGGCCAGGGAGCTCTCTGCAGTGCGCCGGACCGGCCTGTGCTGGCCCAGAGGCCGACGGGTTTTAGAGACGCTCAGCAAGAGAGATAGCGGGATGTTCACTGTGGGCTGGTGCATCCCGCAGAACAGCTTTTGGACCCCATGCACAGATCCATCTCCACACAAGAGACGTGGTCCGTGCAGACCCAGGATGGCTCCTGGACGGCAGACTGGGAGCCCCAGGCTTGCTCCCCAGCGAGGCTCAGGGACAGCGTCTGGACTGTGCTCCGCACGGTCCAGCTGAAGCAGCGACGCTGCGGACTCCGAACTTCGCCTGGCTGTGCTGAGCTGGTGTGTGCTGGCAGCAGGCATCTTTTCCAGGGTCGTGTGGATGACTTCAGAGGACTGCAGGGCTGAGGTGCGAGTTGTGGCTTCCAGAACCCGGAGCTAATGAAGAAACACGAGTGGTGTGTGAGTCCCTCCCCGCAGGACCACCCACCAGCATGGAGGCAAAGCTGGTGTGGCACTGCGACGTGGATCCTCCTGGTCAGTTCTTGAGTGACATCTGGCTGGCCTCTGTGTGGCCTCCCTCAGAAAATCAGGAAGATGAGACCAGTCACTTGATTCCAGACGGCCCAGACTCTCAGGGATGCTGCACTCACTTCAGACAGTGTGTGTCTTGCTTACATTTGGCTGAGGTGGAGTCTGAAGACCAGGTTTCCTAGCCTCGATGCTGAACGGGGCGCTGACGTGGAGGAGCTCACCCTTTGTGGGTCACCAGGGCGGAACCCCACCGGTGTGTGCCCTTCGGGAAAGTGGGCTCTGGGGATCAGGCAAATGTGCTCCTGGGGTTCCAGACCTCAGCTGGCTGTGCATGGGCCCAGCAGTCTCCATCCCAAGTGATCCCCTCAGCATCTACAGCTGGCAATCTGACCAGAAACTTGGATACAATCCTGCCTTTCATGATGTCTGCCTTGTGGGACAGATATTCGCAACATCGGAAGGAAGCAATTTTGTGCTTACAGATTTAGTGTCAGCCTGCAGCACTGAAAACTCCTCTATGATGATCAACTTTAGACTTGATGCTCAAAGAAATTAGCGCCCTTAACATCTAAAAATTTGCAGCCAATGAGGCACTCCATGGGCCAGGCATGAGACAAAACGAATCCTACTGCAAGGCGTCGAAGCTGAGCTGCACGCTGTATATTTGGGGTTTAAGAATTCTCAGAAAGTATCGAGTGCTGACTTGTGGGAGGTCTCACCAGTGCCTGACGACTGAGGAGCCAACACACGTGCGGGAGCGGTGCGCACCTCCCTTAGCCTGGGGAAACGAGGCCTACAGACTGCTGCTGTTGCACAATGCATTGGCTGATTGTTTCAAACAGTGCAGTTGCATGCATAGACATTCGTGCGAAAGATGCCTGTCACTTCAGAGTGCAGTTGGTTCGCCTGTGACAGATACCCTTCAGCAGGAAGCGAACAGGCTTTCTTCAGTGGCTCCCGTCATTGCAAGTGCTTCTGGCCTTAAAGATTCTGTCATGACCAAAATTGGCAGGCTTTCTCATATGCCACAAGCCTAGACACTCACGGGAACTGGAAAGGATTCCATTCCCCAGCCTAAAACAGTTCTTTAATCTGTTTAGTGTGCCTGACACCAAGAGTAAGTGTGATTTTGACAGCAAGCTCTGTATTGCTTACATTTGAGAGAAAAACCAAGGACCAGCCAAATAGCTCAGCGGATTAAAGAGCCTGCAAACAGGTGCAGGGGCTGGGGGTTCAATCCCTGGGTCTGCCATGCCAGTCCCACCCCCACGGCATGCTGGGACAACGACTGAGACTGGGCATGGTGGTATATGCCTGTAATCCCAGCACTACGAGTCCAATCTAGTAGTGAGACCCTGAACACTGTGTAGACCCTTCCCTAAAAAAATACAAAAAAGAGAAAAAAAAAACAGAAAACGGAACAAAGGAAAGAAAAGCAATGATATTATGCAGTATGAGAGTGTCACAGACAGAACCTTCCCAGGGAACACCAAGGTCAGCCACATGTCACACAGGAGGGGACTAAAGCCCAGTACCCAGAAAGCACGGCAACACATCTGGCTGGCTCAGCCGCAGGGGCTTGGTGTTCCTTCTTGTTATCTAAGAGGGCTGTGTTAAGCAAGGGCTGCCACATACCCAGGTACCCTCTGCTCCAGGGTGGCACTGCCCAGGTAGAGTTGCCATGCTCTGCTCCTGGTTCTCTATCCTCTCTGAGTCCTGGAGGATCAGACTTGTCAGTGTTCCTGTGGTGGTCTGGGCATAAACGCCCAAACACTACCCGGCAGGGGCAGCGTCAGGGTTTGCAGGACCCCCGGAGCCTCCGCTTTCTCAGGCATTGTCCTCATGGTATGAGGCATCTGTCCTCACAAGCTGGGACACAGATTCTGGAAGGATGGCCCAAGGAGGAGCACAGTCTGTGTTCTGGCATCCGGGCACCTGGAGGCAGCACAGCGCTCCTCCTGTGTGACTTGGAAACCAGCATTTCTACTCTCTGCTCTAAGTAGTTATGGCAGAATTGAGGCTCTGGACCTTAGCCCAGCTGGCTGTGCTTAGACCTCGGAAGACATACGAGGGCTTCAAAATGTAAATAAATTAAAGAGCACAATGAAAAATGGATAATAGTAGACTGGGGGAGAGAGGCTTTTCCACAGGAAGGGGACCAAGAGCCGGCAGAAAGCAGGTGAGCGCAGAACACGGTCTGTGTGTCCCGGCTCCAGAGCCCTGCAGGACGGATCACTGTGTCCTGTGGATCTGCGCTGATGCAAATACAATTTGTAAAAAAGAAGACAGATGCAAGGACCGGCCAGATAGCTCAGCGGAGTGAAGCACCTGCTTCAGCAGAGCACAGCGGCGGCCGGGATTTGATCTCCCGCCTTCCATACCAGCGCACCCCCGGGGCACACTGAGATGGTGATTGAGACTGGGCGTGGTGGAGCGCACCTATTATCCCAGCCTTGGGAGGGTGAAAACAGGAGGATCACTACGAGCCGATCTACATAGTGAGACTCTGTGCACCCTCAGGACTCTTCCCCAAGTTCATTTTAAAAACAAGAAAAGACAGATGCAGTTAATTGGGTTTGTCGTTCTTACCTTGGTTCTTGCCGGCACTGGGCTCTCAGCTGTTGTCTTGCTCAGCGTTCTTGGGGTGCAGTACGTCCCTTCCTCCTTGGCTTGCCTGGTGACACTTTTCTTTTTGGTACTGAGCATTGAATGAATGGCCTCTGCACTGGGCTACACCTGACTCTGTGTGTGTGTGTGTGTGTGTGTGTGTGTGTGTGTGTGTGTGCTTAATTTTTGAAGCAACATTTGGCTAAGTATCTAAGTATCTTGAACTTGCAGCCTGGCCACCCGGAGAGCCAGGGCTGCGTGTGCGTACCACCACACCCGGCTTGTTCGGTGACTCTCTACCCAGTTTCCTCATAGTAGATCTGCAGGCACCATGCCCCCAGCTTGGGAAAGGGTGCTTGTGTGCCGACACCACTCCACAGAGGGCCCGTGCTCCCACTTGCTCCTCCTGCTAGGCCACTTTCTCTCTTCCCTGTGGCTTCTGTCTGGACAGCAAGAGGAAGAATCAACACTTGCTGTGTTTGTGTTCAGGTTCATCCTTGTGTAAAGTGTTCTGCAGCAAGAAGTAGGAAGCAGATACTCTCTCTCAGTCTCCATCGAAGCTGGAGGTGCAGGCTGCCGTCAGAATACCGAAGCTATAGGTTTACCACTTTGGCCGATGGCTGGTCTGTTGTCAAGCCTGGTGCGTCTCATGCATCATGCCGGTCTTGAGCTGTGCTTTCTTACAGGCAAGGCTCCGGCCAGACCTGCCGGGCACAGGGGCTGCGAAGCAGCTCGCAGCTGCCTTCGGGGCCAGCTGATCTGGTAGTGTGGGGGCGGGAGGGAGCCGGGGGAGCGGATCAGAGCTGATTTCCCATTGGCTGGGTCAGTGTGGAGGACAAGGAAGCCGGTGATATCAAAATAACTGTGGGAGTGAGGAGCAAGAAAGGAGTTTCGTGGTCACAGAAAGCCCTGGGGTGAGGATGGGCCAGGTGTTTACAGCTATTTCTAGCAGTCTGTAAGCAGGAAAGCTGTCTCCCCAGGGGACGTGAGTTGGTGCACTGTCCCTGATGGCAGCCGGTGGAACCCCAGCACACCCAGGGTCGCAGCTAGCAAGGGAGGGGATGGCGTCATTCCTCAGGATGGACTGTGGCTCAGTCCTGGGCCTGCATTCTGAGAGGCAAAGCTGACCGAAGGTGAGATCGCTCCCTCCACCCCTTCTGGGGGAGACCGTGGATCACACCATATGAGAGGCACATGCTCTTGTGACTTCTGGCTTGGGCAGGAGAGTGACCCCGGCACTGTCTCAGCATCCTCAGTCCTTCTTCCCTGCTCTTTGTGCCAGGGCTGAGCTTCTCTTCCTAAATGGTTAACAAATATCTTCAGGCAACGAACCAAACTGAAAAGGTTCAGATATGTCCACGTGAGCATGCTTGTCTCTCTAAATATCTTATCAGGCTTTTTAAACAAACATCAGTGAGCAATATTGATTTATAATAAACAGCACAACAAAAATAACAATAGAAACCAAGTCGATGTGAGTGGGTCTCTGGTGCGGGCTGCCTAAGCGCCCACTGCTAGCTCACGACGCCGACTTTCGAGGTGGGGAGAGTCAGGTAGCCCTTGGGGGGCGCTGTTCTTGCCATGCTGTGAAGCAAAGAGTCATAACTTGGAGTGCTTTGAGGATTAAGAGTGTCACCGAGAGCGTTGATAGTCTGCCTGTCACGTGGAGGTGTTTCAGAAAAGTCAGGTGTTATCCAGGGGCTCACCAGACACCAGCTGGAGAGCTCTGCCTCTCCTTCATCTGTCCTGGAGAGCGTGTGTAGAGTGAGGATTTCAGGGATCGTGTCAGCAGCCTCTTTGCCACAGTCCTAAGAAGCAGGGAGGAGCCTGCGGGTTGCAGTCAGTACACCAAACCAGTGGTAAGGGAAGTGGGCGCTCTGGCGAGGTGGGGCAGTCTGGCCCCCTGCAGCTGGGTTATGTCAGATGCCGGCTTCCCCCACCCCCCACCCCGCTGTGTTTTCTAGATAGCAGGCCCTCGCCCTGTGAGAGTGTCATCTACAAAGCTTCAGGGAGTACAGGGAAGAAGGCAAAATTGCTCAAGTCTGTGTCACCTGTAGTCTTGTCCTGCACTCCTCTCCCAACATTCTGAAGCGAGTCTGACACACTGTCGTTTCTTTCATGGATAACTTGTTATGCA
>NW_004524615.1:2894321-2903577 GCF_000260255.1 Octodon degus
CTCGTTTGTGCCCCAGAGGAAGCCTCTCTGCTGGTTCTCTGGCCCTGCAGCTCGTAGGCAGCACACGCTGGGACTCCTCAGCCTCCGAGGGGTGGTGCTGCTTTTCTACAGCTGTGGCAGAGTAATTGCAGAAATCACTGAGAGGAAAGGCTGATCGCAGCTCATGTTTTCAGAGGTTTAAGCCCGTGGTCAGCTGGCTCCATTGCTTTGGGCCAGTGCAAGGCGGGAGGTCACGGTGGAAAGGCCTGGCCAAGGAAACCTCTTCACTTCCTGGTGGGCCGGAAGAGGGAGACAGAGAGAGCGTGAAAGCAGACCTCCGTTGTCCAGCTTTGATTCAGCCGGGCCTCCGCTCTGGTGGCTTGAGGTCCTTGCCCTATTCAGGGAGGGCCTCTCCTTTCCTGATCTAACCAAGATGACAACTAAGATTAAGATTTGCCCTCCCTGTGACCATGTGGGCCAGTCTCCGAGCCGCTCGGCCCTTCTAGAGGTCTGTCTCCCTGGAGAGCCCTGACACAGTTAGGCACTATTGCTAGTTTGTCAGGGGACCGAGCCAGGGTGCATTCTTATTTACGTCATAGAGCTTACAGTTCTGTCCTTGGTCTTTTTGCACTGACACCCCAGTTCTCAGCAGCAGCAGCAGCAGCACAATGCTGCTTTATCTCACAAAATTACTCCTTACACCCACAATATGATGACATAGACTGGGAATACTTGTGTCAGTACTGTCACCAACAGTATGATCATTAAAAAGAGTCTAAAGATTTTTCTCTAGTTTTTTTAATATCTAACTCAGTGGGGAAGTATAACCCATTAATATTCTTTGAAGTATAACCTATTAATATTCTTCTGTGTGTGGATATGCTACCAATTTACTTGGTCTCATTTTCTTCTGATATTTATGATTTAGCTTTCTCTCACTTTAATTATGCTTAATATTAGGTTAAGTATTCACATGATTTCTTTGCGTTTGTACAAGATAACATATAATCAGAGAATCGTTCACGTGCCGACTTCTCTGCCCATGGTTCTTGCGGGTCGTGTCTTTAGGTTACCAAAGTTGAACACAACCATCCAGGTCTGCACGAACGCCTACACCCTCCTCCAAGTTGAACATTCCAGCCATTACCCGAAGCACGGAGAAGGCCACCCTGGCCTTTCGTTGCCCTTCAGCACCCCAGGGAGCGTGTAGGGTCCTTAGCGAGTCCCTGCTGGGGATCATTTGCCTGCTGTCCTAGCGCAGTGCCTTCTCACACTGGTTTGGCCACAGCAGCCTCCCCCGCGTGAGTTTCCTGGGTCAGTACTAAGCGCGTAAGTCAGTCGTTTAGCTAGCATTTCCAAATGCCCTTTTACTGGAATAGTAGCATTTTGTTCTTCCATCAGTGTAGGAGATTTTCTGTTTTCCTCCTATTTGGCTTTATTTTTATTCTGATAAAGTATAGGAGGGATACGCCAGTGAGAAATTAGGTAAAATAAGGCTCACAATATGTAGCACTGAAGAAATAGTCTTATTCTTATAAAGATTATAAGTCCACAGCTCTCTCTTGGAAGAAAACGCACACAGTTTAATCAAAAATACAAAGAATGTATAAATTAAAAACCTGGCTACTGGAAGCAGCAGGGCCACTCAGCCCTCACAGTCCCCCTCCCCACGTGGCACTAGCCCACACACCGGCCACTTTCTCAAGTGGCTCTGGAGCCGTCTCTCCTGAGCAGCTGGTCGCACTATCCTGGCTGCCCCAATATTCTGAATCCATCCAGAACCTTTCCCTGTCAAGGTCATTTTGACTTTGGGGAGGGGCCAAGAGTTGTCTTGTGCCAAACCGGTGGGAGAGGTACAGGAGGACGCAGTGTCATGTGTTTATTTGGTCAAAAAGAAGCAATCAAAAGCACAATATTTAGGGCTGGCCAATTAGCTCAGCAGATTAGAGCGCCCACAAGCAGGGGCAGGGGCCAGGGGCTCGATCCCTGGGCTGCTGTGCTGGCCCCACCCCCGGGGCGCACTGAGATGGCAACTGAGACTGGGGGTGGTAGCGCGCACCTGTAATCCCAGCTCTTGTGAGGTTATAAACAGGCAGATCACTATAAGTCTGATCTACTAGTAAGATCCTGAATACCCTGAGACCCTTCACTAAGAAAAAACAAAACAAAAACCCTCACAAAATTTAAGTTCTTTAGTTTTTTTTTTTATTTTTAATTTATGTATCTGGTGCAGGGTCTCACCATGCTGCTCAGACTCCTAGTGAGCCTCCTGTTTTCAGCCTCCCCAGCACTGGGATTACAGGCATGTGCCACCTCACCCAGACTTAGTGGCCTGCTCAGTGTGCCCGGGGGCAGGGCTGGCACAGCATGTGGTGCCAGGGAGCAAACCCCAGTCCCCGCCTTGCCTCCACAGGCACACAGTCCGCTGAGCTATCTTGCTGGCCCTACATTCTTTAAATGAACTGCGCTAACGGCTCATTGCCCCTCCCCCGCGCTTAAGCTACTCCCTGCAGGGGGAAACGTGGCTTTAATTGCAATAACTTTAGGACTTTAAACATTCATAGTGTTTTTTGATCACTTCTTGATGGGCAGAAAGCAACCTTAGAGAGTTTCAGTCTCTCTTCGTGAGATGTTGAAGGTCACTCCTGGGAGCAGACGTAGCCACCGCTCACGTGAGATCACTCAGGATCCTGCCGCCACGCAGCTGGGCAGCCGCTGCCTTCCCGCGAGCAGCGACCCCGGCGAAGAAGCGGTCAGCTGTCCTGCGAGCAGCAGGCCCCGGTGCCCGGCAGACCCGACCTGGGGACTCTCCTTGGTGGGCCGGGCAGAGCCGTTCTGTTCTTTAGCGACTCATTTCTGGAGTGTGGCAGTCAGCTGATCGCCCGCTACTCAAATTTCTCCCAGTGCAAACTGTTCCTCCTGATTTGCATTTCTCAAATTTCTCCAAATGACAAGAGATTTCTCAAGAGAATCATATTGCAGAGTCAGACAGAGCTCTTTTCACTAGGAAACAAATTCGTTGCTTTTAAATTGGGCTTGGCAAAGAAATAAAATCCCCAGGTCCTGTGACACACAGGTGCTCTCTGCATTGTGGACTGGAATTTTAAGCGCGTGCTGAGTCACTGCTGTCGGTTCACTCGCTGCTTCGTGGGGCAAGGGCTGTGGCTTCCTACCAGGGGCTGGTGCTGCGGACAGTGTGAAGCAGTGGGGAGACACAGAGCAGTGAGTGATGGGGACACCAGCCCCAGCCCTGGTGACTCAAGGGTCTCACTGAAGAGAGGGTCATGAAAGAGAGTCGCAGTCAGTGTATGACGCTGTGAGCGGGAGCGCTGGGTGTGGCTGCTCTCGGCGCAGTGCCTACGTTCTGTATTCAGTGTTGATTGAATGAGCGTGGACTGGCAGAGACTGTGAAACCAGCACTGCACTAAGCCTTTGCGAACACGAATTCTGAGAGAGCTGGTCTCAGTTAAGTCATAAATAACGAGGCC
Organism: Octodon degus; assembly: GCF_000260255.1. Taxonomy (NCBI): domain Eukaryota; kingdom Metazoa; phylum Chordata; class Mammalia; order Rodentia; family Octodontidae; genus Octodon; species Octodon degus. The sequence goes on from NW_004524615.1 coordinate 2,897,789, forward strand.
CCGACAGGCAGGATTAAGACCTCTCCCCAAGGTCTCATTCACTCTAGCCCCCTCCCACGTGCTGAGTCATTACTTTCCTATTTACGCCCCAATTCACTGAAAACTCACTTTTGCTTTTTCTGCTATTATTGGAGCAGATTTTCCTACCATCCCTGCGGACTAGTGACTCTAGCTAAAATGCAGTATGTGGTACTGGCCTCGTCCCATTTTTCTAGCAGCTAGAAATACTAGAAGAGATCTGTTTTGTGGTATAATAGGAAAGGCAGCCTAGGGCTGTGATCACCGGAGGAGAGCACCAGAGGGCAACGCTGGATGCCCGGTGTCCTGCGAGGGCCACGCTTCTGGACCAGCCTTCTGCACCCATAGAAGCAGCCCAAGTGCAGTGCGACCTCACTGAGCCCAGGTCACCCGCAGGGCCACTGAGACACCTATGGCAGGAGTTAGGGTAGACAGTGCAGAGCAGAGAGTGGGGCACAGAGGTACCCCAGGGCCCACAGCCCACCTGGAGGCTCCTTTGAGATTCTGTCTCTAAGCCAGTCCGTATTCACTTAGGCAGAGACCAGTTGTCACCTATCAGATGACATGTGGTATCATGGGAAACCGGCAGAGGGGAGCTCTAGGAGAACACCCAAGAATAAGCGAGGACACAGCGGAATGCTCCTGCCAGGATCCTCCGTCCTGCACCTTAGCACCACCCCACCCGAAGGTCCTGGTTCTATAGACGTCAAAGCTATTTCGGAGATGACTACGGTGACCCGTGTCTGTGTACATCGGGCCTTATCTAGCACTGTTGTGTGCTTTGGAATCTCATGCAACCTCTATCCAGCGGAAAACTGAAGAACCATAACTTTGATTTGTAAGAGAAAGAAAATGAAAGCTTAACAAGGGTAGAGCACTTATTCAAGGTCGTCTGTCCAGCAGGGACCTTGGCACAGGAGAATCCAGGTGACTTTGTACTTGTCTTGCTCCATTTCTGCAGGTGCCTGGGCCACGTCCTTCCTCAGTAGCCCACAAGGACTGCCACACTGAGGATGATTACATAGTCAACACTGTGCCACCTGCTCCTAAGTATGGCTTGGGATATAATTTCATCTCGAAAGAGAAAGCCCTCCTTTCTGGACAGTGGCAGCAAGCAGAACCCCTTTGAATGATGTCTTTAAATGGACTGAGGCAAATCCCATTGGGTGATTCACGTGCCACAGTGTCACACCCTGAGTCCACAGCGTCACACCCCGAGTCCGATTGTGCAATGCACTTGTGACTTCTGCCTGAAGCGGATTCTGCTTTCAGAGTGCTCCTGTTGTCTTGGAGCTCAGTGCTAGTGTGGACATTCAGCTCCCGGTAGAGTAGGACTGCAGTCTGGCTGCACACAGCGGGACGGCTGAGCAGGGGTTGGCGACATTTTATTTCATCAGAATTTGTTTTACATACGGGAAGCCTAGCACCTTCCACAGTGTGTGCTGGCCAGCAGGGCTGGTAGCTTGCCTTACGTAGCTCCTGATCCATCCCTCGAGGTAGGAGCGACATACATGCGTCCCCTCAGTCAGGAATCTCTGTGATGTTGCCCTCTAGGTTTTATTTTGGTATCTGGCCTGGAAAAGTCAAATAGTTGGACACAGCTCTGACTTTCCTCAGTTTGGATTAGCGCATTCAAATGTGGCTCAGATGCAGCGGCCTTGTTGAAAAGCATCCTGCCCACTCGGAACGCGAGCTGAGGCCAGAGCAGAAGCAAGCACAGGGAGAGAGGAGCAGCCTCAGGGAGCGCCTTTCCTCGAGAGCTTTTCTCCAAGTATCTGCTTTATTACTATTATTATTATTATTATTATTATTATTATTATTATTATTATTATTATTATTATTATTATTATTCTTTATGTATAGAGGACAGGGTGTACAGGGTCTCACTCACTTCACAATGGGCCTATAGTGATCCTTCTGTTTTCACCCTCCAAGTGCTGGGATTACAGGTGCGCGCCACCACGCCCAGTCTCAGTCGCTGTCTCTGCGCCCTGGGGCAGGGCCGGCACCGAACACTGGGGATTGAACCCCCCCTGTCCCTGCATCTGTGTAAGAAGGCGCTTTTATCTGCTGCGCTCTCTGGCTGGCCCTTGCATATCTGTTTTATTCCCAATCAAAAAGTCTCAAAGCAAAACTTACTTCAGAGTAACTGCAGCCATATGTTGAATCATAGTGGCCGTGCGCGTCTGTGAGCTGAGCACACGTCTTTTGTCCTCTTTGGGCAACGCATGTGATGGCCTGCCTGAAGGCCACACAGGAGCCAGACTAAACTGGCGCAGCTTTCCGAGGAGAAGCGTGTGCCATTTACAGCTATTAGCATTTTAAAGTGTTGTAGTACATAGCTATCTGTGTTTAACCAGGATAAAAGAATGTTTCATAACTCTGGTTAAAGCACATGAGGGTCACAAGAAGGATGGGATGAGTGGGATGGGGCAGAGTGAGTCACGGCACCATCACCCCCACACCTCTGCCTGCGTGCCCACCCATGTGGACGTCCCTCCTGTCATGGGCTGGCTTCCCTGGCTTTGATTCTTGTCACAAAGGGACTGAGTCACACAACCTCCATTGTTGGGTATCTGTGGTTCTCCATCGGGTGGTGTGGACAGAGGCATGCGATCTTCCTCGCCCTCCTGCTTGTCTACGGCCCATGAGCAAGGGAGTGGAGCTCCGAGTTAATGATGGCCCTACTCCTCAGAGGTCATGTCTGGTGGGTAAAAAATGGGGGTAGGAGTGGCCTCAGGGGCACTCACAGTGCCGGAGGCGGCTTGGCAGGACGCAGAGCTGTGCTGGGAGCATCCTCCACGGGGTGGGGAGCCCCCGCCTCTTGCTCTTGCTCTTTTGCTTCTGGCCAGCAGGCATACCGGCAGCTCTCTGAGGAGTTCCTGCCACTGCTGTCCAGCCACCAGCCCGAGGGAGGGCCAACACGAGGCCTTGCAGTAGTGTGTCCAAAATGCCAGCCAGAGCAACTCACGCCTCACGGGTCATCTCTGGCATTTTGCTGCAGCGATTGGAAAGCCGGTGCAGTCAGAGGCCGTCTGTTTCACAGCAGTGGATTGCCCAGCCCCAGTCTGCCGCCTGCACTGAAAGGTATTTCCACTCATGTTGCATGTTTATCTTTTCCACTGCATCAACCTGAGAGTAAGCAGACAGGGTAGCGGCCCACGTTTTCCCCACTTATTTCCTTCCGATATATCGTATTGGAGAAACATGTAGATGCTAACGTTAATGCGATGAACATATTTAAGTATTTTACTATGTTGTGAAAATACTGCTCGTCCCATATATTTTTCAAATCTCTGTTTTGGTTCATTGATTTAAGTAGAAATGGAGGCGTCTTTCTCAAAGGAGGGTTTGTGTGATCCCGAAGAGATGGTGAACAGTGTGTGAGCACTTCATTTACCTGCTCTACTGTGGGTCCAAGCTGATGGGGCTCCGGTGGGCTGTGCAATGAATCCCAGCACCTTGGGCTGTGCCATATGGAGCGACCGCCTCCTCACAAGAGCCTGGGCGTGCCTGTCTTCCAACTGCATCTTGGGGCTCCCTAGCCACGTGGGAGAGCACTGGGTCAGGAGGCTCCGTCCCAGGCAGCCGCGGCTTCTGCTGTGTCCCGAGCCAGCAGCTCATAACAGGCTCCACACGTGCAGGGCTCTGTGTGGGATTTTGCACAACTCTGAGCACACAGCAGAGGGAGTTGGGTGAAAGCGCAGCCCTGGGTCTGCCACAGCCCGCGTCCTAATCAAATTCCCTGTGAGACTTCAGGCCAAGAGCACTCTGGCAACTATAGTGTCTTCTTCGTGGGTCACAGAACCGAACAGACAAAATAGTTGACATGATCTCAAAACGGCAGGAATGTTGCGAAAACACAGTGTTGAGATGGTTCATGTCCGTAGTCCCACTCTCTGGGGGGCCGAGGCAGGAATTCATGAGCTGGAGACCAGCTTTGGGTTCAGGCTTCAGTACCACACACATGTGCACACACATGCGTGTGTGCACACACACACATGCATGCACGCACGCACATACGCACAAACATGCAGGCACGCACGCACGCACACACACACACTTCAAAGAAGTTTTCTCTTAAAAATCTACTGTTAACAAACTCAAGGTAAATAGAGCAGGCAGCTAGAGTCCAGCTGTGGCCCCCAGAGGCCACTTCATCGTGGGCACTGCTGCAGGAAAGGCCAGGTGTTAAGACAAAGAACTTCAGAAGGCTTCTGGCTTGGTGCCTTCAAAATAGGGCTTAACAGAAAAAGCTGGTGACCGGAGGGGAGTGCGGTGACTGGGAGACACTGATGGCACAGCAGCCAGTGAGGGCTGGCCTCCTGTGGGTTCCAGTTCTAGAAAACTACAAAGCACAACATGCATGAGATGGTTAGAAACTTGAACAGCACTGGTGCTGTTGGGGGTTGTCTGCTTGGTTGTGGTGAGAGCATTCAATCACTTTCCTGTGATTTGGAGGCACGGTTTGAACTACTTGGGAATGTGGTGACGTGATGGCAAGAATTTTCCTAGCATAGTCAGGGAGGGCAGGCTGGGAGTGAAAGCTACCTTTTGCTTGGTGATGGTGGAAGCCACGGTGTAAATACAGGAGCTCTTGTGCGGCCCTTGCGCCTATTATGTTTGCATTTCTTCGGTTGCCTTTAACAATCGGGGGCAGCCCTATTCTTTAGCTATTTTATGTCTTTTTGTATATATCTATTTTTTCTCTCTAGTTTGACTTGGAAAAAATTGTTGCCCTCTCTGAACTTTGGCTATGACTTCTTGAGACTCATCCTAGATCATTTTGGCAAGAAATAACAGCACTGCTCCAAATGCATGCACACTGCAGAAACAAAAGGTTTGGCCTGCTGGGGTACCAACTAAGGCATCTCTGCGGCTCTGGGAGTCATAGAGGTTGACAACGATGTCCTCAGGCAGCTAGGACCCACTTAGAGAACTGAGCAACTGGGCAGCACCCCATTCATGCCTTTCTGAGACTCTCTTAAGCTTTCATGCTCACTGGGGGTGGGGAGGAGACGTTCCCTAAGAACAAAAAGCCATGTCCTAGAAAGAAAATTAAACTGCTTAGCTGAGTAGCCTTAACAGCTCTACTCCAGACCCCAAACAAACCTGCATCACCACCACCGCCACCCTCGTCATCAACAGAGAGGCTCCCTTGGGTTCATTTCGGGGCTAGGTTGGAGTCAGCCCACCTAGGACGAGGGGCCCCCTCCTCCGGGCCTTTGAGCCTTGCCTCCATGCTGAGCTTCTGCCACTGGCTGGGCCACTGTGAGGCTGGCGTCTCCAGCTGCGGCCCCAACAGGGCAGAGCCACTGACTCAAGAGGGCTGCACGAGTGTTCCTCTCTGCACTCTTTCCTGAAGTGACACAGCGGCATCTGGGCATTTGTGATGAGGTAAAATGTTATCAAGTGGCAGCTCATTGTTTCAGTCAGACTAAATGCCACCTATTTACCTGCACAGGCTGAACTCCTCTCTCCTTCCCTTGTCAGATCCAATCAGGTTTCTGATAAATACCAGTTAATTGTGGCACTGTTTCAGGACCTTCAGTTGAAGCATAAACTACACATTCAATATGAGGAGAAGTACCATGAGTACATTCAGTAGGTTGAGCATAATCTGGAATATTCTATGATCCTTTTCAGTTAGATTCCATATCGTCATTGTTGTCATCATCTTCTTCTTCGTCTCCTTCTTCTTCTTCTTCTTCTTCTTCTTCTTCTTCTTCTTCTTCTTCTTCTTCTTCTTCTTCTTCTTCTTCTTCTTCTTC
>NW_004524615.1:2903677-2905252 GCF_000260255.1 Octodon degus
TCTTCTTCCTCTTCTTCCTCTTCTTCCTCCTCCTTCTCTTCCTCCTCCTCCTCCTTCTTCTTCCTTTTTTATATTTTAGGGAATGATCTACAGGGTGCTCAGGGTCTCACTATTAGATCAGACTTGTAGTGATTTGCTTGTTTACAGCCTCCCAAGAGCTGGGATTACAGATGTATGCCACCACACCCAGTCTCAATCACCATTTCAGCTCACCTAGGGGTGGGGCTGGCACGGCAGGCCAGGGATCGAAACCCCAGCCCTGCACCTGCTTGTAGGCACTATCAATCCACTGAGCTATTTGGCCAGCCCTCCATCTTTATCTTCAATGTGAATTTTTTAGAGAGAAAAAGGTCTTGCTCCCAGAGAAGCATATCCATACCTGCCCACCGTCCTTCCCCTCCACCCATTCAGGGGCCCTGCAATGTAGTGTGCTCATTCAACGTGAGTTCGTAGGATGCTGACCCTCTGCCAATGGCCAGCCACTGTGAGGCTGATGTCTCCGGCTGTCCTTGAGAGCAGCCCTGCAGCCCCAACAGAGCACCTACTAAGTAAGTTGTGCCTGCTAAGGTTGACATCGTGCTCAGAAAATATGAAACAATTAGCTTCCTTAAAACAGTTCAGATTTACTAATGGTATTCCATGGATTCTTGCTAATGAAACTTCAGCAAAATTGGTCTAAGAATTCAGTAAAATTGGTCTAAGAACTCCCAGGGTTGCTCTGAGCCAACCCCTTGGCTCCATAGATAGGGAACCAAGCGCAACTGGGCAACTGCTCAACCAGCTGCTGGGGACGAGGTGCTCAGTGAATCTGGTGTGCTTGCTGGAGGCGTGGCCAACTGATCTGGCCAGAAGACACTAATGGGCTTTTGCTCTTTTAATCAGAAATGACCAAGCGGGTTATCTGGCCCCCTAGAGCTGCGAACATCACCGAGTGCATACTGCAGTCGCAGGCTGGGACGCTCCCGTGCTGCATCCCTGCAGTAAAGCTGTGAAAGGCCAGCTGGGTATCTGGGCTGCCTCTGCTGAATGCTGCAACAGCCCTTTGTGCCGGCCAGTGCTTCTCCACCCGGCTGCCCTGCTGACCTGACAAGCACTCGCCCACCCAGCCTCCAGGTCTCTCCCACAAGCCTGAGCTCACGCTGGGCCTGGCCTCAACTTCTGACCTTGATCATCACCCACAGTGAGGCTGTGGTTTGTCCGGTCAGCTGGTCAGTTCCAGAATAAGGTGAGGGGCGGCCCCATGACCGACACTGTCTAGGTACAGGGTTTGGTGATCAGTCTAAGACTCCCAAAGAGAGACACGCATATCACCCAAAGGAGGAATCTTTCCGGGAAACTGCCAGGCAAAGCTCTGTGCCTCACTGCCAGCCAGCCACTCCCAGAGTGCTCCGAGACTTCCTCTCTTCCGGTAGCTTTCTTCATGCAACACTGACTTGTCACATGCTGCGTGTAAAACCTGCAGTTCTTAATTTCTACCCCTGCATCTCATGAAGCTGGCAAAACGTCAGCATAGCGAAAGCATCACCCCGAGGCTGCCTCTGCCCACTGCCTCTGCCCACTGCCTCTGCCCACTGC
>NW_004524615.1:2905557-2908192 GCF_000260255.1 Octodon degus
TTTGCTCTCTGTCCCTGTAGGTCAGTTTGCATTTTCTAAAAGTGTATATAAGTGGAATAAAGGCCTTGCGCCTTTTGTCTTCCCACAACTCTCTGTGTGATCGCGTGCAAGCCCAGGTCATCCTTTTACTCAGACGAACTTTGTCTTATGTCTTCATGACCCTTTGTACACTCACTTTTTTGTTTTAAGGCATGAAGTTCTATTTTAGCTCACAGTTTGTAGAGGATTCAGGCCACAGTTGTCTGGATTGAGGCAGCATAGCATGGTGGAGGAGGAACAGTCTGTGGCAGAGCAGGCAGAAGGCAGCAGCTGCAAAGGAAACCTGCCTGTGCCACCGGGCTGCAAAGGCTGCCATGCGCGTCTGAGGAGCTGCCACCACTCCTGGGAGCCCATCCCATTATGCACACCCAGAACAGTGCCAAACAGATCAGTGGAAGCTGGGTGTGAAGGCACATACCCACAATCGCAGAACTCAAGAGATTGGGGCAGGAGGATTGCTGTGAGTTTAGGGCCAGTCTGGGCTACACAGTGAGTTCAAGGCCAGCCTGAATTGCATAGCGAGACCCTAATCAACAACAAAAAACAGTGAGCTAATTTAGTACCATTCACTTTTACTCACAGTATCAGACACCCTAGATCTAACCCACACTTAAAAGCTCCACCCATGGTTGCAGAAGGCTTTGAGGGGAAATCTAGACACAAGCTGTAACAGATGGGGGGACAGTGGTAAGTAGGTGGCAGGTGCAATGGTAGATGTGGCATGGAGGAAGGAGGACAGGCGGGGCAGCAGACGGGTAGGTAGGGTCGTAAACAGCAGGCAGCACTGTGTCTGAAGTTCCCAAAACTGAAATAAGGAACTTAACCCATCTTTTAAAAATGAGTTTGTAGGTTCACTGACTCCAGCTATAGAAGAATTTTTAGGACTCATCAGTAAAGGAGACACGAGGAGGTTTTATCAGCAATGGATGCAGGACATGCTCAGGCGTGGAGCGTGGCTGCTCAGAGAAGTGAGGCACCTGTCTGCCCGCCTTCCGACAGACACCTGGGCAGTCACAGGTGAAGCACGGCAGCCTCACATGTGCGTCTGCTCTCGTTTGTCCTGGGAAGACACAGAAGAACTGAATGACAGATGTGTGACTGCATTTTTCAGAAATCCCCAAATTGTTTTCTAACTCGCTATACCAAGAGCAGAGTTTGCTCGAGTCCCTCCACACCTCCAACACCACGTGATATTGGGCATCTTTTCCCCATTAAATTGGCGCCTAGCGATATCCTATTGGGGTTCTAGATTAGCCTTCCCTACTGGCTAATGGTGTCCGCATCTTTCCTTGTGCTTGTTTTCTACCTCTGCACCTTCTGTCATGAAGTATGTATTCACTTTGCTTTTGGAATTTGTTACTGAGTTCTTATTACTCAGCTTCAGAGTGTCTTACATACTTTGGATGTACGTCCCCGCCAAGACTGGATTTGGGCTGTTCATATACTTAGCGCCTGTTACTATGTCCGTGAACGTCTGGGCTAAAGTGCATGCGGATGAAGCGACCTTCCTGTCTCCGCTGCTCATTTCTCCTCCTAGTAGCTGGCCACAGATCACTGCACCCTTTGCCATATGTGTTGCTGCATTTATGTCCAGAACGGAGGTTCAGTTCTGTTCCCTTCTCTCCCCTGCACTTGACTCTGGACACAGAGAGTGCAGCTCTCATGCTCGCGCCGAGGCTCTCATCAGCTGATTCTTACATCTGTGCTGTGGCTGGACCCCTTCGTGGAAGGGTTTCCTCTTCATTCCTGATCGCTTTTTCCTCCTGGACACTTCTGCCTGCAGATGCTGGAAGCATGGGTTTGCATGGGGTCACAAGCTGTGCTTTCCAGGATACACTCTTCCCCTAAATTCTGATATAGCTGACTCATCTCGGAGATGAAGCCCTTGTATTAAGTCTTGTTGGGATAGGGTTGGTCCTCCATGTAGGTGAAATACTCCACTGTACTCAGAGGAGACCCTTCTTCATCCTCCACCTGGGGCCAGTGGCGCTGGTCTGTCAGGTCTTCTCTGTCCCCTGCGGGCCCCGGGCACTGCTGCCCATCTCTGGCAATGGCTTCCAGCCCTGAGTGTTCCCCTCAGCAGCTGGTCCTCACCTAAATTAGCTGTGTCCTTGAGGCCTCCACAGTTCGCCTGCCACTGTCTCTGACCTCTCCTGCCACCTCTGGGGCCCAAGTCTTTCTGCCAAGTTCACAGGGACCACAGTGTCTATCCACCTTGGAAAGACCGAGCTACCCATGCAGCAGGGCACTAGCTGGGCACCTGCAGAGCTTGTCTCCTCTGCCCTGAGTTCTCAAGGCCAGCCTGGTGTATGGTCATAAAATTCTTTGTTTCATATCTGGTGTCCAGTTTTTACTTAGACAGGGGATGAATATAGACCTTGCCCTCCATCTTGGACAGGAGCAGAGCTCCCATGGTGACACTCAGACTAGAAATAGTAAATGAAGCCCACAGTGAGGGAGCGGGGTAAGAGGCGTGCTGGAGAGCTACAGAGAGGCTAACGCCATCCTCCAAAGTCTCAGTTTCTGTGAAGGAAACGGTTTGTTTTCAGAAAGATAAGAAGGAAGGAAGGAAGGAAAGAAGTGAGGGAGGGAGGGA
>NW_004524615.1:2908482-2923021 GCF_000260255.1 Octodon degus
TGAAAGCAAAGGCACAAGCAGACAGAGTGCACCAGTGTGAAGTCCCTTCCTGCTCTTGAAATGAGCAGGAGTATTTTGAATCAATAACATTATGCAGCAGATGGTGGCCACACACCTTGTATTTTGTGCAGTTAGAAAGAAGAGAAATGGAAGAGATGTGACAGATGAGAAGGGAGAGCAAGGTGAAGGGAGGAGGAGGGGGGAGAGGGAGGACAAGGAAGACAGTGGTCAGCGCAGTGCCCAGCTGGGGCCAGGGCAGGACCGGCTTCACAACGGAGCACCACTGTCTTCTGGAAGCCCAGACCTTTTTGGTCTCCTCTGGACTGTGGAACGACAGGAGCTGCCACTGGCCAGGTGCAGGGCTGAGGGGGTTCGGTGTCCCACGTCCAGGTCTTCACAGATGCACCCTGGCACAGCACTGGGCCCTCTGCAGATGAAGGGACTCGTGCGCGGCCTGTGCACTGTCTGCTCTATCCACTGTCCCCAGCTGCTGGAGACGGGCACCCTCCCTCTCGCCTGGCAGTGTTGGAGTGGGGGGCGGAGGCTGTGTGTCTGCTCCTTTGGCAGTGGGGGCCTGGGGCAAGCGGAAAGGGAGTGCAGGAGGGAACCCCATCGTGAGGATAATGGGACCTCCACACTGGCGTCCTTTCCACAGCGTCCCACTCCCCTGGCATCCAAGGCCGTGGAGGCAGCCCAGACTGGGCTAACCGCCCCGGGACCCCAGCGTTGTCGTGGGCTTCATCACACCTCAGCATTCAGCGCATGCTGTGACGGGGGCGCAGGTCAGGGGGATGAGCGTAGCCGGCTCCACAGGGCTGAAATTTGAAGGAGCTGGGGCCCGGACAGCAGCGCAGCAGCGGGGGCAGCTGGCTCTGGGGCTGTGGGGGCAGCTGCATGTGGGGTTTTTCCTCCCTATTTGTTCTCCGGCTCTGCCCCCTAGGACGCCCTGAAAGGACTATTTTTCCTCTTCTTGATTTTTTTTTTTTTTCATTTTTAAGTATTTGTTCCATTTGCTTGTTCGGATTTAACCAGGGGTTACTGTAAAGTGTGTCCAGCACCCTTGAATCAAGCTCACCATTAAGGGTTCTGGTACTAACCCTGCTTGGAATCACAGCTGCCCGCGGCCGGGAACAGTTCCCGACCTATTCCATTTCCCCTTTTTCACCGCACTGGTTTTCTACAACAGGACCAGAAAGTGCTAAGCTAGTTGTGTGTGTCGGGGGTGGGGGTGGGGCGTTTCCAAAGCCTTTTAATAAAAACAAGCGAGCCAGGGCACCAGCGAGCCGTCCTGACCGCCTCTGCCTCTGAGCAGGGCTTAGGTGTCCCTGGAAACTGAGGAGGTCCCTCGGCCCTCGGAGAGCTGCGGCCCCCAGCAGGCAGGCGTCTCGCGGGACGCGGCGGCTGGACCCGGAGCACTCCCTGTGCCGCGCGGCGCTGGCGGGCGGCCAAGTTATTAATAGCCATGGTGACAGGACCGTACGTCATATTGTTCCCTCCTCGACGGAACGGAATGTGAAGCCGCAGGAGCTGTGACACGGAAAGTATGTGACCGGCCTCGGCGTTCTCCTTTTGAGGCTTTCTGTCCTTGTGCTGTCCGTCACCGCATGTGGGCACACGTCGCGGTGGGTGCTCCAGAGGAAGTGACCTCATGGCAGCCCCTGGGGTGACCTTGGAGCTGGAAAGAAAGCCGCCTGCGATCCAGCCCGGTGCTGGCAGGGTGGGGCGCCCCCGCCCCCGCCGGCCACCGCAGAGCATCACCCCCCTCCCTGCAGGGAACCCCGAAGCAGAGCCTGGCCCTTCCGGCGGCGCTGGCCTCCGGCTTCGCTCCGGTGCGCTGAGGCCTATGTGCAGGACGCTTTGGAAAACTGGATTGTCAGTTTCCGCTGGTCATTTGAACGGAGCAGTTAATGCTTAAATTTTTCTTTTTTTACTCTGACTTCTTTTTCTTTTTGTCTTCTTTTGAATTTCTGATGACTTTGTTATTGTTTTTTTTTCTTTAAGGGAATCGTAAACGTTTATATCTGGTAATCTGAACAACTAATTTGAAGATAACATCATGCAATACAGCAACCATTGTTGAATTCCTATTACTTTGTTCGGTGAAATCTTGTAAAGTTTCTAATACTTTTATTTTTTTCTGTCACTATTTAGTATTCTTTAAAAATAAAGAGAAAAAGCAGAATGCATCCTGGTGTCCCTCTCGAACAAGCCAGGTGGTGCAGAGGGAGGAGAGATGAGTGGGAACCAGCCTGGTTCCTCCTTTAAAACCTGAGGCTGTATAAGGCGGCTCTCGCCTTCGTGTCGCTCCTGAACTTCTAACTGCTGGCGCCTTGTGCGCATCTCGCGTGGAAACGTTGAGCAGCTTTGCAGACGCCTTTGCAGATTCCTTCCCCCACCACTGTCACAAAGCGACTTCTGCTCCTCCAAAGCTCTGGCTGCGTCTGGCGCATGGGAAGGACCTGTTCTCTGCCCCTCTTCCTGGGTGTCGTGTCCTCACCACCAGGAACCCGTGTGGGCTGACCCCGGGGCCGCTCTCGCTCTGATGGGGGGGGGGGCGGCGCTTCCAGGGCCTGGCTTTGCCTCTAGCACTTATTCTGAGGGACGCACACACAGATTTGGAGATTTTTCTCTCTGATGGCATAAGCAAGGGATTCCTACAGATAGAAGTACACGTCACAATTTAACTTGAAAAAAAGCTTTACAAATGGTGGTCAAAATAGGGGAAGGTCTATTTATGTTTTATTGTTATTTTTGTTAGTGTGGTGCTGGGATTTGAACTCAAGGTCTTGTTCATAAAGGCAAGGGCTCTGCCACTGCGCCACACCCCCAGCTTCTACAGGAAAGGTTTAAATGAAAAATATTTATTACAATAAAAGACACATGGCCCCGAAGCAGCCTCACAGCCCCCCCCCCCACCCTGAAACCTTGTCACTTTCTGCAGGAGCCCTGGAGTTCTCTTTCCTGAAATTATTTATGAACCCTGATCAAAAATATGGTGAGCACTGTTGCCAAGCACCATCCAACAGACTGGCAGCTCAGAAAACATGAACCTGGGTCTCAAGACAGCTCAGTGGACTGAGCACTTGCGTAGGCAACCGCAGGGATCGGGGTTTGATCCCCAGCACCACATGCTGCGCTGGCCCCGCCTGCCGAGCTCAGGAGCCAGCCACGAAGACCAAGCAGGGTGGCGCATACCTGTAATCTCAGCACTGGAGAGGCTGAAAACAGGAGGATCACTATGAGTCTGTACCAAATACAAGAAAAACAAACAAACCAACAAGCAAAACCATGAAGCTGTGTTCTCATCCACCCTGTTCATCAGATCTGGTGCTGTGGGACTCCCGGCTCTTCTGTGGAGTCATGACTATATTTCAAAGTGAACAGGACGTAAAGGCAGGCACAGTGGTGCGGCCAGCAGCCCTCAGGGAAGCGGACTCCAGAGCTACAGCAAAAAGCGGCAGGGAGGACGGCTGAGTGCTTTCCAAGGGAGGGAGGTGTTTTGTGATAGATTTGTTATAATTTATCTTTAACTAATACATTTTATTGATTTTCTTTTGTAAGGTTTTTTGGTATTTGTGCAGGGTCTCACTACACAGCTCAGACTCGCAGTGATCCTCCTGATTTCTGCCTCCCCAGTGCTGGGATTGCAGGTGTGCACCACCACATCGGGACTAAGTAATACATTTTAAAACTTTAAATATCCACCATAGTTTTCTATTACATTTCAAATATTCTGTTACATTTGTATTTTAATGGAAATCCATGCATTTAATACGTACAGAGAGGCCACAATTTTAGACCTCGACTGCTTTCATTTCACAGTTCCGCAAGACTTGAAGAACTCGTGCTGTCCTGACATGTCTGCCATGGTCTCCAGACCATGCGGGGTCTCAGGCAGGCCTGGGCCCTCCGTAGGCAGGACCTGCTGCGCCCTCCTCACCCGAGGTCAGGGCTGCTTTGCTGTTACGTCTCCCTTTAAGCCCTGCTTGCACTTTGAGAAAGATAGTGCATTGACTTTGCTAAGCCCCGAGGCCCGAGTTCCGGGTGCTCCTGGGCCTGTCCAGGCGGAGTCTGGAGTCATCCGGGAGGCTCCGTGCCAACCTCCAGTCATTGTTGTTTTCCACATTTGAAAAAAAAAACAACCAGCTGTCTGCTGTCGCCAGCTGACCCTGGAAGTCATGCTTCTGCTTGTTTGCTTTGGAAACTCAGAGACGCTCTTGACAGCACCTGCGGTCCCCTGGGTGGGTGCCTTCTTCTGCGGGTTGGACACATCACTCTGCCTTCGGGATGAACCTGCTTTGGACTCTGGTGGAGACTAAAGCAACTTTTCAACTCTTCTACCTCACTCCTTCAAAAGCGTCAGTCACTCAGCGAGGGTGAGAGCGGAGTGCCCTCGCTCACAAAGGTCATGAGGACCTTGTGCCTGGCGCATGAGGGGGAGGCAAGTGGAAATAGTAGCGTGAAGGTGCACCAGCTGCGCAGTCCTAGAGACCTCGATCTGTGTGGATGCTGCACGGCACAGACATAAAGTGAGGTCCACAAGAATGAAAGGGGGAGAGGAATTGCGGGGAGGGGGTGGGGGCATTAAAGAGGAACCAAGCTATGCTTGTGCATGTGGCAGTGCCCCAAGTCCTGCCAGCTTACGTTAATAAGGCAAAACACCAGGAAAAGAGTCTGGCCCCGTCCCTCACTTCCGCCGCTCCCTGGGAAGGAAGCGCACTGGCTGCTGTGTGCAGAAGCCGCTGTGTTGTGGCCTTCCCCAGGGAAGACGCAGCACAGCTGAAGGGACACATCTGAGTGCCTTGTCTTCTCTTCCTGAGGGCTGTCAGGGATCACCATGGAAGAGGAGTGATCTGTGGTCCTTCCATCTCCAGAGAATCACAAAGTAATAGCAAGCCTCAATGAAATAAAGCTAGCCCGGGCTGTGGCAGTCCACACACACTACTTTCACACCAGCGCTCTCGCTTCTCTTTACACACACAAAAATTATTAGTGCGCGTATGAAGCATGTGGCAGGTGGTTGTGCTCACCAGGGGGCGCTCCTCGGGGCTCAGCACTGCCCCGCCTCCCCCACCTCTCTGTCCCCTCCCAGTTGTAAGAGACCGTCTCCCTGCTTCCTACTATCTATCTCTTGTTTTGCTCTTTATTTGTGTTTACGTTTTAGTTTTGCTTTCAGCAGTACCGGCGATTGAACTCAGGACGTTGCACTTGCCAGGCAGGCGCTTATGCCTCTGAGCCATCTCCTCCACCCTTTTATAGTTTGAGAAAGAGAAACCATGCAAAACTTAAGCTCACGTCTGGTTATTTCACTTACCACTGTGGTCCCAAGGCGCACCCGTTGTCCTGCAAATGCCTTCTGCATGGCCGAGCAGCACCCCAGTGTGTGGCCAGGCCACGTGTGCTCTATCTGTTCATCTGCGGATGGGCACAGGCTGCATGCAAGATCCAGCTATTACGAGAGGCGCTGCTGTATACTGGGTGTGTGTGGATCACTGGACTGCGGTGATTTTATCTCTTGGGAAGGGGCCCCGCTTACAGGGGCTGTAACTGCTGCCTGTGTCTACCACTGGGCACCCTGAGAGCCACAGCAGTGGGATGAAGGTTTTGCGCTCCACGGCTTACTGCACGCGAGAGGCAACCTGACCCGACCCCAAGTTCTGCCTCAGCCCACTGGGCCTCGCTTTTTCTCCCTTAAATATATATTTTAAGTCACATCATTTGTTCCACAAATTAAGAGCCTATCCTGAGAAACATCCTGGTCTTTGTAGTGTGTGCCGCACACCCATTCGGTTCTCAGCCTGCCTAGCAGGATGTGGGTAGAGGTTACATCTGCCATAAACTGGGCATTGCAGGTTTAGGCCACTGCTGGTTTAATCTGTTTCCCCAGATACATTCTCAAGGAAATTTGTGGAGAAACAAAACCGAGCTAAACTGCTCATAAACACATATCAAAGCATCGTGTGGTCCCCTAGTCGTATTTGTGTATCAGTCCATGCTAAACAGAGAAACAGATTTAATGCAAGATATACGAGCGCATAAGGACTTACGAGATCGGCTCACAGTAGCCGCGCACAGGGCAGGTGTGGGAGAGTGCAGAGGGGCTGTCTGCGCCGCCAGAGACCTGGAGGACCCAGGGGCGGCCTGGAGCTCGCTGCAGTGTCCCGAGCGAGTCACCATCAGGAGACCGACGGGTAGGGGCTGGAAGCCAGGGGGCGACGTCCAAGGTGAAGGCGAAGGCGCAGGTCCTCTGAAGGAACAGAGGCAGCCCTCCTCCTGCGCCTCCCCTTGCCTCACTCGGGCATCAGGCCTGCCCAGGGTGGGTCTTCTGTCTTGGTGAATCCCCTGAGCCACACTCAGAGCAGTGGGGGATCTAACTGGGTGGCATTTCTTAGGTTAACAGTCAGTTAACTGCTGCAATTTTCAATGTTTGTGTTCTTTGCATCACAATTTGTTTCAATTTAAATATTAAAAGGCATCATGTGCCTATGTGGGTTGAAAGACGACGCTGGTTCTGTTATTCTTCCTGTTTTGTCCCTTGGTGCCCCGCTCCAAGCCACCTCAGGCAGGTAGACTTTGCTGTTCTGAGAAGAGATTTGGAGGGTCATTGAACAATGATCAGCAACCTACTGCAAGCTGCATGTCGGAGAATTCCAGGGCGAGAGGAGTCCCCTCCAGAGGGAACCTGGGGTTCCCCAGGAACCCGCACTGCTTTCCACGGTGCATTCTTCCTGCCATTGCAACAAGGAAGTCTAGGGGCTGAGCCCTGGCAGCAGGGGGCTGCTCTTGGGGAGACCTGAGCAGCTGGCCCCAGGCCCTGTGGTGCCCTAGGCAGGAAGCATAAAGATTCTGCTGCAGTCGATTTCCAAGGGGCAGCTAAAGCAGGTGCTAGACCCTTCTGGCAGCCCATGAGGGTGGAGACTGGTACCTTTACTTTCCTTTTAAAAATGTATTTATTTTTATTTTGAGACAAGGTCCTGTGAAGTTGCTAATTACCCACACTGGAGTGGGTTTGGCCATTTGATCCTCCTGCCTCAGCCTCCCAGAGTGTGGGGATGGCCAGTGTCAACTGTGCTCAGCTGTCTGGGATGCAGAGCCAAAGGCAGATTTGGGCTGAGCGACTGCAGATCAGTTGGTTGTTTTTCTAGCCTCTGCTTCCTAAATTAGACAAGGGGATGAAAGCATTACGCTTCAGGGAAAAATGAGATTACAACACCAACGAAGGATCCCAGGGTCAGAGGGATCCTTGTGTGGAGCCCCAAACCCAGCTGGACTCAGCATCCCTGCGGCTGTCCTCACAGATGGGCCGCAGACTTGTCACTTAGACAGCCGCGTGTATTGTTACCTGTCTTATGGTTTTGCTGATGAAATTAAGGCTGAGAAAGTTCAAGTTCCTTTGCCTGCTGTGAAAATTCCCTAAACTTCAGAGAAATGTGGAGGAAACTACAGTGTGCTAATTTTACTAATAAGAAAGAGTAACTGCAATGGCTAAGGTCAGAAAGCTGGGGTGACAAGGACCCCGCGGGCTCCTCACTTACCCCTTGGGCTGTGCGAGTGGGAGTCGAGGTCGCTTTGTGCGCTGTGGCAGGCCCCCCACAGAGCCAACGCCGCTGTCACCCTCGTCTTCCTTCTGCAAAGCCTGCTTCCTTTCCTCTCTTGGTGGCGAGGCACCTCTTTTGCTTTTCAAGGCGCGATGTCGTCTTTTCTCAACAGTGAGAAGACATATTTTCAGTCTTCTGATAGAACGACGTGGTTCGAACGTACCTGTACACACACTGAGCCGACTTTTCTTAGATTTAAAAAAAAACGTGGGAAGAGTCCCATCTCTGCCAGTCTGAAGAGAGGTGACTCGTCTGGTCATCTTTGCAGGAGTCTTCCAAGAACTCAAGGGTCCCGAGTCCCTCGCCCGTGAATCACTCCAGGGTGCCAGGACCTCTGTCCTGGGCTGGCCTCTCGGGATGGCTTTCTGCAGTGTCCTTGTGGCCACCACCCCCACGGGGGTGGACTGCGTTTCCTCTCTCTGGCCGTGCCTTGGGGACTCTGCTTCTGTCTTTGTTGTGCCTTCTTCCTGGCCATGTGCCACGTACTGCCACTGCTTTCTGCTCTCACTCTCTCCTCCTCCTTTTTGGCATCCTCCCTTGGGCCATAAGTAAACGGCTACCAGCAGCAGCTGTCTGGGGGTCAGGACCCCCCGAGTCTGCCCTCACTGCTTGAGGCCCCAGAATGGCTCAGTAACAGAAGCATTCAATGGGCGTGGCATTCCCTTCTTCAGCTTTCCCAAGGGAAGAGCACTGTATCTCTTCGCAGTGAGTACTATCCTTGGGGAGAAGCAGAGGTGGCACTCCTCCATGCACCCACAGGTTCACCCGGCCAAATGTCTGTGAGCTATTTAAGGAGGCAAGAGACACAAGGGTCTCAACCAGGGACACAGAGGCCACAGCAGCCCATGGCACTGGCAGCAGGGGCCCAAGACCTTGTGCTTGTAATTGCTGCGTCGCTTATCCATGTCTCCCGAGTCTCCTGCCCTGGTGCCCCCTGGGCTGACTACTTCCCTCCTACAGTGCAGCCTGGCAGAATGGACGGGTGGGCACTGCGGACTGCTGGGTGGAGAAGCCCAGGTAGCAGGGAGGGGCTGAGGATGGCTTCTGTCTGCAGCCAGCAGAGAGCTGAGGCCACAGCCCCACGTGCTGCGACCCTCAGGGTTAACTCCACTGTTAAACTTCCCTGACTTCAGATGGGCTCACCCTTGTTGCAGCCTTCCCTGCAGCCTCAGGCTGGTGCTGGACCTGGGGGAGCTGGCTAGCCACACCCAGGTCCTGACCCTCACAGCCTCAGAGAAAGCAAATTATTTTAGTTCTTTATCTGTTTGTCTTTTTGAGACAAGGTCTCACTATGTGGTTCAGGCTGGCCTCGAACTCACAGCCATCCTCCTGCCTCAGCCTCCTGAGTGCTGGGATTGCAGGCATGCACCATCATGCCAGGCTAGAAGCACATCATCTAAGTCTCAGGGCTCAGTTAACAGCTGGTAACTAATACAACTGTCCACACTGTCGCTAAACATCGGGGAGAGGAGGCATGATGCCGGCCTTTCCAGCAGAACAGCTCTTCTTTTTTTTTTTTTTTTTTTTCAGGAAAGTCTTTTTATTAACTACTTTTATTTGCATTAGTACATGTTTGTGGTATAAAATGATTACCTTCCTTATGTGAAGTTGGTACTGTACATAACATCTTAATATTTTTTAATGCTCCCTTCCCCTCCCTTCTTCTGCCGTATCTCCTTCCGCCTCCCATTTGCAAAATCTCTCTCTCGCTGTGTCCTATTATCCATCTTTATTTTGCTCTTTATCTATGCTTTGGGTTTTTAATCCAAGAGAAACCACACAATATTTAAGCTTGTGAGTCTGATTTAGTCCACTTGACATTCTGGTCCCAAGGCGTACACACCTGCCTACCAAAGCTTCCCGTTTACCTTGCTCTACCGCAGAGTAGAGCTCTGGTGTATCAACACCACCTTTTCCTTATCCATTCACCTGTGGATGGACATAGAAGCGGCTTCTAAGTTTTCGCTAGTGAATTGTGCCGCTATCAACAGGGTTGTGCTGGTGTCACTGTCATTTGACCACTTGAACTCTTTCAGGAGGATCCCGAGAAGGGCAGCAGTCGGGTCAAATGGAGCGTGCGCCTGTAGTCCCAGCTACTCCAGAGGCTGAGGTGGGAGGATCGCTTGAGTCCACGAGTTCTGGGCTGTAGTGCGCTATGCTGATCGGGTGTCCGCACTAAGTTTGGCATCAATATGGTGACCTCCCGGGAGCGGGGGATCACCAGGTTGCCTAAGGAGGGGTGAACCAGCCCAGGTCGGAAACGGGGCAGGTCAAAACTCCCATGTTATTTTTTGTTTTGGCATTGCACTTTTAGAAAATTTTAAAAATTGAAAATGTAAAAAAAGTTTTAAAACATGTCAGTAGTTCACGCGTGCAGTGTGTGACCGCAGTCACTGCCGGAGCTGGTACAGGCTTCTGAGGTCACACCCTGCATTCTTCCCTCCTCCTGTCCCTCCTGTCCCTGCAGCTACTGGGTCACACAGTTCATGGAAATGCCTTCCCTGGAGACATTATGCAAACATCTGAAAGAAGGAGAGAGAGAGAGAGAGAGAGAGAGAGAGAGAGAGAGAGAGAGAGAGAGAGAGAGAGAGGAGAGAGAGGGCGAGCAAGCAGCTCTGGGGTCCGGGCAGCTGTGCGCGCTGAGCCCAGCGCCTGGCAAAGCGGAGCTTGCGCCAGGGCTGCCCCTCCCCCGCGAGGCCTCCCCACCCTTGCATGGATCTCCCTGCTGGCTGCAGCTTAGGCTGCTTTTTAGGGCCGTATTTCCGTCTCTTGTTTTTAGATCCCTGTACTGAACATCTCTCATCCGGCTCAGCACCAACGTTTTCCAGGGGGGGAAACCCACTTATTTTAAATCTACACCTCTTTTTGTGCTTCTCTGGTCCAGAGCCAATTTTCCACCAGCTGCCAACTGCAGGCACCTTCGAAGCAAGGCTGCCACCCGCACCCTTCTGCCCAGCCAGGTGCGAGGTACCACCATTTGCTGGGGTTTGCTTGCTCGCTCTTTGTCTTGGACCCGAAGTGGCTTTCTTAAGCCAAGACCTGTCTCCCCCGGAGCCCATCCCCAGCCCCTGCCTGTTGCTCGCGGTGAGGAGGTGCCATGGCGGCTTCTGCGTGCAGGCCCGGCTGGCGGGCGCCTCCCTACCGCTCCTCCAGACCCCTACCTCTTCTTCGTGGCGGCAGCCAGGCTGCCGTCGGGGCTGTGCGCCTCTGTGGGCCTGGGCTCCTCTGGCGAGCCTCGGTCCCCACACCCCAGCAGGACGGAGCAGGACTATCCCGGAGGTGGATGGAATGCGCCTCTTGCAGCCCGGCTTCTCTAGACAGCAGGAAGCGCGGGCCATGGGCCGCCGCGGGGCGAGGTCCGGTGGGGTCAGCGGCTTCCCTGTGCAGCTCGCGTAGTTGCCCCAAGAAGGTGGCCTGTCTGCAGGCACGGCAGCACCCTCGTCCTCATGCCTGGGCCTGTCCGGAGGCCCGCGGCCTCCGTCCCAGCCAGGACACCAACCCGCGGACTGCTTAGCCTTCTGAGGATTCCGAGTTTCTGGAACCTGCTTTCCTTTCCGTGGCCCTGGTGAGAACAGCAGTGCCGGTGACCGCGCGGCATCGTGCTCCACGGCCCAAGCGCCCGAGGCTCCCATCGCTGCGTCCTCTGGTGGAGTCCTGGGGGCAGCTGGCTGTCACTGCGCCCGTCCTGTCCCTGCACAGCTCTGTAGCTGCTTCTGAATTCTTCAATAGTCTTCCGTCCCACGTTAGGGACCCCACACTGCGCGTACAAGGTGGAAAGTCCCGGAAATCAGCAATCGCAAGCGTGCCTCTCAGTGACCTCATGCCGCCCAGCGAGGTCACCCGATGGGTCCCAGCCCCTGAGTCAGGTTTCCCTGAGCTGCGGGAAAATCAAAGTGGAGAAATCCTCAGTGAGCATCTGAGGCAGTGAGCCGCAGGGTGTTAAGAGTTTTAAGTAGGGTGTGGCCTGTCTGAACTCGCCAGGACTGGGGATGTGGAAAGAACGTCCTCTTGTGTCTGTAATCAGGTGCTCTGTGGGGGCTTTCTCTGCCTCAGTTTCCTCTGAAGCTCTGGGATAGGGATGGGTGTGGGGTGGACGCTGCAGCGGAGGGGCATCCATCAGGAGGGAGCTCCCAAAACCCGACCCTGCGTGCTCCTTCACCTGCCACTGCAGCTGGCACCACGTGACTCCAGGCTCTTCCAAATGACCATGAAGGGGAAATGTATTAAATCCAGAGAGGGCTTCATTTAAATTGATTCAGGCAGCCACGACAGCACAATGAAGACATCTACAAAATAGGACCCCAAAACTCCTTCAGGAAGGGGCAAGGATGATGAAATGAGTGTGTTCAAAGTGGGGTGAGGATTTTTAAAACCAACGCCACGTGGATGATGCCAGGTCTGCTGCCAGCTGGAGCAGTACCCAGGCTTCCTTCTCTCTTGGCTGTAGGAGTCAAATGCCTCACTTGATGAGCACTGACCCTGATTCCGAGGAACAGATTCTCTATGCCAGCACCATTCTGGAATATGGTGTGGCTGCTGCCGCCATTCTGGAACACGGGGCTCTGTGGCTTTCTCAGAGCAAAGTCCCTCACCCTGGTGATTCTGAGGCTGCAAAGTGCGGGAACCTGCCATCTCCTGTGATGCCCTCAGGACACCTTTTCTACTTTCCTGTTTCTACTTTCCTGGCAATGGAGCTCTCAGCTCTATCTTTGCAGTCCACAGCCTTCTTGGCACTTTCTTGCTGGACAAACTCACAAGATTTTAAATCATTCTGCTGAGCTCTGTACTCTTCATTTTCAACATAAATCTGCTTAAGAGCCCCCAACAGTAACCATGCCACTGCCCCAATATTTGACTGCTTTGAAGTTTCCTTTAAATGATTAATCAGTCTGCCATGTTTAATCTCAGTCTCAGGCAAAGTCTCTGGACACAGGCAAAATTCAGACAAACTTTCTGTGAAGCCATAGCACAAATGATCTGGACTCCAGCCAATGCGGTCCTTCTTTGTAGCAGAAGCCTCCCCAGCCTGATCTTTCCAGGCAGGCTTTCTATCAGTCTTCTGGTCTGAGCTCTGACCAGAGTCTTCCCTACAGAACAGTCAAAGCTGTTCCAGCACTTCTCTTGTAGGTGACATCTCCAAACATTTCCAATCTCTTCCCATAAGCCATTCCCCAAAACTGGTAATCCACATGGTCATTTTTAGCTACAGTAACAACCCCACTTTTGGTACCAAATTCTGTCTTAGTTACTCTTCACTCGTTACTGAGACAAACACCTGACACTCAAAATGAGGGACGGAAAGGTATATTTAGCTCACAGTCACTGGAGGTTTCATAGTTTAAAGCAGCCTGAATTATGTAGCAAGACCTTGGAGCCTTATTTGCTCAGGAGAGAGGGTCAGTGCCTCTGTCTTCTCCAAACATCTCTCTGACTGAGGCAGCCTCAATCACAGACTCTGCCGCCCCACGCTCCAGGGTCTGGAGGAGAGGCTGGGGCTCTGCCATGTGCAGGGTGATGGGCTCCACACCTCTAAGAGAGGCTGCAGGCCTGGGGATGGGCGGAGCGCCTGCTGTGGGTTTAGTGGTTTGTGTCTCTCTGGCCCTACCCCTCAAGCCACCAGCTGCTCCTCAAGCCGTGGATTTGCTCCATGACTTACATGAGGCTTTGGGGGAACAACTAGACGCAGCCATAACAGACATCTACCAAATAGGACCCCAAAACTGTTTCAGGAAGGAGCAAGTTCAGTGGGATGAGTGTGCTCAAAGTGGGGTGAGGATTTTTGAGGACGATTAATGGCGGTGCGACTTTCACTGCAGCAAATGCTGTCTAGGCGTTCACTGCACATTTTGATCACACTTCACGTAGCAAGGAACTCCCTCGCTCACAGACCAGCTGCCGTGGGCTGCTGCCGTGGAACGCTTGCGCTTCCTCCTGTCTCAGGACAGGGCCACCCAGCGCCTGCCCCAGCTGGATGAGGACAGAAGTGACCTGAAGCCCTCCCAGGTAAGCTGCCAATCCCTCCCGGGGACCCTTCTCTGGGCCACCGTGTTGCCCACCCAGCTCACCAGGGAGTACTCTGCAGAGCTGCCCTGGTCCCTGGTGGCAGCTGGGGTCATCAGACTGTGACCCAGGGGAGAGGGAAGTGTCCTGTGGTGAGCTTTGGTTTCTGGGGTGCTTTGTTCATCAGCCCTCTTGAGTCATGCAGAGTGAGGTCAACTGCTCATTAGTGTCAAACACCAGCCATCAGCCGTCACACCTGGAGATGTGGCAGCTTGTTCCTTTCTGTTTTCCTTTGAGTCACACGGACAGACCTAGGTTATGAAGGTCTGGGGCGTGGAGGGCTGTGTCTCGGGAGGTTTTGCCTGCCTCCCTAGGTAGGAGGCAAAGGCTCTTGGTGAAGTTTAAGAGCTCGTCAAGGTGGACAGGAAGTCAGCTCTGATTTCGTTCTTCTTAGCCTTGACACCTTTAGTGCTGTGGGGCCAGGATTCGTGGATTTCCATGACCTCTCTTCTGTTTTTGTTAGGGAACACCTCTTGCTATTTATGTAAAGAACAAACTGTCATGCTTCAGGGTACAGTTGCTAAGCCCAGAGGAATCACAGTGGTTTCACAACCACAAAATCTAGTTTAAATGTTCTGAAGAACAAGTTCTTTATATCACGCACACATGGGCTAATTGTTTATATAAAGTGATTCTGTCTTGCTTACTTTTCTCTCAAAGCTGAGATGAAGTACCCAATCCCCGAAGTTAGAGAGGGAAAGTTAGTCATGGGGCCTTCAGTCTATAACCCACTGGCTCCAAGACTCGGTGGCATGAAGCGAGGGCAACAGTTCATGGTGGTGGAAGACAGAAAATACAAACAAGGGCAGAGAGGAAGAGAGACAGGAGGAGCGAGCAAGCGAGAGAGAGAGAGAGAGAGAGAGAGAGAGAGAGAGAGAGAG
>NW_004524615.1:2923121-2954876 GCF_000260255.1 Octodon degus
AGAGAGAGAGAGAGAATGAAAGAGAGCTCTTTCTGTCCCTAATACAGTTTCCAGTCTACCAGGATTAGGGCGGTGCCAGTCCAACTGGTGGACTGATCCAGTGAGCACCCATCCTTAATCCCAGCACCCTTCCTTAATCCCAGTTTAGGACCATGGATCAATCAGAAACTCTAGATTCAGTCACCCATGAAAAGCCCGTTCCCATGACTGCATGAGGCTTTTCAAGGACATCCAGACACAAACCACAACAGGCTCTCAGGGTAGTTTTGTAATCCTGAAATTGCTTCTTGGGTGAACTCTCCTAAGAGGGCCTCTCTGGGGTTGCTCTGAGGTTGGTGGCCCCCACCTCTTGTGTCCACCTGTGAGCCCGTTGGATGGTGCTCAGTTTGAGAGGCCCTCCAAAACTTCCTCCCAGAATGTGGCTGCACGGGTACATTCCAAGTAATTGTTTTAGAGCACACACTGCCAGCCTCTCTGTTTGTTCAAATCTTAGAAGATCAAAACCTCAAATTGAATTTGGTTTGATTCTGTTTTCCTACAGAGCTTTGATGTCCCTTAGGACTGATCCGTACTTTTATGCTCTTTCATTTTCCTTAGGCTTCAGAAACTCAATGGTGACATCAGGAAATGTCACTGGAGCACGCCAGGTCGCCTTCCTTGGAACTCAGGCTCCCTGAGAAGAAGCTGGCTCTGGGTGACAGATCAAAGCCAGACGGGACGCAGTGAATGAGCAAGGACACAGGGGAGGCATCCCCATTATGAGGCAGCCATGGGGACGAATGTGGAGATTTGCCTACCTTTAATCACTTTCTCATGAAAAGACATCAGAATTCCTCTTGCCATTGTCATAATCCAGTAAATGACATAAAATCCGGACCATAACAGAGAGCTGGCATCCACACACACAGAAATGATATCAAAGGTCAAGATAGACTTCAAAACCCTGGAAAATGATCTAAGCAATTGGAATGGGGGCCGAGATGTACGCTAAGCGTCTAATGAAACTCACGCTTTGAGAACAGCTGTCTTTAAAGTTTGCAAATCATGCTGGACTTTAGAGAAATTTGTGGAAGCCACAATAATAGAGGCTCCCAGTGGTCTGCAGAGCTTGGTAAAGCAAACATACTACATGGCGATTCTTTCCCGGGGGAAGCTCAGCATGCCCTCAGCTCTGCCCCGTGTCTCACAGGGGCCCCAGCAGGGCCTTCCTGGGGGAGAAGTTATTTTTATCATTGCTTGGGAAGAATGAAGGTGGATGCTCTGCTGTTAGCTTCTGCAAGCAGCAAACTCACCACTTTACAGCAAAGAGACAGGCAATTACTCTCATCTTCATTTTATAGATTTTAAGATTTGGAAAATGGGATTAAGTTGTGAAAGAATTGACTCTGAATACAGCAGTGCTTGCGCCTCATCAAATTTAAGAATTTTTCTTCTGATGAGAATTAACACAAATCAATCCTACTGACTTCTCACAAAACAGAAAATGAAACAGAATCACTTAGAAATTGAAGGAACCTTCATATTTCAGAGAGGCGCTCCGGCTGACCTGTGTCCCCGGAGAACACGAGGGCTCCGGGACACAGGGCCTCCCGCCCAGCCTGAGCCGAGCTTGCTGTCTGGCGTCAGCTGACAGCAGTGCTGTTGTAGCCAAAGTCGATCCATCTTTCTAGCCATATTTTTGTCCAATTTGTGTAATGTTTGCATGTGAAGACCATGCACAAACTTCAGATGTTAATTGATTATTTTTTATGGAGCAGATTTATATAATCATAACCCTACTAAATTAAGATCCCAGCACTTAAGAGTAGTAATGATGTATATTTTCCATCTTGGAAAATATATTTTACATCATTGTGACCCACTATAAACATTCTGATAGTCGTTTTAGAGCCCTCTCATAAATATTTTTTAAAAAAGCAATAAGAGTGGGCAGTATTTGAACATAGGGTTGTAATTTAAACCAATTATGCTGCTCAACATAAGGTTATGGGCCCAATAATATATTATAATTCATACTTTATGGTCTGTTGGCAATTAAAATACCACCATTATTCTGCAAACATGCATAACTGTTGGAATCTTGCTTAAGTGGAATAATATTCAGTGCTTTATTACCAGAATGGTGGCTCTATTTGCTGGGTGGTCACTAGCGGGGCACTCTAAGGGCACTTCAGTTCAGACTGGCAGCTATGAACATTGTTCTATTTTCTCTTTTAGTTCTTAATTTTTATTTATTTATTTATTTGCTTATTTATTTATTTAGTACGGGGTCTCACTACGTAGCTCAGACTTGAAGTGATCCTCGTTTTCATCAGTGCTGGGATGATAGGTGTGTGCCACTACACCCGGACTCTGTCACCGACTCAGTGTGCTGGGGGTGGGGCTGATGTGGTATTGGGTCTGAAGTGACAGTTTCCGTGGGGCCGTGTCCCTGGGGGTATGCCGGCACCAGCAGCACGAGCTCAGGAGCTCTCTGAAGCTCTGAGTTTTAAGTCCGGTGTTGAAGCAAGGCTGGTAATAATGATGTTGGAGGCTTGTGCCTGTGCCCAACAGGAATGCCAGTTGACACCCAGTCTCCAGGGAGATAGAATTCAGATGTGAGTCTTCGGGAGATGGTTAGGTCAGGAGGAGCATCTGGTGATGGGGTTAGTGCCCATGGAAGGAGACAGGAGGGAGCTTGCCGGGCTCTGCCATGGGCGGCTACCATGATAAGGCAGCTACTCCGTGACGAGGACTCCAGGTCTGGGTAGCCCCAGCTCTGGGCTTCTGGCGGGGCTCCAGTGCTGAGGGCTGTGCTGCTCACGCCTCAGGCTACTGTGGTTTGCTTTGGCAGCCTGGTCAAGGGTACACATTTTCAGAACGTAGAAGAGGCCATTCGGAGCCTGACCCAAGCAGGTGAGGGAAGACCACTGCAGTAGGGCAAGGCTGGTCAAAGGAGCCCTGTGCCAGCCAAGAACCTGCGGCTCTGCTCCTCTGGGAACTGCAGCAGTGACTGGCTCCTGTGGGGCTGCAGGTGACGCCCACCTCTCCTCACCAGGGATGGACAGCAGTGGGGATGTGCACTGGCCAGCCCTCAGCTGTGCCTTTTGGTCCTGTCAGTTCCCATGCCTTGGGCTGGAGCCTGCTGATCTGGGGTGGATGGCCATGCCCACTGCCCATGGTTAGTGGCTGGATGCCAGCCCTGAGGCCTCCAGCTCACTTTCCAAAGGCAAGCCAGCCAATCAGGAGCCCACAATCCTCATCCTGAGCAGAGCTTCTGGGCCAGTGCCCCCTCTAACCCCTGGAGGGCAAGAGACCAGCATCTGGGTCAACTATGGGGTCAACACCCTGAGAGACCACTTCTGCGCCCGCTTGCCCCTGCCTGCACTCCTGCTGCAGAGCCCGGTGAAAGCTCAGCTCCCTGCCCCGTGGCAGAGAACGGCAGCAGACCCTCGGTCCACGAAGCCAGTTCTGGCCACAGTTCTAGCCACAAACTGAACTGGACGAGAGCCAGATCAAAGTTCCTAATGAGAGCTGCGAAGAACTTCCCAGCAGGGCTGAATCAGCTCTCCTGTAACTGGGCTTGCAACCAGAACTCTGCAAAAAACTCAAGAGTCTGTGAACCAAGGCGTCACTGCTGCTGAGCCCACGATGTCTCCTGTGGTCTCAGGCTGGCCTTTTGGAAGATGACTGGGTCAGGAGGCTCATACCTGCTTGCAGCTAGATGCGATGAAGTCAGGGCTGTGATCGTGACCTCCTCCTCTTGCCTCCATGATGTGAGCAGCTTTCTGCCTCTGGGCCCTTCCGACCTGAACTACAACTGTGATCAGAGTAACCTCTTCCTTTGAGCTGTGGGTGTTGGCTGTTGTGCCTCGGGAATTGGGGCACGGCTAGACACTCCCTCCGCCTTCTGACCAGATTTGCTGCTGCCCCCTTCCACGGCCACCATGCCCACTTCTTACAGGACTTCTGGGTTTGACAAGCGATCTTTCTGATATCAGCGGCTGCCAGAGCTGCTCTTTCTTGCCTGAACAGGCGTATACTTATCTTATGAACAGACCCCTCAGAGCCTAGAGCTTGCAGAGCTGTGTAGACAAATAGGCTAAGGGAGGCAGGTGAGGTCCCTCCCTTGTCACCACACAGCAACCAGAAGACTCCGGTGCTTCTGGAAGACACCAGCCCCATCACCAAGCGGATAACACCATCGCAGCACAGAATTGCACCCTTTTATTGGCAGAGTTGTGTTCCAAAGGCTGGTATGAACAAAAAGTTCCAATAGCAAGACAGGTGGTCTGGAGCCACTGCTGCAGAGCCCCCAGGGACAGACCTGCACAGAGAAGCGCAAGCAGAGCCACTGGGTGGGTGACAGAGGGAAGGGGTGCAGTATGAGGATCATGCAGTGCCGCTGGGGGAGAGGAAGCCAGAGACGCAGCACCACCGCTCCAGCCAGCGGCTGAGTCCTCGACCTCGCTGTGTGGCCTCGGGATGCCCTTTGGCACCGTGGCACGTGGACTTGAAGCCACACACGGGGAGCTGAGAGCTGTGAACTTCCTGGAGCCTACAGCAAACCCAGGCAGGGTGGGGATTCCGCTGAGGGGCACACATACTGCTTAGTCAAAAGCAGAGCTGCTGAGGGACAGAGTTGTCTCCTGTAGACAGTGACATCTAAAACACCATGGGGTCAGCCCATGGTAACACTGAAGAGCTAAGCAACAACATGGTCCCCAGAGGGGTGGATATTTTGGTTAAAAAAAAAATGTGGAGGAAAAAAACCTAGAAATGCCATTTTAAAATTTGCATTTTGAAGAAAGGGAGCACCACCAATTGCACCAAGTTATGACACACAGTCATCCACGTGTGAGTGATTATCGGGCTTGGGATCTGAACAGAGTACAGACACCCACGTAGAAAGGAAGTAGACAGGTCTTGTGCGCAGGGTTGTCACGAACCACGGCACAGACCACACTGCATCATCTTCAGGCTCTGGGGAGTGCCTG
Organism: Octodon degus; assembly: GCF_000260255.1. Classification (NCBI taxonomy): domain Eukaryota; kingdom Metazoa; phylum Chordata; class Mammalia; order Rodentia; family Octodontidae; genus Octodon; species Octodon degus. The sequence goes on from NW_004524615.1 coordinate 2,928,098, forward strand.
CACCCAGATCCCTGTGGGTCCTTTGTCACTGCTTCCTGCCACTATCACTCTCCATCTCTCATGCCCTGGCTTTCCTGTCCACAACCAAGGGCAGCGCAGCCCAATGAACGTGAAACCTGAAAATTACAGAACAGGGAAGAACACACACACACACACACACACACACACACACAGAGGAAATGTGCCCTACTGGACCGTCCATGCCTGTGCTTTTCAATGCAATGGGAGAGGGCCCAGAATGTTCCTCAAGGCAGCCTTGTGTCCTGTGTGTCAGCCAAGGCCTGCTAGATGCCGCTGTCCCAGAGCTTGGAGGGCAAGCGGCTGCAGGGGGCCCCTTCTGGCTTCTTCAGCAGGGTGGGCTTCTTGCAGGGGGGTGGAGGGGGCGCGCGGGGCTCCTGGTGCTGCAGGACTTGCTGCCAGTCCCTCTCCTCACAGAGCTTCCGCCGCCAGTCCAGCAGCTCCTGTAGGGCCACGCTCTCATTCTCTGAGAGCCGCAGCTGGTGGATGACCTGGAGGATGGAGGACAGGGAGGTGTCAGACACAGGCAGCAAGCATGGCAGGAGGTCACAATGCCTGGCCGGAGGGTCAGCACTGGTGGCAGAGGTGGCCTCCTCTCCACATCTCTTGCCCAAGGCCATTTAGGCAGGGCAAGGAGGGAGGTAGGGGCCAACACCAGAGGAGGACTGAGCAGGCCCCTGTGCCAGGAGGCAGGGGTGTGGGGCATGTCAGCCACCCCTCAGGTGGTCCAGGCCAGAGCCAGCCTGCATGCCCTGGAGTCATGCAGACATTCCGCGGACAGCCTGTACTTTTACTTCATTTAAGCTGTCTAAAATGAATACCATGAATATCTCAATATTAAAAACCGTTACAATGAAACACACACTGCTACTAGCCCCTCCCAGTTGCCCCCCCCCCCTTTGCACGTGCTCCCCCAGCGCCCTCGCAGCTTCCTGCAGCGGCTCTGCAGCCCCGTCCCCGAGGGTCTTCAGCTGCGCTGTCCTGCCTGTCTCGGTGTCCTGAATTGGTTCCAAATGTTTCCCTTTCACGGTCCTTTTTCCTTTGGGGAGGAGACAGAAGGCACATGGTGCCAGATGCAGGGAACAGTGGACAGGGAGAGTGAGGACACAGTGCCACGTTCTGGGGCCCTCTGTGGGATGGCATGCCACAGTGGCATACATCACCATTTTGAGCATGCCTCTTCAACCCATGGACGAGGAATTTCCAGAACTGCCCCAGAAAGTGGCAGAATGACAGGATGTGTGTTCAAGGTGAGATAAGGATTCTGAAGGGAAAGAGAGATGTGCCTTTTACCGTAACAAACATTTTGGAGTTAGAAATTCACCGTATGGCTTGACCATACCTTGTCCGTGTTCTCCGGTACTAGCAGTCCCTCAAGCTCCACCCCCTCAGGAGCTAGGCCTTTGCCCAGCCCCAAGATCACTATGCAGGTGTGACCGTGGAGGCGGCATGGGGGTCCTGACCACACGCGTCACTCCTGGGGAACCTGGGTAGCCAGTACACACACTGATTCCAAGCTTAGACGCTGCAAGAGACAGCCACGAAAACACCAAGCAGGCTCCGCTGGGGCGGGCGGGCTGTGCCGAGGACACCCGCAGCCTCCGGTGCAGCCAGCAGCACCAGCACCTTGCCAGCAGAGGTGTGCCTGTGTGGCAGAGCGATCTGCTACCGCAGCGACCACGCTCCCCGGCCTGAGCCCTCTCCAGCCTTTGCTGGAAGGCAGGTAGGTGCATGTGGCTATGCTCACTAGCGACTTCGCTTTGCTTCGCACTGCTGCCTGGACGTGGAGCTCCCCAACTCCCGTAGGACACAGTGGGGCCAGTGGCTTACGCTGCCATGGACGCCTCTCCTCTGCCTGCAGCCAGCCACCCATGTCAGCTGAATATTTTAGACACTTTTCTGGCTACCTAGAAGTGTGTATGCTGGTCACAAATGAGAGGAACTAGAGTGACAGAGATTCGAGGAAAGGAGACAGCTCACCCCAAGCCCGAAGTACAAGATACCTTGCTCCACAAGCTCCTCCACTCCGCACAGCCTCTGCACTAACACCAGAGAGAGCAGAGCACCGGGGGCAAAGTGGCAGAGAGGCATAGGAAGAGGACAGTCCCTTCACAGGAGCAAGGCCCTCGGCATCCCAGGGCTAGCACAAGCCCACCTGTGGCTGCTGCTCACGTGCAGGAGCAGGCGTCCAAGGGTAGCACAGTCGGTGGCACAAAGCCAAAGGAGCATCCCACATTGAATGACAGGGAAGCATATCCACAGAAAGCGGGCTGCAGTGCAGGCCGCCCTGACATACATGCTTGGTCTCCAGCATGGCACCAGGATGATCAGGAAACGGGATCCTGCAGGCTGACCCTTGTGGGGCCAGGCTGCTCCCAAGCCGGTGGAAAGGGCCAAGGACATGGGGGGCGGGGCGCACGTGGAGTTCAGTTAGTGAATCTGGGTGCTCAACATGTGCCAGGCGCTGGGCTGGGCACCTTACAGGCATCAGCCCGTTCCTTCCCTGATGCACCCTAGAAAGTGTGGATGAGGAAATCGAGGCACGGAGAAGTCGGGCAGTTTGCTCAGCATCACCGCTCAAGGCGGAGCTCATCTCCAGAGCCCGCCTTCTGAGCCAAGACTGGACATCACCTAACACTCGCTGCCCGGAGCGCAGAGTGGCCGCTTGAATTACAGCAAGCGAGTATGCTTACGCATGCTGCAGACTAGACAGGTTATGCGTGAGGACGCAAGCTCTGGCGCGCCGCTTTAGCTTCAGGAGTGACACAAGTGCAGCAGCAGATTTTACGGACTCTCTAGACCAGGGTTAAGTGCAGTGCTTCTGAAATTGAGGTCGTATTTATGACCAACTTAGGTTTTTTGGAGTTTCTATTTTCATGTTTTAGAAAACATAATGAGTTACGCTTTGCGTCCTTGCACCGAGCTAACGCTGAAGCAGCTTTTCTGTCTTTGTATCTTACCTACAAAGAGGTTGACACGAGCTGAATGCTGTATTATTTATGATGATCCAGGTTAATGAGCAAAGAGCACCTGGGCTTAATATGCAAATAAATTCTCTCCCTTCCTGGGAGTGAGAGCAGCGGCGTTCCCAGGGGTCCAGACGGAAAGCCGGGTAGAGACCGGCAGAGCAGCGGCACCAGCCGGCAGGCGCTCCCCGCGGCGCGCGGCGGCGCTGACACCCGCCCGCCCGGGCTCTCGCTGTCCACGCCCAGGCTGCGTAGCGCGCTCACGCTTACGCTAACTGGAGTGCCAACGGCGTTGCTCTCCGGGTTTTTACTCTACTCCATCGTAGCTGTGCTGTTGTTATGCAGCTCTGATGTGGGCCAAGGGAAGCAAAAATCTTACGTAACTGCGTGCACATGCATGCGATTAACACTGCTGAAAACAGTTCCAAGATGTTAAGGGTCGAGGGAAACATATTTTCATTTAAACAGAGTCGTATATATTATGCAAGTTGGGAGGATGCTGGTCTACTCCGCGTGAGAAGAATTAGCGACTTCTTGACAAGACTACGGTGTCCTTCAGGTCCAAAATGGGCAGGTTAATGTCTGCCAGCCTGAGCATCCCGTGAACTTGCAGAGTTTACGGGGAGGAGGCTTCCTGGACCACGAAGGAGAGAGGGGAGATGTGTTCTCACCTATAGCTCACTGGGGGCTTTTCTTTAGGAGTGAGAAACAGGGAAGCCGCTTGCTTTCTTTAGGCCCAGGAAGAGAAAGAAGAGGGTGATTTCACCAGTGGCCACCGCCCCCGAGTCCACCCTCCTTCTTGTAACATCCTTTGTCTCTGAGAGCTCCAGGGCAGTCCTGACACCAGCAGGAAAGCTCTGGGGACTGACTGAGACATTCTGCTGCACAGCAGCCATGTAGACACAGGTGTCCCACGCCCTTGCACCCTGTGGTGTGGCCACGACCAGTGGGCCTGGTCACCACAGACTTCCTGTGGCCAGCAACGGGGCCAGGTGAGCTTACGTCATGACCCGCACCATTACGTCTGGGCAGCATGAAAGGTAGTGTCTTTCTAGAGCAGATATTTGACCAAGGCTTTCAGATTCTTGCCCTGGGTTGTCTCATAGTTTAAAACCAAATTGTTTGGCGGGGGATCTAGGAAGATCCTGGAAATTGTTCCATGATTTTAAATTGTGACATTCAAAAGGGAGGCACTTTATTTAACTCAGTCATGTCAAGGCAGGAAGCAAGGTTTGTAAGGAGCTGGGAAAATCTGACCCCTCAAAAAAAGCGAGAAATGCTTTGCAAATGCCGAGGCAGTGCAGGGGCCCCCAGCTGTGGGGGTGCCTGGGGCGAGGAGGGAGCAGCTCTGTGCATACGCAGGACTGCCCTTTGCGTGTGCTAAATCTGAAGCCCCACCTCATTTCTTACTTTGACGCAGGGACTCAATAAGATGGTAAGTTGCCTAGCTTTTGAGTTTTTGGGTTTTTTTTTAATGTAAAATTACTTAAACTGTGGCTAGGTTCCATCTTCCACATTGTTTCCTTGTATCACTAAATTGCTCAGGTTCAGCTCAAATTTGTAATACTCCTGCCTCTGCCTCCAGAGTTGTGGAAGTACAGCATGTGCCACCACGCCCAGCTGGCTCTGCACTTCCAAGGACAATGGTAGTCATGTAAATTAGTAATTTTCTGCTGAATTTCACCTTGAGGTTTTCCTTTGAAGGGTAAACGTAGTCTTTGCTCCACAATTCAGATGTAAAATCATGTTGCTGTTCACTTGTCACAGGATTGATTTTCCGATTGATGCTTCGCCCTGAGGTGAAAAGACTTATTTACTGGCATTTTATGGAAATCAAGAGGAGGAGGTGTCCTGGCTGGTTGCACAGTGGAGATCAGCACTCCAAAAGCAAACCCTGTCCCCACACAGTGCTGAGAAGACACGGAAGGAAGACAACATCGAAAGGTGAGCTCGGTGAAACGCAGTCAGGAAAGCCACGATCCACCTGAGGAAGGCCTAAGATGCAGCACAGGACACAGCGAGACTGCACACACTTGTGACTAAGGCTTGGCATCTGTCACTCCTTTCCAGAGGCAAAAAATTACCTTAAGTGAAAACAGCGCTGCGGCGTATGCTGAAGAGAGCTGCCCTTCTGCAGCGCAGAAGTGGGTGTCACCTCCGGGCCCTGAAGCACACCCTCGGGATTCCAGCCCAAGGCTGAAATGAAGCGTGAAGGACTTGCAAAGGCTCAGCCTTTCCAGAGTAGGAGTGGCTCTACTGGGTTCTGGGAGGAGAGAGGCCCTACCTTCATACCTTCCCTGGATGTGTGGTTCCTTAACAGTCAAGAACTGTCCTTTTCTAGTCAGTAGCAATCTATTGAAGCACATTTGATACCATTTTTTTAAAATGTATTTAGTGCAGGGTCTAAGGGTCTCACTGCGTAAATCAGAGTTGTAGTGATTCTCCTGGTTTCAGCCTCCCAAGTGCTGGGATTACGGGTGCGCACTACCTCGCCCAGTCTCAGTCACTCTCTCAGCCCGCCCTGGGGGTGGGGCCGGCACAGCATGCTGGGGATGGAACCCTGGTCCTTGCATCTGCCCAAGCAGGCTCTTTAACCCACTGAGCTATCAAGCTGGCCCTTAACTTGATATCAATTGAAGAGCTATTTATTTGCATTTTGCAGCTGATTTTGGCCTGTTAAGCTATACTTCAGTATAAATATGTGTGCAAGTGAGTGAATGTGGCTTTTTTTTCCTATTAACAGAACATTATAAACTAGGAACTTGTAATTATACTAAAAATCATGCAAGATAATTAACCTGTGGCATTTGAGAAAGGGGTTTCTTGTGAACTCTGTTCTCTGACATTGGTCCACTTAAAACTTTCAGGATCCTTATGTTCATAGTGAAGACCTGTCACTGTCTTAGGGTGCAGATATGGGGGACAGACCAGAAAAAAAACAAGCCTATTATGTGGGAAACAGAAAGAATGCAGATTAAAATCCCTTGTAAAGTATTCTTCTTGGGTTGAAAAATACAAGGAGGTGGCTAAGGACAACGAAGTTACTAGGTGACTCCTTCCAACCCCACATCAGTCCCTATCACTGGCTTGTGCAGAAATCCACGGCCAGCCTTCCATGTGCGGGGGCCTGGTGCATGGCCTGCGCCACACGTTCTCTGCACCACTGACCGTCCCAGCCTTCCCCCATCTGCTCTCCCACCAACTGCACCCTGCGGCAGTCGCAGGTCAGAGCCACTCCTGGCCATCTCCATATCAGCCTCACTAGGCTCTCGCTGCCACGGAGCACTGCCCCGGGCCCTCTTCTAGCAGACCCTCGTGCACGTGACATCAGTAGCTTCAAGCTTATTAGCCTCATTGCGCCGACGCAGAGATTCGTCCTCCCATCCTGAAGTCCCTCAGCTGGCAGGTGGTGGTGTCAGAATGCACATTTAGATTCCTGGTGAGTAGGCGACCTTTTAATCACTGATTACATTGCCTTCCACAGTGTTTCCCAGTCTGCTGACCAAAACAAACATGTTCTGAGCGACTGTGGAGCCGGAAGTCAGGGCAGTGCATCCACAGGAGTCTCCCAGGTCACCACGCATGGCCTCTCCCCTGAGGAGCGCCACACAAACTGAGCAACAAGACATGAACATAGTAAATAACTAAAGATGCGTGGGTAAGACATGAGTGCAGAAATGTCACAAGCAGTGTGACACAAGCAGTGTGACCGACAACTCACGAGTGCAGTGCCTGCTGCTGCACAGGAAGGAGGCAGAGCTCATTAACAGGTAGCATGGCCTCTGGGGTGTGCTTTGATCTGGCTTGTGTGGACAAGGACTAGAATGAGGAGCGGCCACTTGGCCAAGCAGGACAAGCAACGGTGGCAGGTTCTGCTCACACCTGTAGTGACAACTGAGAAGGATCAGAGAGAGAAAAGCGCCAAGGCGTGACAAGAGATTTAAGAACTGGCTGAGGGGTGGTGACAGAACTGTGAAAAAGCAGGAGATGAGGCCAGGCCTGGGTTGGAGAGGGAGGAAGGTGAGGGCCAGGGTCACACAGTGTCAAACCCGCAGTCTACAGAGGACACAGGGCTGGGCCGCGCAGGCTCTGCCCAACCCACCCCCGGCTCCCAGCCTCGCTCTGTGTCGGCAGCACTTTGCAGGACACAGCTCACCTGCTCATTTATTAATTTCTCAGAACATTTTTTTTTCTAGAAACAGCTGCAGTTCGTGTGCTGCCATATTAAATGTAATTAAATAAGAGTGAGGAAAACCATGTTAGGAAGCTGATGCTGATAGCATGCAGTGCCAGCAGGCTATAGAAGCGAGCTGTAACTGGGAGTGGGAGCAGATAGCACTCGCAAGGGCCTCACACCTCCCCTCTCAGAACTGATCCTGCCCCAAGCTTCCAGCTGAGAGCTCCAGGTATTTCATAATAACTGTGAAAGGAGCCGAAGGTCCCCAAATTATTAAAATATTTCTTACTGAGCTCGTCTTGTTAATGGAATTGACTTTTTGCCAGGGAAGATCCATCGATTTTCTATTTTTAAAATGTATTTGGTATAGGGTCCCCCTCACAGCTTGGACTCTGGACTCATAGCAATCCTCCTGTTTTCAGCCTCCTGAGTGGTAGGATTACAGGCGTGCACGGTCACACCTGGTCGCCATGGCCAGCTCAGTGCCCCTGGAGTGAGACTGGTGCGGCATGTGGTGCTGGGGACTGAACTTAGGTCCCTGTGCCTGACAAGCAGGTGCTTAGAGTGCTGAGCTATCTCGCCAGCCCCAATCCTTTGAGTATGGTGTATGTGCCTGTATGTTTGAGCATGCGTGTACGTGTGTGAAGGGTGCAAATGACTGTTAGTATGCATTACACTTTCTGATAAGCAACATTCCAACCATTCTATCACTGGAAGACATGAACCGGTATGATTTTTGGTAGCTTAAAGAATAAAGACTACACATAATGGAGGCTGAGCTTAGTAAATAAATTGTTATAAATACTCAGCAGCAAATCTAAAATATTAAACAAATGATGAGGCTACACTAGTTGAGATTACTCACCATACGATAACAGATAAACCACAAATCTCAGGAGCTAAGTCCTGTTCACGTTAAGGCACGAATCTGAAGAGCATATGTGGTCCATCGTTGGTTTTCATCTTGGAAGATTCGGTTCTTAGCCTCTGAGTGGGGATGCTCCCAAGAGATCATGCCAGGTCTGCGTGCACCATAGTTGAATGGGGTGTCATCACTACAGCTTTCATTCATTGGCTTATCTCAGTCACATGACTGCTCCTAGCCAGAGGGATGCTGGGAAGTGTGGCCTAGCTGGGGATGTTGGAAGATAAGGAGCTGGTGCGCCTAGCACTTGCCATGGGGCCTTGGGTCTGTTATAGTGCTAGCAAATAATGATGCCAAGGAGAAGGAAAACATGCCAGGAGGAATTAAGGAAAAGAAGCCAGACTGTGCCAACCAGGCAGAATCCGAGGGCAAATCTGTTGGATCAAAGCTTATTCCCCAAAATGGATAACAGAAATCACCTGCAAATGTATAAAATTAATTTAAATCCTCTTGAGCTTCAAACTCTGCGCTTTTTATATCCCTGACTTCGTGACACTTTCCAGTATCACCGTCCATCTGTTTTAGAACCTATTTCGGACAGTCAGAAATTCAAAGCGACAGCTTCAAATAACAATGTAATCATAGAGACCTCAGAAGAAGCAGGCCTCCTAGCTCTGCGGCGTCGCCACCTGAGTTCTGATCCCGGCCAGCTGGCCCTTTCCCTAGAGCGCATGCTCCGTTTATTCTTGGGTCTGCAGCTCATTTTCCATTGGTCGCAAACTCTGGGGTCCAGCTCACTGGGGTCTCCCTTCTCTCCCTCGGATACCCGGAGCAGGACTATCTCTGTGACCTCTTTCCTTATACGCTGAGCGGACCAGTTCCCCCAGGAAGTGGTTTAGTAGAAAATCGTAGCATGGCCTCTTGCTGCCGTTCGTCGCGTAAGGGCTCCCCGCTGCCAGGCTTCACACTCGCAGGGCCCGGTGAAGCATCCACCACGCGGAAGCACCCGCCTCGGAGGCTCGCGCCACCCCACAGCCCTGTCTCCTGCCGCTCTGGCAGCGCCCGCCTCCCTGCGCCCCACCGCGCGTGCTCTCCATGAGCTCGCGTGAGCCCGACGCTGCTGCGGCCCCCTCCCCTGCCTCCACCCAGCGCTGCCGGCCCAGTTTGCCTTTTCCTTTCCCCAGCTTTTATCGCCCTTCAGCGCAGTCCGCCTTTCGCCTCAGTGCAGCTCTTGTTTGCATCCTTGTGGTGGCCGCTGATTTCCACCAGGGCAGTGGTGTTTGCTTTGCAGATCAAGTTACTCCAAGTACGGAGACCCGTGCCTAGTACAAGCAGGACTTCAGTGCAGGTTGATAAATGAACGAAAGAATGAATCTCTGAAAATTCAGTGTGTGCACCCCACTCCCGAAATGCAATGCGTATTACTATACGCCAGGAGTAGCTCCATGCATTATGCATAAGTGCCTGCATGTAATCGTGCAGTTATGCACAATAAAGCCATGTATGTTGTTCTTTATGAGCAATAGAAAGAATCTTCCAGAGTCACGTTCCTGGCACGTGACACTCAAATCACTCAACTTTCCAAAGCAGTCAATGTATAAAATGTGACTGTTTTCATATTGTCCACCACTAATGAGGCTTTGTGGTCCTACGTACCAGACTTATTGATGTATTTTTAACATGGGACTAAATAAATATATTTAGGAAAGCAAGAACATATTATATTAGGCTGCTTCTCAATTCCTCTGGGGCTGCTACTGGTTGACAATTAAATTGAGCTGGCAATTTATAGGGTACTTTGTGTTTGCAATACAAAGTGATTAAGATGCATTTGGTGTGCTCTCTATAAACTGAGAACTCTATCAAGCCCCCCCTCCCCCCATGCTCGTACAAACACAAGTAGACCATGGAAGAAGTTGCACAAAAAGAGATGAGCTCTTGATGAAGCATTACAAAGGTGAGGAAGGCACATGGGGAGGCTGGGGGGGGGTGGAGCCCAGATGGTGACAGAGCAGGGTGAAGGACGGCCCCCACCATGCCAGCTACTCAGATTGCATTAGGAATAAGTCACAGTTGTGGCCTTATACTAAAAAATATGGAACAACTGTCACCTGCTCAGAGAAATGTAAATTTCCATTGATTACTTGTGCCATATCTGTCTCAAAAAAAAAAAAAAAAAAAAGCCCAGATAGCTTAAATTCCTACATGTAGAAAAGAATATGCAGGAGCATATTTTTGCAGCAGGCATGAGGTTTTAATTTCCTTTTGAATATGTAAGAAAGCTTGCTAGATAAGAACAGAAGTACAAACCCTAAAGGTAAAGACAAATTAAACTGACTGTATTAATACAGTAAAATTAATTGCTATAAATATGTAAGTGGGATCAACGTGTTGAGCCCGTCATAGAGCAATTTTCTTACTGAATACAATTAAAATCCTAGATGAAATACAAAAGTTCTCCTGAGGGATTGGAAAAGTACACAAAAGTAAATAATTGTGAGGGCAATTAAGGCTCAGAGATGCTGGTGGACTCGTGATACGCTTGATTTTTAAGAACTGAAGGGAATTCAGAGATCTGCTGTGCGTGGAAGTCCAGAGGAAGACCTTTAAACTAGCAAGCAAGGAACCTGAGGAAAACTCAGAACTTCAGGGATGAACAAAAGCTACAAAAACAGTCAGTACTGGATACAGTGGAAGTGTGCTTTCCCACAAAGCCTTCTCCTGTACAGCACCGGAAGCAACAGTGCAGACACTGGCTTGGGGATTTTCATCAAGACAGAAGTTCACGGGGCACTTCAGGCACAGTGGGTAGTGAGGGGCTAGAGGACCAACACACTGACGGCACATGGACTGAAATTAGTTGCACATCTACTGCAATTACCAGAACAACCCCTCCAAATTTGTACAAGACAAGTATCTAGGAGACCGGGGGTAAGCAAACAGAATATTAAATGCTAATTGAATGATGCAAAAGAAGCCATGGGAAGCAAATCTCAGAAAAAGTCAGAGACAAATAGGAAACACAAAATTAAACTGGTGAAACCAGCTCTGCCAATAACTGAATTAAGTAGAAATGGTCTCCATCGAAAGCTGTTAAATTGGATAAAAATAAACAAGACCCATTTGTATGCTACCTACAAGCAGCTCACCTTAAACACAGGAGAGAAATGCATTTGAAGGAAAGGAATGGGGGTCTTTTGAGGGAGCGTATAAAAGGGCTACATCAAAATTAGGTTGCACTGACAGCCTTATGAAACTGAGAACTCAGTAACCCATGCTGAACTCCATCGCGTCGAGGGGTGGCCTGGGCCACGCAGGAGCTCGGTCTCAATAAGGCTGTTTTTAAAAGGTGTGGAAACATACACCTTGCAGACGCTCTGAAGATCCGTGGCTCGGCCATAGGATTTCCTGACAGAAGAGAGTCTAGACACAGAAATCCATGGGGAGGGCTGGGGCGGGTGCGAGAGAGGGGCCGCGAGCTGCGATGGTGGCGGTGTCTTCTCCAGGAGACGCTGCTCCCGCCCATCTGGGCCGCTGAGACAGAGCTTTCAATGCCGGAGACAGAAGGTGGTGAAGCCAAAGGCGGCGTCAGAGACAGCTGCAGTGTGTGTGCGGTGAGGGGCTCGCCTCACAGCAGGAAAGAGACAGCCAGCAGGCGTGGAGGCCGCGATGGGTGCCCCTAGCTGCGGGCGTCTGCAGGAATCAGCCGGCGGCCGCACTGCAAGGCCCACTGTGTTAGGGTCCACACGCAAGTGTCAGCAGGCCGCCACAACCCACATCCTGGATGCGCGGAGACCTGAAGTCACACAGCACGAATTCTCAGGTCACAGCAGAAATCAGCACCAAAGTGCTAAGGGGAGAACCCCAAGGCATGGTATGAGGAAGGTAAAGAATGTTAGTCAAAGAGCAAGTCCCAAGGAAGGCTAGAAAACATCCTGAAGTGAATGAAGAGGAACACAAAGCCCGTAAGATCTATGGGGCACAGCCGATCCAGAGTTCAGCCGAAAACTTAGGACACCGTATTTTATTTGGTGAAAAAAGGGGACCCCTCAAATCAATGATCGAGGCCACCTACCTAAGAAAGCAGACAGAGAGAAAATCAAGCCCAGGTAAGCAGAGGGAAGAAATAATAACGAGCAGCACAACAATCGGTGTAAGTAGGGCAACAGAGAGAAGCAATAAAATCGAAAGCTAGTTTTAAAGAGATCAATAAAACTGATGAGCCTCTAGCCAAAGCCACCCGGAAAACACGGCAAGGAAAGCATTTGCCCTGCTTGGGCATGGCAGGCAGCGGTATGGAGAACGTGCCGAGAATTCTTCACATCGCTGAGAAAGAAAACGCGCACAAGCCAGTGGAAGTAGGAGAGGACGGGAGCGAACCCGGGCCTGAGCAGCTGGAGAACACTGGCGAGCCGCAGGCTGCCCAAAGCGGGGAGGTGGGAGGCCACGTGGGCGGCCGAGCGGAATGGGCCTCAGAGCGAGGGTGCACCTGAGAATCGGGGACCCCCTCCCAGCGCAGCGGGTGTAAACCACACAGCCGCTGAGGGGTCAGTGGCCGCAGCCGCCTGGTCACGGATTCTTATCGGGAAACTCGGCACTCCCTGCTCTGGGGGAGACATTGCATTAATGAACTATTAGCTCTATTCTTGGAATGAGGAGGGAGGCATTTCAGGGTGCGTTCTGCAGCCTGGTCTACAACACCACTGATGTGAGACTTGCTTCTGTAGTTTTCTATGTGACTTTGTCAGGCTGTCACTGAGCTGTCATGTCTATAATAAAACTTGTTATTGAGAAAAGTTTTTTCTCAGTAATAGATGGTCGGCCTTCTACTTCCCAAGCGCAACTGATGCACACTCAATGGCGCCTCCAGCTCCCCATAACTGTTAAGAGAAGGCTCCACGCAGAGCCTCAGAGGACCTCAGCCACGGGGAGGGATGTGGAGGGACGCCTCAGCTCCCTGTGGCCTGGCCGCACCTGGGACAGAGGCCGCCCTGCGCGTCAGGCTGTGTCCTGGCACCTGGGTCCCTCTGGCCTGCTTCCTGCTGAGCTGGCTCCAGGGAAGTGGACGCTCTCATCCCGGGCTTGTCCTGAGCAGGGCTCCTCGGCGCTGATGTCCCAGCTGCAAGGCTTGGACTTTGACCTGGTGCTGTGCTCAGAATAAAGTATCACAGGAGTGCACCACGCACCGAGATGCGGGGAAACAGCACGAGGAAAGCCACTGGCAGTGTCACCAGTGGGGAGTGAACTTCTATTTACATTGAAGTCAGGCCTGGCTACTGTCTATGGGCACCGAACGACTACAGACAGACTCCGCACACTTGCTGAAGTGTGCAAGCATGGCTCGGGGCTTCCTCTGCACTCCAGACTGATGACCCACTTCTGCTGTGGCAGGGACCAAGACAGCCACTGTGCCAGGCACGGGGAGCACACTGGCGCTCCTAACTCTCAGGAGGCCAAGGCAGGAGGATCCCTGGAGTTCAAGGCCAGCATGAACCAAAAAAACAAAATAAAGCAAAATGAAAAAAAAAAAAAAAACAACATCAAAACACTTCAATATTGATTTCTCCAAAATGGCAACTCTGACGCTAATGAAGCTGAATCACCAGATCCATTGAAGCTGGATGTTTCCCTAGTCTATGTGCTTTTTATAAGTTTATACTAGTCCACAATGAAATAGTTTTTAAAAATTATACATGTGGCAGATTTTATCAAGTTCCACCTAGATATTGAGTCCTGCTGATGGAATCTAATCTTTCCTGTACTGTGAAAACATCTTCTACATTAAAGTCAGAACCAGTGTTCAGAATATTGATCCTGAAAAAAGAGGAAGATCTTGACATCAAAAACAAGCCTTGTCTCAAGCCCTTCTAATGCTCCAGGCAGGGAGCTGGGCATGCCACACACTTTCTTTGAATGACCTACAAACAATTACTGTGTTCTATATTCACACACTAACATGCCTGCGGTTCCTTTTTGTCTTGTTTTTCTAACTTTCCTGCCTTTCTTTAAAAGATTTAACTAAATAAATATGATCAATATTGAAATGAGCACGGTAGAACTTAAGCACAGACGCACTGGGTCTGCTTCCCGAGCCCGCAGCCTCGGTGACTGCAGATCCCCCTGGAAGGGACTGCAGGGAGAGCACAAGGCTTTTGTTCTCTTTCAAAGCAGTCACTGCTCTGATTTCTCCTTCTTCCTACATTCCTCGGAGGGGATTTCCTTGCTGGTAATAAATAGGCTATGTCTCACGGAGAAAACACCATGCATTCATAAACACATAGGATTTACATCTGCTACAATTTTATGAAGGGAAAACAGAAATACAGGGTTTGCTTTTTATTTTCCACATCTCTATTTATCTACACAGGACACGCCCCTCCCCTGCTGAGAATGCGGGCTCTGCATGTCATCAAATTAATTTCCTGTCTTCATTTCTCACCCATCACACAGCCGTGACGAGCCTCGAATACTGATTCTCTGAAAGCACTTTCTCTGCCTGTCCCCTCCTGATTGTATCACAGACAGACAGATTGATAGGCGGAGAGATGCTTTTGGGAAGACTGTCTAATTTCTGTTCCCTGGCACATTCTTTAGAGTCATTCTTAATGATTTAACCGAATGTGCCCACCTTTTCTTATTCCATCCAAGACAGTCTCTTTTGGTTCTGTGCTACACGATCATGTGGAGCAGTTCAAGGAAAACAGAAAGTGCACCGCGAGCAGGCATGGAAGGTGCTCCGCACTCCGGGGGTCGTGGCTCTGCCGGGTCCGGCACTGCACAGGCTCTTTGCTGTGGTCCCTTACAGCACACCACTTAACAGTTGGCTTCTGATGGGGATCAATTGCGTATTGATTATATTCTGGGGTAATCGGCAGCTACGTCAGAAACAGGTTTGATATTCAGTAGGTCTTAGGTGCCGGGGGAACACACCGCTGTATCAAGGACTGTCCGTGGCTTCTTAAGACACATGTTGGAATATGATCAATGTTCATAAAAATGTCTGGCGTGTGTGTGTGTGTGTGTGTGTGTGTGTGTGTGTGACGCTCAGGATCGAACCCAGGGGTTCTAAACTGAGCGACATCCTCAGATATTTTTTCCAGACAGGCTCTTGCTAAGTGGGTGGAACAGAATGCTAACCTCTAGTCCTCCTTCCTCAGCCTTCCAGAATGCCAAGAATATAAGCACGTGCAGCCCGATGTGGATAGTTTCTCTCCTTTTAGCACACACACTCATGCATGCACATGCACATGGACACTCACTACATGATTTTCAGTTTGGAAAGAAATAGAGCAATCCCTGAAATGCGAATAAGAATTCATGAAGCACACAGTGTCCCTGTGGAAGTAGCCAACTAGGAGGAATGGAAAAGGAGAAGAAAGGAAAGCTGGTAGCGGGAAGACAAGGTAAGCATAAGCTGGCGTCTCCGAGGGGAGGAGGGGCCTCCCAGCCCCGCGCGCTGGCGGCGCCCTCTGCCAGTGCGTGTGCAGCAGTGTTCGCACGGAGGGCAGGCACTGGCACACGTGGTGTGCCGCCTCCTGTGGCATCCTGTCCCCCATCTCCAACCCCACCCTGGCCCCTGGGGTCCAGCCCCGCTCTGGGTAAAACCTTCAGGCTCCCAGTGGGACTCCAGTCCCTGGGGGTTAGCAGAGTTATCGGTGACCCAAGCCGCAAGACAGCAACACTTTTTATTCTTTTGGTACAGGGAACTGAACTCAGAATCTTGGGCTTACTAGGCGGGCTCTGTACTGCTGAGCCATCTCCCCAGCCCTGGCAGCAGCTTCGACTATGGCTGTGCCTTCTTCCCACGTCTGGGGATCGCACCCTCCCTGCTGACACATACACTTTAAGAAACTATTCAAGTCTGAGGAAATCTAAGCAGATGAAGGCCGCGCTACTGCTGTAAATGCTAATCCTGAAGCCGCCTGGAAATGCCTGAGCTGTGACGGTCCACACCCAAGCCTGCTGGCCTCCCCGTGGGGCCTGGCCGTGGACTGCTGGCTGCCCCCAGCTATGTTCTCTACTGTCTCATTCGCACCCAGGGCTCAGAAGGTTATGGATGAAACCATGGCCACAGTTGGGCAAACCAAATCTGTGGACGCGTGGAAGTCAGTGTGGCCACTTTTAGGACACAGCTCAGGTGACAGCTTTCACTATGTGCAACTAACTGTAAAGAAATTAATTTTTATTCCTTTTATGTAAAGCCATTATATTGTGCAAATGAGTAAAAATTATGATGGAACACAACATAAACCACATTTTTTATATTTTGTATCTTAGGCTGTATCTCTATTAGAAAGGGCTTTACATCTATATTAAGAACCAATAAAGACTTGCAGACAGTGTTAAACACACAGTTTGGGATGTAAAATGGATTTTATGGATAATAGCAATTAAATTGTGCTCAGTCAAAATTTTTATTTGCAAGCAGCAGAGACGCACTCTGGATGTCTCTAGCAGGGTTGAGCGGCTTCCCTGGAAGGTAGTGATTTGCAGCCCGGAGGGGGAAGGGTCTCACGGTGGGGGTGGGCAGCGTGCAGGCTTTAATATTCTGCTGCCCTTAGAGGGAGGAGCCCTACATCACCTCAGGCGCCGCCCAGGCCACATGGGTTCTTTCCATCCTCGCATTTTTCTGTGCCTCTCGCCCCGCACCCATAGTAGACAGATTTGCCGAACCCCAGAGATTTGTGACACTGTACAGGAGGGGGTGACAGACATGGACACTCTCTCTCCTCCATTTTCACTGTGGTGGGCAAGAAATTTAAATGCAAGACCAGAAGCCAATAAAACCAAATCACAAGGCTCCGCTTGTGAAGATTCTATCTCTGAACCAAAACTTCTTCAGCTTTCGTGCTAGGCCCACCCCATCAGCGGGCTGTGGTCAGTTAGTGCTCAGAAGCAGGACATGGGGTCCTGGCATCTGCTTATGGCTCTGAACGCTTCCCACAGGATTCTCGACAAATCACTCCATCGCTCCTCGCTTCTCCTTATCCAAGAGAAGGCAGAGATATTTTACCTTCCTCGAGGGGACATCATCCTTGGGATCCCCGATGTGCTAATTAAGCACAGGCATTCTCAAGGAGGGATCCCGCTATAGGCAGGCGCACACGCTTCCTTGCCCTGCTGGCACCGACTGGTCCGGGTGCAGGGCGGCTTGCGGAGTCACAGTGCGGCGCACAGCAGTAGGCTCCATCCTGCAGTCTGCCCCTTCTGCGCCTCAGCTGCCTCCGTAGAGATCACAGGAGAGACAAGTTCTGGAAGGCGCGTGACCATTAAAGCAGTGTCACCGAACTCATGGTTTCTGGGGGTGAGGAATATCCAGGCTTGTGAGCACCCACAATTGGCATGGAAAAAGGAAGTGTGGTTCACCCTGCCGTTGGGGAAAAAGTGCTGCGCAGCAACCACAGATTCTGTTCCACGGGGGCCACGGGGCTTGAAGACAAATGGCCTCGGAAAACCACAAATGCAATATGATTGCTGGAGGATTCTCCTTTCTCTCTTTGCTTCTGAGATGAATCCGTGGACTGTCCAGGGCTGCCTATTTTACGAACCCTTTCCAAGTGGCTCCTTTCCTCTGTAAGCCAGCCATATGGCAGTGGCAGAGGTGGCCAGGTGGCCTTCCATGGGCTCTACGCAGACAGCCGGCTCCGAGACAGCCCGACTCAGTGTCTGCTATAGGAGCTCTATCCGGGTGGGGTGACTGCAGCCCAGGGGTCCGCGGGGCTTACTGGGTAGGGAGGCGCCTCCCCACGGGGCAGACAGGACATGAGGACGGCCTGTTAGGGCCCCAAACAGCACTTTCTTTCTGTTTCAGTGCCAATATGTCAGCGCCAGTGACTTCAGCAGATTGTCTACTGCAAGATTTATTTTTAAGATTAAAATTATTGATTTTTCTCACTATCTCATCAATGTTATTTAGCAAAATCTCTGCTGATAATGTGGCCGCACTGACATAGTTCTAAATCCTCCAGAGGATGCTATCACGCACCGGCTTGCTGCTTTTCTGCAGACATCTGCATTCCTGGCTGATGTTTCAATCTAGATGTCTGATAAAATAAAATTGTACTTTAATGCCAACGAGAATTTTGTTACCAAAGCAATGCTATTTTGATACATTGATAATAAAGTGCTTATTGTTGCTTTGTGCATCTCCTAGAATGAAGCATTATCTTTTCAGAAGGTAATTAAAAGGAGCATTTTTAAAAATATAGGGGCCTGTGGGATAGCTCAATGCACTAAGCGCCTGCTTAGGCAAGCACAGGACCAAGGTTCGATCCCCAGCACCAAATGCCATGCCAGCTCTGCCCCCAGGGCCAGCTGAGCCAGCCACAGAGTCCAGAAGTAGTGGCGCATGCCTGTAACTCCAGAGCGGGGGAGGCTGAAAGCAGAAGGATCCCCACAAGTCTGAGCTGTGTACCGAGATCTTGCAACAACCAAATACATATATAGAAGGAAACATACACATATACAGAACATATACCTATATAGAAAGAAACAGTGAGATCATTTGCAGGTGGGGAGGGGACCAAGGGAGTGAGGGAGAGGAAAGGGAAGTGAAAATCTTGTAGGCAGCTGAATTAGATAGAAATATCAAAGGCAGTCAGCAGGGCCAGCCTCTCAAGGAGACAAGATGGAAGACAAGGTGACTTCACAACTTGGAAGAGACAGATGCTCCCATGTGGGCCACACCTGAAGACCAAGACAGCTACATACTTCCCCAGGGATGGGCAGCAGGCACTGATCTCTAAATAGGTCTCTATCACCTTGAAAGAGTGCAAGTGAGTCACTGACCCAACTCCCAACAGGAAGAGACCCTGTCCTGTATTCATGCCCACTTGCTATGTGACTCACTGCCTCATTTGGCACTGGATTTAATCAATTTTACCTAAGCAATGGTGCTTGTAATCTCATTGGTTGACCATAGTTTTGTCCCACCTCATGCCCACCTAAGCGAGTTCCCGTGTTCTCCAACACCTTACACCCGCCTCACCACATGGTTTTCCTCTATAAAAGTCCCTGGAAGAGACAGCTTCCTGGGGACCACCTGCTTGGGAGGCCTCCCTCCTGTCCCTCTATCAGACAGGAGCTTTCTTTCCCCAGTAAATTTATTCTGTTCATAACCTCCATTTGTTCCTAAGATTCATTCTTCAGTTTTAGAGAACATGAACTCATCCTAGGTACCTTTCAGGTCAATGGCTTCATTTTTCCTCTGTATCATTTGGAGGTCACCCACCCTGAGATCAGTTTTTCTCCCTGCATCCTTTGGAGGTTCCCTGTGTCAAAAAGACTTAAGGTACATCCCTTACATGTACCAAGCACCCACGAGGAATGCAAGCATCACATATGATAAACATAAGCTAATGATCATAACAACAATGAGAATGGAAATGGGGAAAGAGATTTAGGGGCCGAAGGCGGGAGGGGTGGGAAGGCATGACAAGAATCGGCTCATGTTGGGTACGTGCCTCTGATCCCTGAGACAGATGTGACTTTCACATACTGCAAACATGTACCAATAAAATAAAAATTCTAGCACACAAAGGAAAGACCACAATTCTACAGAAGGAATTCTTTCTCTTTCTGTGAAGCACCCGCGCATCATTCAGCCTCTCCTCTCGGGATGGAGCATCCAATATCTGGAGCTGAGAGAAGCAGGCTCTTCTTATGGCCCACACTGGAGAAGTCTCAGCTCCCACATGAGGGCTGGGTCCAGGCTGAGTGGCCTGATAGGAGGGTGGGGTGAGAGAAGGCCACTCAGTGCACAGGGACAACAGGAAGCAGAGTGAAGGGAGGAGCCGGGAGGGAGAGAAACCCTTCAGGGTCAGGGCCCCAGTGACCACCTCCCCAACTACACCCTCCTTTCTACCAGGGAACTCATCCGTGGGCCAATCCACTCAAAGGGACAGCACCCCTTGATCCTTTCAGGGGTTGGGGGGACATCCAGATCTAAATTATAACAACTACCAGCTTTTCTTCTCTTGAATAATCTTTCCTTTGGTGACATTTCAGGGACTAAATAAACACAATGAGGTTGACAAGATGTCCACTGCACACAGGAAGCCCCTGAGGTCTACACCCTCACTGACCTGAGCGCCCCCTGCCCAGGCCACCTCTGAAATGAATCTCCCTTTTTTTTTTTTTTTTCCGGTACCGGGGATTGAACTCAGGATCTTGTGCTTGCCAGGCAAGCGATCATTCTACTGAGCTCTCTCCCCAGCCCCTATCTCTGAAATGAGGTTGGGGTGCAGGAACTCCTAGGCCCTGCCCGAGAATCCAGAGCAGTCCCAGAGGTCCCTTCCACCCTTCTGTCTCAGCCAAGGTCAAATGGAGGAAAAACCTGCGGATCCTTCACCCTGCTCCTTGTCTTCCTTTGTAACACTACTGTCACCAAGCATGATTGTAAACTACAATGTATGTTTGTGGTGATCAATTTAAAACATTTATTAATTTTTTATTGGGTTGATATTTTCTTTTTTCTGAAACAAGCAGAAATGGAGTCCACCAAAATAGAGAAGAATGGAGCTGGAGGACCACAAGGCAGAAGTAGCAATAAGCGAGTTCTTCAGATGAGGAGAAAGAACTCTAACTGAAGGGATGTTGGTCACTGCCTAAGTTCACTTGACACTGGGCATGTGGACACTTAGTGTCCTTACCTGAGTGGTGCGACTCTCCCGATGTCTCTGGAACGATGACATCCCTGTGCCGCTCACGCATACTTGTGAGTACCCATCATTCTCAGCGAGACCTGTGGAGTCCACACACAGAGGTCAAGTTGTGCCAACCTTCCCCCAGCAAGGCAATTCTTGTGCCACCTATCAGACTAGCGTTGCTGTTGTCCCCTGAGTAGTAGATTCACAACAGAAGAGAGGAGAAGGGCTGTCATGGTACCCGGCAAGAAAAGAAGCGCACCCACAGTGAGGCGAGGACAGCGCTGCAGAGACGCAGCGTAGTGGGACGTGGTGGGTGGGACCCTGGCCCTGAACCACTGAGGGCTGGGGCACTCGGGGTCCCTAGATATGGGGATAGAGAGTGAGGGACACTGAGCCCCACCAAGAGGAGAGGAGCCTGAGAGCTTCTTGGGGGCGGCTGCCACTCAGAGCTGAGGTCCAGGAAAGGAAGAGGGCAGGGGGCAGGGCTGAGCTGGCCGGAAGGACGCAGCAGGCTGGTTGGCCAGGGACGGGGCGGAAGTGCACAGTGAATGGCCAGCGCTGAGAGTGGAGCCGCTCCGGAGGGCGGGGCTGGATCTACTGCAGGGCTCACAGGAGTGGACGGTGCCTGAGGACCGCAGGGGGCAGTGTGGAAGCCACAGCCTCGCGCAGAGGGAAGGGTGGGTTACAGTCTCCTCCACACAAGCTTTAGGAACAAGGGCATTTGAAAACACCATGAGATAAAAGGCAAATTTACAAAGAACAGCATAGGCCTTTAAACACAGGAAATGAAAGGCGTTATTATTCTTAAAACAGCCTATAAATCAAAATAAAGGGCCGACTCTCAGATTTTCAAAAATTAACAAAGAATACACATAGAAAGCCAAGAAGAAATGATATAAATGACCAGAAATATATGTTCATGTTTATTGAAAATTCAAACATGCATATAAGATTATATTAACTGACTTATTTTATCTACCTGAATAACAGAGATCACAATATTTATTAAAGAACTTTCAGACTTAATGCAAGACAAACTGTGAGGTGAGGCTCCACATCCCATCCCTGAGCAGGGAACTGTCAGCATTTCAGTTTTCCTGTCTTTTAAAAAATTACAGAAAGCATGGCATTTCACCTGTGAACACACACAGCAGCACGTGTCGCCTGCTGCCTGTGGAGACACAGTCCCTTCAGCAGCACAGCTTGCCAGCACTGCTGCTGTCCCACGGGGCCCAGAGCTTGGCGGAGCAGAGACTGTGGCCTGCAGGAGCAGACGCAGGTGGCAGGACAGTGAGGGTTAGGCAGGCCCTCAGTGTGGCCTCACGTGGTGACAGAGGTACACCGCAGCAGGGCAAGGCGCACACCCATGGGGCGGCCTCCCCTCCCGCCTTCCCTCAGGGCAGATGCAGAGCTGAGGAGCAGAGAGTTCAGACTCAAGAGAGCTGTGTGCTCCCTCTTCCCTTCTACTCAGAGCAGCAGCAAGGCCTCGGAGTAAGCCGAGCACATCATTTGCTCCTAAGCTCTGATTTTAAGAAGTCACACTTGGCCAGACTGCTACCCGGGCTGGCGTTTTCCGGAGCCTCAGTATCCTGCCCTGGGCATCTTGTATCTCTGTTCAAAGAAGGCAGGTGGAGGCTCATGGAAGGAGCGCCCCAAAGGTGAGCTACATGAGGCATAAAGCCCACCCAGACCCCCCGGGAGCCCTTGGTGGCCCTGTGAGCTCGAGATGAGAAGATGTGACAGGCTTCGGGAGGGGGAGGAGGAAATGACTCTCAGCGTTTGCTGAAGGAGCCCTCAACCGAGGATACCAACAGAAACCAGTGGTTCCGGACGTGCTGCTCCTGCGCCAGGCATGGCTCTGGTCCCTGGAGCTTCCTGTGCTTTGAAAATGATTTTTTTAAAAAAATGTATTTAGTACAGGGTCTACAGGGTCTCACTACACAGATCGGACTCATAGTGATCCTGTTTTCAGCCACACAAGCGCTTGGATTACAGGAGTGCGCCACCATGCCCAGTCTCAATCGCCAGCTCATCAAACCCCGGGGGCAGAGCCACCACAGCAGGTCAAGGATTGAACCCCAGTCTCTGTGTTTGAAAGCAGGCTCTTTAATCCGCTGAGCTATATGGTCAGTCCTGAAAGTGATTAAGAGTGTCCAACTCTGGGATCCTAAAGTCTGTGTGTGGGATCTGTAGTCCGTTCAGGGCTTTGAAATGGAAAAGCATACACTTTAAAAGTCCGTGGCACTGAGTTTGACGTGCCTAGCAGGAACATCGCTTCTCACTTCTCGGGACCCCACGTTGTCCGGCGTCTGGCCCCGCCCACCGGCCCCGCCCACCGCCTGCCAGCCCCGCCCACCGGCCCCACAGTGCTCCATCATCCTTGACATCCTCTGCAGCGTTCTAGACCCAGGACCTGCGCTCTCCAGTCCCAGAACTTGTGGCTGTTGCCACTGCCCCTCACCTTCTCAGTGCCGCTGTCTCAGCTCGTCACTCCGGTGGTCTTGCTGTCAGGCCTTCCCTCATGGCTGGCTCTAAGTTCCTCCCTGGCGCGTAGCAGACCACCCCGCCTTCCCCCTGACCTCTCTAAGCTCCGGATGTGTCATCCTCACCCGGTGCACAAGGAGCCTCCTTTCTCGCAGATCCGCCTCAGAGCCAGGCTCCTCGTAGACGCCCACAGCACCAGAGTCCGCTGTCTCCCCTTCCCAGAGTCACGCTGGGCTCTTGCTTTTCTCGGCAGTATGCGTGACCCGAAAAGGCCCAGGGAGGGATCTTGTCAGCGCCCTGGATCCCATTTCCTGCGCTGCCATTGGACACATGGGAGCACCACCAGGGACTGTTCTGAAAAACATCGCGTGTTCCCCTCCCCCACTGCCGGCCGTGGGTTTCTCAGCTATTATCCTGCCTGTGTGTGGTGCGTAATGGTCGCGTTCATCATGGGGGGCTGGCGAGTGGACACAGCACATCTGCCTGCTTGCCTGTCCTCTGCCTCTCTCGTGGTCTCCTGATCTTTTGTGGAAGGCCTGTCTCCTCACTTCCCGTTACCTGTCTCCGGTGCTGCTCCTTGTATGTGCGTGGGTCTCACGCGATAGTCAAGCTGCGTGTGATCCATCCCATTTGCCGTGATGGCCTCAGGATGCACCCGCTTCCCGGAGCGTGCCTCAGTGCATTCCTGTGGATGGCAGAGTGGCGCTCCAGTGTGTATAAACGCATTTTTATCCGTTCATCTGCTGATGGGTGTCGAAGCTGCTTCTTCCAAGATTTAGCTATTACAAGCCAGGCTTCTAGAATCACAGGCGTGCTTGGAGCACTGTCATAGCTAACCTAAGCTGCAACTCTTCACTCTTATGGGAAAATCTGTAACCTGTCTTTGGCACTCACGGGAAGACAGCCAGAGCGGCCAGCTGAGCTGCATGCCCTGCCCTGTACCTCTTCTGTGGCATCAACAGCATTCAGTGTTTGCAGGGAGGCTATGTCGTGTGGCTCCATCAGGGGTCACCACGCCCTGTCCTGCCCAGCACAGGGCCTCTGTGCCACTGGCGGGCTGGGCAGGCCCTACCCGGGATGGGGGCCCTGCCTGGGATGGGGGCCCTGCCTGGGATGGGGGCCCTGCCTGGGATGGGGGCCCTGCCTGGGATGGGGGCCCTGCCTGGGAAGGGGGCCCTGCCTGGGAAGGGGGCCCTGCCTGGGATGAGGGCCTGCCCTCCACAAGGGCCCCCTTGCTGTTCCACCTTGCGCGTTACTCTTTACCCTACAGTGGGAGTGAGACACCTTCCCCTGAACTTAGCATGCACTCTCACACCTGCCCAGAGGCTCCAAGTTGCACTGTGTGTCGATCCCCGTGGAGCAGGTAGGCCACTGGCACGATGCATTCAGGTCTATGTGTAAACAAAGCCTGGGCGCTGGGGTTGCAGCTTGTGTGGCCTGGAGGACTGAGTCCACCGCCCCGCACTCATCTCAGCATTGCACACAGCTCCTGTTTTTATCGGAGAAACCCACACGGCCCTTCTAGCTTTAAATCCCTCTATGATTTTATGATAACTACATGCAGGTAGCAGCCACTGAGCACCCACTTTGTTCTAGTGCCACCATACAAAACTCCTGTTGCAGCCTGTGAGGTGGGTTTGCAAATCATATTCATGTTTAAGACAAAAAAAACTGAATGACTGAGAAGTAGTCAAGTGTGAGCACTGGGGATTGGACCCAGGTGGGAAAATTCCTTAAGCCCCAGGAATAATGTCATAATAAAGAACAGCAAGTGGTCACCTCAATCCATCCATTTCCAACTGGTACCATACTAAGCAGTGGAGAAAATTTAATTAAGTGAGGCCCAAAGTAGACGTGATTTAATATGACATCAAAACACTGTGTACTCCGAGGCGGAGGAGCGGAGCCTACAGATGTCCCAGGGCTTGTTTCACCAAAGGCATTCATTGCTCGAAATAGCCAACTGCAAAATATTCCAGCGCACCCAGGGAAGGCTGCTGCCTTTGTGTCCAGCCTTTGAGCTTTGAGTCAGATGACAACAGTACAACTTCCAAGGACTCAGCCCAACCCCCACAAACACAGTGAGGCTGTGGAGTGTATATTTAGACACAGGTTATGTACTCCCAGCAGCGGCTCGTTGGGCAGCGGCGTGGATTGACCTCAGGCCCAGCTGGTGGAGGGCATGGCTTTGTGTTCTCAATGTGGGCCACAGGCAGGCAAAGGGCCGGGCACTGCTGGCGTGTGAGTGGGTGCCACAGCCCTTCCCCACAGCAAGCCTCTGTCAGTGCAGATAAGCCTTCTTGAGAGTGCAGCGAGGGCTCACAGCATGCAAATGAACCCTCTGCCACCGCCCCATGGACAGCTAGGCGGAAGTGCACCTGGCCAGGCTCAGTTCTTTAATTGCCATTTTCCCTGTTGCTCAGGAATAAAACTTTAATGGGTTGAGTGGCAAGACAGAAAATCATGCAGATGATAAAAGATGCTTGCTGGAAATTTTTATATCTCTATTTTTCCCCCAAACAAAAATCTAATATTCACAATATTTTGTATGGCATAGCTGAAACACTCCAAGTGACAACTGCTCTCTAATCTGATGATAAATAACCGCAAGTCCGAGGAATAATTAAGTACACAAAAAAAGATCTAAGTTATGTTTCCAGCGGTACAAGGATGGCAATTAAAGAAAGTGAGAGCTGTAATTACCCACGCATGACTGTGTTTCAGCAAATGAACAAACAGATCATTCTTTCTGGGATGCAGAGATAGCGCGTTGATACTGGCATTCCAGAGAGAGATGGTTGTCTCAGGAAGACCAGCTTCTGGTTCAGTTTGAACTTTGCATTTATTTTAAACATTTATTTTCATGATGTGGCTTTAATTGGAAATGACAGAGATGACCCTGTTCTGATAATGACCTATACTAATGACTGCCCTGTGACTTGCTGCGGTCCTGGACCTAGTGGAAGGAGCATAAGGCTCATGTGCTCACTTATGACAATCCGGGCTTGGACAGTTTTCCAGACTCTGCTCTCAGGAGCACGCTCGCCGGCTCCTTCCCAACCTCAGTGGAGGCTCTGCAGGCCCAAGCATCCAGGGCGCGACGCCGGATATTGTAATCATCCTGGAAAGTTTCAGGCTCCCAGAAATTCATGGTGCTCACAAAACCACATCGGCATAAATGTGTCAAGTTACTTTGAAAGACTGGACCTTCTGCGGCAATAATTTCCCTTTTGTGCACATAACTCTCCCGATTTTCAAGTGATCCTCAATCAGTGACAACACAGAACCAGCTGTATTTTAAAATCCAGCCCCTGTAAGCATGTAAAGAAGATTACATAAATCCGTGTTCCGGAGTTTGGGCCTAGAGTGCTTTCGCAGCTGGAGTTTATAGGCCTGGCCTTCCTAAAGACTCATTCTTAGGTAAGTTTCAAGGTGCACTCTCCACCACCACTTCTAGTTTGGCCTAGAGCACTCTTGTTTGCTTGGCCGGGTTTTAGTTTTGTTTTCACCTTTACATAAAGACTGAGCTCTTGCACTGACTGATCCAGGGTCTTTTCCTCAAGCTGTGACTTTGTGTCTCTGCACTTAAAACACAGAGAAAATCAAATATTTTGTTGAAGGG
>NW_004524615.1:2954976-2962466 GCF_000260255.1 Octodon degus
TCCCCCTCCCCTTTGTGTGCTTTCTTCATCATGTGGTTGTCACTACCCCACAAGTCAAGAGACAACTGTCTCCAGCCACCAGAAGCCAGGTGTGTCCTCTCTTCACTTCCCAGGCGTGACTGACGCTGCCTCCTCGAGGGGACTGTCTGCCCTCCGCGGTGGAAGTCCTTCTCGGGGCTGCACCCTCGCCCGCCCGCGGCCACCGCCCCGGGGTGGAGCACCGAGGGTGGCCGAGCTGCGCTTGCCTTTGCAAGCCCACCGCCGCGTGCTTGCGGACACGCTTGCTCCGTCTTCGGCCCGCTCTGTTGAGCGGTCTTTTGCTCTTAACTTCCTCCGCTCTAACTAGGACCCGGTGGCTGGCTCGGCCTCAGACAGCCTCCGCCCAACTCACAGCGTTCGCTCTGTGGCTCTATGGCCTTCTCTGTCCTCGGAGAAAGCCCTTTCTTCTCCTTTCTCTGAGACAATAAAGGCCTCTGTTTGTATTTTCTTTCAGAAATTTATTGTTTTACATTTGGCATGGAGACTTGGAATCCACCCGGGATTTCGGGTTCACGCATCCTGAGGTGGGGAGACACCCGCCTTTGGAGCAAGTCCGGCCTCCACAAGGAAGCACTTCCCTCTCGATGAGGCAGCCCAGAGCCAGCCGGGAGTCTCTGCTTCCTCCCAGCACGTGTGTCCAGTGTGGGCAGCATTTCTTCCTCAGAACTTTGAGAGAATTTACTGGAGAAAGAATTTAAACTAAGGGTTTCCCTGGTGAGAAGGTAGTCTAGTCATCCATTAAATTAATTTAATATTTAAAGCTGTATTTAGGGTTCCTATTTCTTTATTTTGGGTAGTTCTGCTTTTCTTTTATTCTTTTTTTTTTTTTTTTGCTCAGGACCTTGTGCTTCCAGGCAGGCACTTGTGCCACTGAGCTCTATCCCCAGCCCAGTTCTACTTTTTGAGAAATGTGTTTTTCTCATGTAAATTTACTTTTTTTGAAAAATAAGCTATTCATGTTCCTTGATTATAGTTCTTTAATTTCCACGAGATGGGCCAGAGTCCCTCTTCTGCGCCTCACGTTTAATACCTCCTTCCACCACCTGGCAGGCAGTCTGACCATCAGTTCTATTAATGCTTTCTATGATAGTTTTATTCAAAGAACAAAACCAATGCTTTGCTCTTTTACTTTTCAACAAATTACATGCTTCATTTTATTATATCTTTCTTTCCGCTTTGTTTAAGCAGGCAGTTAAACAACTGAGCTACTGGGTAGGCCCTGTTCTGCTTCACTGGGGCTCAACCTTACGTTTCTAGCTTCTTGGCGTCTTCAGTGCTGGCTTGCGTCCGCTCTCGCGTCACAGTACAGTGCTTACGGGTGTACGCTTCCACCCGTGAGGACGCTTCCACAGGTGGCCGTCTTGCGCAAGCACCCGGATGTGCTCTCGTTTACTTGGTGAGCTTCTCTCGAGCCTGTCGACTCCTTAGAGATGTAATTCTTAAGTCCCGGGTTCATGAAGATCGCGTCCCGCGCACACTCGCGCGCACGGCTCCCTTCACAGCTGCCTTCGGAACCATGTGCTTCATATGTCTTCGTCTTCAAAGCACTACATTATCAATTTTCTTTGCCGTAGATGCACTGTAAACGGAGCTTTAAAGTTAAGGTAATCTTAAAACTTCATTTCCTACGTGCTCTTCTATTTATCACCTGAGACCTTCATCTTTTGCTGCCTCTCAGGTACCGCTGTTCTACCCTCTTTCCCCACCTTTTGGGTTGACCAAGTGCTTGATCATTTGCTTTGACTTCCCTTATTGGTCTGGAGCTACGCGTCCCATGCGTGCTTGCCACAGACATAATGCTGAGACCCGTTCTCAGAGCATGGCATTACTTAGCAGCTTCGCCCTCTCCTGCCTCTACTTGTCTTTGTCATTACTGTATCTCCAAACCTTCTCAGGCTCATTGTTTGGCCCCTTTTTTCTTTTCCTCCTAAAACTATCCTTTTATTGTAACAGGGATTTTTGGTATCTGTAGGGTTTCAGGCTGGCAGTATTCCATGTGCTCTGGTGAGTGAAGCACCGTGGTGACCTTGGGTGGCGACGCCTCTTCTCTTGCTCAGCCTACTTTCAAGGTCGACTTCCAAGCACGCGTGGTCCTTGTTTTCCAAGCATCTGGCTATAGATGGCGAGCAGCTTCCCCTGGCGTCTTTGTTTTGTTGTTAAGGATTGTCTCATTCTATTACTGTGATTCTCAGCTTCAGAATTTCCCTTTGATCGCTTTTGTTGAGTCTCTGTCACACTTATTTGGGAGGTAAGCACATAGACTTCTAAGGTGTACGTGACTGATGTCCTATAATTGACTGCAATAAGCAGTTGACAATAATCAGTGATTTCCCAGATTATCATGTGTCTGGTTATTCTTGAGTGTGTGTTGGATTTTGTTTTAGAGAAATGGTTGGTGAAGAATATCTTGAATCCCAAGCCGCCATTCCTGTCCTTGGGGACAGATCTCGGTGTGTTTCTCCAGGCACCTGGGGACCCCGCCATGCCAGGACACCACGCTGAGGCTGAGCAATCCACAGCCGAGCTTTGGGTCTGAGTTCTGGTGCACTGACTTTTGGGTGGCCGCTTCGCAGCCACACCCCAAGGCCATGGACATGGTCCCTACCCCTGTGATCCCAGGAGGCAGTGAGGAGCACAGGGGACTTGTGATCCCCTGGTGAGACCCTGCACCCCTGGGGTGAGGCGTGTGTCCCTGTCGGCTGACAGCTTCACGGGAGCCTGAGGCAGCTGTTTCCCAGCTTGGTCCTGAGGCTGCTCCTCTGCTTTCCATTGGACTAAAGAACATCCTTGTTCAGCCCTTCTGAATGTTTTTATGGAAAGGCTGGTCTGATGTTTGTCACCAAGTGTCTTAGTTACTCTTCTCTCGTTGCTGGGACAAATACCCGACACTCAAAATGAAGGAAGGAAAGGTTTATTTAGCTCACAGTTACTGGAGGTTTCAGTCCATACTTAGCTGGGTCCAACGCAGAGCAGCACATAGCAGAAAGCAACCTTTCATGGTGGCGGCAAAGAGCAAAAGTGCAAGGGAGGGGTAGCAGCAGCTCAAGCAGCTAGCCTATCTTCCCACCTTACACTGTAATGCAAATTACCTGCCCCAGAGTAGGGGAAGTACTCACACCTATGGGTACTTCCCAGTACTTACCCAGCTATGGGTAATCCCAGCAGTACTAAAACCCATAATCCCAGCCTTGGATCACACATAATCCCAGTGGATCATGAGTTAACACAAACTCTAGAAGTCCTCACCCCATGACTCATGAGGCTTTGGGGGGACAACTAGACACAAACCATAACACCAGGCTTCTTTTATATGTGAAGGAAAATATTTGCTCACAGAGTTTCAGACACACGCTCAGGCTGATTTCTAGGCGACATCCACTGCTGCACTTAGGAAAACGAGAGCAGCACGGCGCTAGCCATTTCTCCAGGATCATTTTCCTCCACATTTCTTAGTTATGGAAAATATTTTTAAATTAAACAATGCTAGAAGCATATCCATCTCCCCTTTCTTCTCCATATATGATGAATTTCATGCCAGTTCTGATGGATCAGCATTGCAGACACATCTGCAAAAATTCTCCAAAGAGTGAATGAAATTCTAGTCCCCAACATAAACCGTAGTATTTTGACAACAATGCCCTAGTAGAGTTTGACAATTTATGTTCTATTTTCCAGTTATTAAATCTATGCACATTTATATTTTAAATCTATTTTTTTCTAAAAAGTTGACACAGTTTCAAACTTCCTTGCATTTACTTTTGAGTTTCAAAGTGCTTACCATTGGAGACAGGATTTCCATTTTCAGCTGCCACAGCACTGGGCAGTGGATTAGAGAACTGAATTCTGTGGCTGTTTGCGTTCCTGTCCTGAGTCTCTGAGGCGATTTCTGACGTGCTGGGGTCATCCGGGGTGGTCAGGTTCAGGTTAGTTTCAAAACCTAAAATAAATTTTAGAGAAGAGTATTCATGTGTGATGACGGGCACTGAAGAAGCCGGGTGGTGCCAGGAGAGGACAATACAACTGCTCAGATCAAACAGTCCGGCACGTAAAGGAATTGGTAATAAACTTCAGCCAAATCTGTGGTCTGTATAATAGTCACCAAATTTTGCTGTGACACTATGGAACCAAAATAAAACCATTAAATGGTAAAATTTCATAATTTGTCACTTTCAGACATATTTATATAGAATTTTTGATGTCACAGGTTAAGCAGGTTCATATAATTTTACCCATCTGAAGAAAGAAATGAGGCCATGTATCAGGAGTACTCTGAATTATTAAATTTAAATATAGTAAGACATACTCATTGCTTTAAAAAATAAGGAATCTGTTTTCTGCAGGATTGTAAACTTTTATTAGCACTTTGGGAAATGAAACATTAACTATATCGAAACGCGTTAGGCTCTGAACATCCAGCGAACACCCCGCTCCCACTGCTGGGACTAGGCGCAGGGGCACTGCACCCAACCCAGGAAAGGGCCTGGTGAGGGGCTCCCAAGTGTCACATCAGGGACATGTCACCAGTACTCAGGCTTTGGAGCAATGTGCACGTCAGGCTGACATCCCCTGCTCACTGCAGCATCCCTGGGCAGGCTCTCATCACTTGAGCAAGAGCGACACCCCAGTGCCGCCCTGGCCCCGGCCTGTGCCCTCCCCAGAGCCAAGTCCCTCTGTCCTGTTGCCAGGACTAGGCGTTCCTGAGATGGGCTCCTGCCGCCCCGCAGCTGCCCCAGGAGGGGGACTGAATCTGAGCCCCTGCTCGGTTTGTGTTCTCAGGGGTGCTTGGGGGACTGTGCCTTTGGGCTACGCCTTTCCACAGCTTTGGGCTAGTAGGGATAACAAATATTGTTTGTATAATCCCACTTTTCTATGGCAGAAGTGCGCCATCCTCCCTGGTCCAATCCTAGTAACCTGGATGCCAGAGGCAGAGTGCTTACCCATATTTCAAATTTATGTATCCATTCATTTATTTATTTGGCATAGGGTCTTGATATGCAGCTTGGACTCGTAGTGATCCCCTCGTCTCAGCCTCCCCAGCACTGGGTATATGCCACCACACCTGGTTTCGGGCCCACACGATCTGCCTGGGGTTCTGGAGCCAGCACGACCCGTGGTATTGGGAATTGAACTCCAGTCCTTGTGCTTGCCAGCCAGGTGCTTAGACTGCCAAGTTATCTCCCCAGCTATCTTACCCCTGCTTTGTTGAGAATTAAAGTTACTCAGAGTCACGCTGCGGAAAGAGGTTGGTGGAACTGGATGCTTAAATTCCAATCACTGTCAAGCTTTTTGTTGGTGAAAGACCAGTTAAATTGTGTCATTTGTGAATTTAAAATGCTTGAAGGAATTGCTGTTGCCTAAGGGGGAAGAAAAGGAAAGTGAGGGGAGACACGTGGCCCCAAGAGACCACGTCTGAGGCTGGCCTGGACTTGGTCCTCCTAGCCCTCTGCCCTCTGCCCTCCTGAGCATGGTCCTGTGCTCCCTGGAGTCCACACCACAGTGCTGGAGGGGCCACAGGACCTGGGTCAGGTCGCCATGGGGCTCTCTCACCCCACTCACAGAGAACAGCCTGCTTAGCCTAGAAAAACATCAGAGGTTTAGGGTAAAAATTGGTGAGCAAATAGAGTACAAAATGGTCAGCGTTTCCACACAAACTAACTGCAATCAGCCAAAGCAATGTCCAGCAAAACGCACATGGTGACCTGACAAAACATGCATCAGGAGGCTGCTGTAAACAGGACAGTGGGCAAGGGCACAAAAGGCACGCAGAGCAACGGAGCCGAGCGAGTGCAGGCCCTGGAGGTGGACCCACACACCGACGGCCCGCACACCGACGGCCCGCTGACGTGGTGAGGGCACCAACAGCCCACTCTGGAGAAAGGACAGCGCTGGGAAAGCTGGGTATCTCATGCAGAGGAAGGAAACGACATGCCTATCACCCGCCAGGTACCGTAACCAACTAGAAACCAATTAGAGAAATGTTGAAACTTAGAATGTTGTCCTACTAGGCTACAGTTCTATGTTATCTACTAAAGATTATCTTATTTGTTGTGATCTCCAAAATAGAGCTCTGTTTAAGGGTGGCTCTGGTATAGAATAAGATGAGACACAGGAGGAAACCAGAAACTGTGGAACTACTAGAGGAAAACACAAGGGAAACACTTCAGGACCTTGGCATGCAGAGAAGACCTGTGAAGAATGGAAACAAGCTAAAATAGAGAAATGGATGGCATCAGACTCCTGCAGAGCCACAGAAACAGTCAGCACAGCGAAGAGCCACCTACAGAACTGGAGAAAGCCTTCGCAAACCCGGCATTGGGTAAGTGATTAACACCCTCAACACACAAGGAACTCAACTCAACAGTAAAAGACAACCAACATTTAGCAAGGAGCATTAGACTGCAACAAACATTTCTCCAAAAAGATACGCAAGTGACCCGAGGATGTAAGACAAAAGGGTAAACAGCACAGCCATTAGACAACTCAAACTGCAACTGCAGAGAGATACCATCCACCCAGATCGGAAAGCTCCTATTTGGAGGAGGAAAGATCTGCAGGGGGAATGAGAGTCAGCATCGCCATTGTGGAAAAAAGCGTGGAGGTGCCTAAAAATTAAAAACAGAACTACCATAGCCTCAGCAATCCCACCACTGGACGTGCACCCGGAGAAGTGGAGCAGGCATCGGCACTGCTGTGCTTGTTGTGGCTGAGAAATGGAAACGATGGGTAAACGTGTGAATGTATTTTTCAACTTTCGTGAGGTTGGACATAAAGCCCCACACCCGCAACTTAAAGGAAAGGCCGTGCGCGCCGGCTCACCTCTTAGGGGCGCTCAGGTCGTGGCCTGCTGCGTGAAGGCCCCACAGAAGGGCGGCAGAGCAGAGCTGCTCCGCTCTCCGGGGCTAGAACGCAGAGTGAGGCAGAGCGTGTGCGCGGGCGCGGCAGCTCCTCTAGTGCTTCAGGGCAGCCCCCATGGCCACCAGGCACACCCAGACGTGTGTCCTCCAGGCCCTGGTGGCTCCAAATCGATGCCACCAAGCTTACCCTGCACATGTGCACAGTGGCATAGCATCCAGCATAAAACTAATAAAATCGCGTGTCATTTGGGACCGCGTGGGTGGCGCTGGAGGGCATTCAACATGATGAAAATAAAATGAACCAGGCCCGGAAGGGCGAGCAGCACGGGATGTGCTAGACTTGCAGCAGCGGGCCTTGGACACAGGCAGAATGGCGGGGGCCGGGAGAGGAGGGCTGAGCAGCAGTGACCGAGGGGTGGCACAGCAGGGTGACGCTGGCTAGGAAAAGCGTCCCCACATTTCACGGTGGTCGAAGCAGAGCTGCGAATATTTTCATCAAAAGAATGAATGAGATAGGCGCATAGAGTCTGATTTAAAGACAGCAGCAAAATAAATAAATAAATAAATAAATAAATAAATAAATAAAGACTGCAGCGT
>NW_004524615.1:2962782-2971732 GCF_000260255.1 Octodon degus
GCAGGCCAGGATGCAGCTGACGCGGGAAGGGCGTCCACGCTGTGGCCACGCCCTGCAGCTTCCTGCGACCTGGAGCAGCGGCTCCCTCCGAGCCCGGAGCTCAGACTCTGGCGCGCTTTGGCTTCTCTCTCGAGCAGCTCCACTTTCTCAACTTCAGCTCAGTTACTTACCAGGCATCTCCGCATGCCAGACACTCAGTGCTGGAGAAACAAATACCGGCCCGCAGCTTGGAGCTCAGCTTGCGGGAAGTGGCCCAGGAGGAAGGCCACACACAGAAGGGAGACTGGCCAGGGCAGGGTCCAGCGGGCTGGAAAATTAGCAGGCAGAAAGTACTGGCGGGGCCTTGTGGTTGACCAGATTTGCGCACACTGTGGGTTGGGGCAGAGTCTCCAGAGGTGCAACTTGGCCGAGGACGAGGAGACGGGGAAATGGAGGTTCAGGCTAGCCTGCTCCTGCAGGGGTGAGGCCGGAAGAGCGCGTTTTCCCCAGGGAGCAGACAGTAGCGACCTCAAGAGGCTGGCAAGTGGATCCAGAGTAGGAACGAAGCAGGGCCCGGGAAGACCAGGGGTATGTGTTCAGGGGTGGGGGGACGCTGCAGCAGGGCTGGACGCACGAGGGGCTGCAGCAAATGACTGCAGGGCACAGGCACAGCCCTCGGAGACACTCTAGAGCTGAGCTGTGAATCGTGGACGTTGGCATCCTCATCACAGGTGTCACTGTGGAGTACTACTCTGCTCTGAAGAAGGGTAAACTTTTTTATTTTAGGGAAGGGTCTACAGAATGTTCAGGGTCTCAATACAGATTGGACTAGTAGTGATCTGCCTGTTTACAGCCTCCCAAGAGCTGGGCTTACAGCCATGCACCACCACATCCAGTCTCCATAGCTGTCTCAGCATGCCCTGGGGGCAAGGCTGGCAAGGGAAGCCTGGGGATCGAACCCCGGCCCCTGTGCCTGCTCGCAGGCACTTTAATCCACCGAGCCATTTGGCCAGCCTTAAGAAGGCTCGAGTCATCTGTAGGAAAATGGGTGCCCCTAGAGACTGTGCTGCTGAACAGAACAAATGGCACCCACAGGCTTACGTGGCACACAGCTTCTCATAAACGAGGAGCCCGAAGTAAAAAGGAACTACAGTGCAAAATGAAAGGAAGGGAACTGGAAACCTGGAGCGATATCTTTCGCAAGTGGGAAAGGAACCAAAAAATACTAGGGAAGAGGAGAGGAGACACAAGAGGAACGGAGAGGTATCCGGGGGAACACACTCGTGACGCACCACAAGCACAGGGGAAAGAAAGTGAAAGCTAAAGGAAGGCAGCGAAATCTGAGCCCAGGCCTTCGCTTCATGACCACAGTTCTTAAATATTTCCTAGTCGAAAAGGAGGCCAGCTGTAGCCAAGAGAGCCTAAGAGCTCTGTCCACGCGAGAGGCTGCAGTGCTGTGCTGTCCACTAGATATGTCCGTAGTTGTTGTGATCTCAAACATCACAGCCCTGTTTAAGGCTGGCCCTGGGGTGAGCCAGGACAGGATGTGGCTGAGGGGCTCTTGTCCCCATCGCCCCAGGGCAGCTGGCACCCCCAGAAACTGTCCAGATACCGGGGTCACCACCCTCACCATGGGCTCTCCTTACTGCGTGGAACCAGGGATTCTCACTCATGAAATGATGCGCCAGAGCCAGCCCATAACCACCTCGCTCCCGACTGGACCCAAACATGTCAGAGGTCTGTGCCCCACTTTGTTAATTTCTGGCTTCACATGTGGGGGTCCCAGGCAGAGGCTGCATGACGTGACTTGGCCAAGGTGGCAGCCTAGCACACGGTGGCCTGGGGTCCCTGCCCATGGGGCTCCGTCGGCTCACACGTAGCACCAAAGCAGTGGCAGGGCTGGGCCAGGAGGGCTGGGTGGGCCAGGACGCAGGCTGAGGGGTGCTGTCCTTGAGGGGAGCACACACCACAGGTAGAGACACCACAGGAGTTCAGGGCGCTCCTGAGTGTCTGTGCTGCTGCCCATGGCTGTGAGCTCGGCCCCGCCTAGGCTGGGTGCTGGTGCTGGGTGTCAGTCCCAGTACCTACGGTGTTTTCTTCCAGCCTGTGACCTCTCCCTGGTGCTGTGCTTGCAGGTCGCAGGGAGATGAGTCAGGTCAGGGTGTGACTCAGTGATCTTGCCACTGGACATGCTATGCAAACCCCAGTGAGACTCTAATCTGGTGGAGGGTTCTAGCAAACCCTGAATGTTAATAAAACAAACTTCTGCTCTCCTGGGCTGGCTTTTATACAGTGGGAATAATGCGCTGGCACCCTTGAAAGCTGGTTTCTAAAGGAGGTGATTTCCCCTTGCGCACAAATTCGGAAACATTCTCCATTATCTCAACCCCGGGACCTCCTGCTGAGCATGCCCAGGTCCCCAGGAGCCCCCCCCCCAACCCTTGGCTTTTCTGGCCAGATGCCAGCTGTGCTGGGGGAGGAGCCCTGATTTGGGGCGGGTCTGACGCACCACTGCCCACACACCTCCATGCTGGTTTCTGCTCCCTTTGGATTAAAGTGCAAAGGCTTGAGGCCAGGGACCCTGGAATCCCAAATTCTCTGTTTGTGCCACAGTCCAGCTGGCCACCCTGCCCAAGCTACCTCTGTGCCCGGCCTGCTCCAAAACAGTACCTAGGTCCGAGCGCCAGGCAGCCCCGTCACCTTCCTCTGTGGTCTGGGCACTCTGTGCCGTGCCCCAGGACCTTAGAGCACAGCCCGACAGCCAACACACACCGGCTTAGAGAAGGACAAGAATGCGTGCTACGGACAAATCTGCTGGGAGAACCAGTGCCTTCTGCAGCGGCTAAGCAGCTGACAAGCTGAAATGCAACCCGCTGGCAAGCACGGAGACCAGGCAGGAGAGCACGCTCCTGGCTTCCAAGGGGAGAGGACCTGTGTTCTGATCTCCACTCGCTCTAAGCTGCGAAGCAAACCTCACACTGTAGGAGAGGAGCACTTCTGTCCTTCAGCACCAGCACTGCTGTTCCCTATCTGAGCACTCACTGGTGGGAGAAAATTCTGCAGATTCAGGAATGGCCTGGCCCAAGGTTTCAGACTTTTGCATGTTTTCCCATTGTCCTGCCAGGTGCCCCTACTCATGTAGGTGTTTGGACGTGCGCTGAAGAAAGCAGGGCTTTACGTGCCCCTGGCATACGGAAGCGCATGAGCACAGAGACCGGAGCGCAGGGGCACAGGGACCGCACAGCCCTCAGACAGCCCGGAGCGCACACCTGTGATCCCGGCCTTCTGAAGCGGAACAGCAGGATTGCACTGACCTCAGCATAGGACCCTACTTCAGGACTAAAACAATTTTTTTTGAGGGCTGGTAATGTAGCTGAGTGGGAAAGCGCTGAGCTCAGTCTCCCACACCACAAACAGGAGAGAAAAGGCGAGAGGGAAGCAAGGGGAGGGCAGAGCTGTGAGGGGGAGGGGGACAGGAAGAATGTAGCAGGGGCTGGAAGAGATGCCGCGGGTCCCCAGAGGGTCCCCGAGCCACTATGCACAGAGGCCAGGGCCCAGGCCTAGCCTGAGACTGGGCTGTGGATTCCCAAGAGCGGAGAAGGACCTGCCTGCCTCACGGGAGCCCGCACTGTCCAGGTGGAGCTCCGCAGCAGGCTTGGAGAATAGTGCTGGCGAGGACAGCAGAGACTTCTCTGGGCCCAAGGGGCAGGAGGCTGGGGACTGACTGTGGAGACAGAGGCTAGTGGACGGGCCGGGGCCAGGCGCGGAGAGCCGATGTGCCAGCCCCGTGGAAGGGTCCTGGGCTCGCAGTGCAGGAGCAGCAGTGGGCGCTGTCCAAGGAGAACACAGTGAAGCGTTCCTCCCAGTTACCCTCTCTCCAGATAATTTTAGCATGCATTTTGGAATCCTCTGAGATAGGATCCAGGTTTCTGTAACACAGGAGAAAAACAAACTTGAGCAAGCTGGCTGACAGTGCCGAGAGTGCTGTGTAAGGCATAAAAAATGCGAGGCTGTGTTTTCCAGTCGCTGCTTGCTGGCAGGAATGCAGGGCCTCTGCAGGAGCATTCCTCACGGGAAGGCAGAGCCTGTGTTCTGTTCTTGACTTGCTTGCTTGCAGGAAAGGAAAGTGAAAGGCGCAGAGAGGGGCTGAGGCTGGCACCGAAGCTCTGAGATCCTGTGTTGGGGCTGGGAAGCTGCGGCCCCCAGTGTACCCCAC
The DNA here is from genome assembly GCF_000260255.1 of Octodon degus. Taxonomy (NCBI): domain Eukaryota; kingdom Metazoa; phylum Chordata; class Mammalia; order Rodentia; family Octodontidae; genus Octodon; species Octodon degus. The sequence continues at coordinate 2,966,978 of NW_004524615.1, forward strand.
ACGTGCCCAACGTGCAGCCGCTTGTCAGCAGGCTCGCTGAGATCGCTAACGCACCCGAGGGTGTGAGCTCTAGGCCTCTGTGCTGAGGGAATGATTCCTTTAGATCTCTGCTTCTCCAGAGGCTGCCCAGGGCCACAGTGGGAAGGACCTGGAGTCACTCCCACCCAGCCCACCATCTTCTGGCAGTAGCTGGCCCTTGGGAGGCGAGCTCTCCTCTCTAGAGCACAAACTCCAAACATTGTCTCTCAGAAAGACAGAGGTCAGGGGACAGGAGTGCACAGTACAGTGGATATTGTGAGCTCAGGCAAAGGGAAGTTCACGCATGCAGAGCAGGTAGAACTGACCACCACCGCGGGGCTGCATGGGCTCAGGAAGTCAGCCCTGCGTACCTGCACATGCGCGCAGCAAGATTCTGATGCTCAGTGGCAGGTGGCTGCCAAAAGAACCTCGTGTCCCCTGGGGCTGGAGACGGGGAATCGGAGGTTAGGTCCCTAGCACCTGGACTGACTCTATATTTCTATTAGAGTCAGTGTCATCAGACATGAATGAACAAAATCAATCCAGAAAAGGATGAGCGGGAAGCCCGATTGCCCAATGCACTGCTAACGGTGGAGTCCAGGGAGGAGCCTCGGCTCCGTGCCGCCTTAGCATGCTCGGAGCGCCACACCCCGAGCTGTCACCTCTTCCCCTCCAGCCCCTCGCTCTGCGGCCCAGTCGGGGGTGGGGACGCTTGCTCCTGGCCAAGCCCAGCTCTCGATACCTGCTCCCTGCCAAGTGAAGGCGACGGTTTGCGCTAGCGAACACCACGCAGAGCCGGAAGTAGAGTGAGATCTTCAACAACATATGCGCCAAGCCAGGGGAGAATGCACCAATAGAAAAGCTGGGAAAGGACTGTCAGTGTAAATAAGGGTTTTGGGACCCAAAAATGCACAGGAAATCAAGCTGTGCCAGTTTTCTCTTAAATTTAACTGACTGGGTCCCCCCCCCCCATATATATTCTCTCCCTTCCTACAGGGGTAGACTGCTTCAGCGTCTTTCCTTGTATTTGTTTAGCTTCCTTTTGTGCAGTTAGCTGAATATGCCAGAGGCAAGCCTGGCCGGACCATGTTGCCCAGCTGTAGTTTTGAAGGTCATGAGGTCCCAATGTGGCTGTTACTTCTTCATTTCTTCAGGGCCAGGTGAGGTAGAAATCCACAAGTCCCCAAGCCACGTATGAGAGAGCAGTGCTGTCATGTGACTGGTATGAGTGGACACTTGCTCCTCCTTCCCTGGAAAGCACACGAGAGGGACGAGGTCCCCTTGCTTCTACTAGGAGAATTAGGGTCCCAATAAGAAGCTGGGGATGCCTGTCGTCTGAAAAAGGCAGCACGCATCAGAGGATAAGCAAGAATAGAAAAGAAACAGCAATCACAGCACGGTGCATGCTTGGAGCCTCTCAGATCCCTTGCTCGAGCTAACGGCAAGTGTACCCACCTGTGCACATGACAGCCAGAGGGCACAGGCTGGGGCCACAGACCTCAGGGTCCTGTCGCATTAGCCTTTAACAGCAGGGAGCACGCAGGTCCCATGCCAGGCACCTAGGGCAGGGATCTCCCCCAGTGGCTGTGTTTCTGCGTTCCCAGGAGGGACACCGTGGCAGTGGATGCTGGTGGAAAAGCTCACCCTGCCACGCTGCACTGCCTGGAAGCTCCAAGATTTCCCATGGTACATGGAAACCATCTAGGGAGGTTGAATCCTTGTTAAGTCCTCAGAAAGCCACAGAAGGGTCTTGGCAGGCACTGTGGTAGCTGGCCTCCCTTCCCGGCTCCTGGCCCTAAGTGGCCCTTGGCCCTTGGTGATGACATGTGACAGCAGAAAAGTCAGCCTGGCAGGCGCAGCACCTGCGGGCTGTGGAGTCCCCGTCCCCATCCCCATCCCCGTCCCCGTCCCCGTCCCCGTGGGTCCTTGTCTCACAGAGTCCTCATCTCACCGAGAACCGCAGGCTGCACGGTGCAGATTGGCCTCTCCCATGGGCCCACTTTCTTCATTCCCGATTCATCCTCTCAAGGCTCAGGGACAGTGTCCACAGGAAACCAGGGCTCCAGGGTCAGATTGTGATGACATTTCTCAGTGCTGACGTGATGCTCAAAGCAGCAAACTCTATGCCTTGAAACTTTGTTCACAAGTAAAGTTATTAAAATACAGCAAGAAATCTAGGCTATGAGCAAAGATGCACATGAAGCCCGAGTTGGGTCTCTGCACTTGAGTTGTATCTCCAGGATGCGGCGTTAGGGACAAGCGAGGCCCAAGGATGGCCTACGCCTCTTCACGCGCGAGTGGACACAGAGTCCGTAAGCGAGCAGCCTGCCCTCTCCACGCAGCTGACACAGTTGCTCCAGCACACAGCAGGGTGCCGCCCCGAAGGTCCTTCACAGCAAGGACAAGGGCGGGCGTCCCCATGCAGGCCCCCTTCCCCCTGGCCCTGGGAGCAGAGCTCCCTCTCTGCTGTGTTTGCAAGCACACCCTGCAGCTGGGGCTGTGGAGCCATCGGGGGAGTCACAGCGAGCAGAGACAGGAACCGTGAGAGACACAGCCCCGGCCCCAAAGGCCACCAGCAGTCCCTGGATCCACCATGCAGCCCTGACAGAAGATGCGGCTCACCCTCCCAGCCACACAGAGTCCCAGGTCCCACAGCTATGAGCTGCTTCAGAGGGAAGCCCATACTTCAGGCTAAAAATTCTGGCCCCAGACAGACTCTCAGCCCCTTCTTGAGGCAAACAGCAATAGTAACAGCGGATATTGTTGCTAGTTGCATCTTCAGTCTGAAGTTAGCTTCGGAGGCGGCTCTGGCTCCTGAAGATGTGTGGGCCTGGAGGCTGCGCTGCCCAGCAGCCACCGCTGCCTGGGGCTCCTCAGGCACGGGCCCGCTGCTGAGCAGCTGGGCCATGTTGCTGGGCTCTCTAAGGAGTGCCAGACTGGAAGGACATTTGTATGGTCACACATCAGCGTACAGAAAGCACAAGCCCCTTTCCCACATCCCTGTCACTGGCCCCAGCCTGTAAATCAGAGACGATTGCAAGCCGGGTAGGGAACGGTGCAGAGCCCTGCTGGGCCGCAGAGGCAGCGGGGGGGGGGGGGGGGGGGGGGGGGGGGGGGGGGGGGGGGGGGGGGGGGGGGGGGGGGGGGGGGGGGGGGGGGGGGGGGGGGTCAGTGCTCACTATTAGCTTTACTGCACGGCGCTATGGGAAGCGATGCAGCCGAAGCCCTGGTGGCTGCAGCTTTGTGCAGTGGAGGGGGGACAGGCAGGAGATGCCCGAGGTCCAGGCTCTCATGTGTGTCACAGAGGCGGCCACCACCAGGATTCCTCGAGGACTGCAGCTTCCTAAGGCACTGAGAATCTGGGAGAAGAGCACCACTAGTAATGCACAAACATAACAGAACGCTGGGGACAGTCAGTACAGAGTCAGACAGAGAGTGTGGAAGGACACTGACTTCTCCCAGAGGATTTGCTACTGGACACTGGCTGTCCCACCAGAAGTGGTCTGTGGGCTGGGGCAATAGCTCAGTGGTCTGAGCACCTGCCTGGCAAGCACAAGGACCTGGGTTTGACCGCCAGTACCACATGCCATGCTGGCCCTGGAACCCTAAGGGTGTGTGCTGACCATGCCTGTAATCCCAGAGCTGGCGTGGTTGAGCCAGGAAAATCATTGAGTCCAAGCTGCATAGTGAGACCCTGTACCAAAAACAACAACAACAACAAAACACCAAAAAAAACCAGGCCTGTGACTGGCAGAAAGGCCACCCTCCTGCAAGCCAGGGGCTGCTATGTCCCTTTGGTCCTGCTTGGAGACCTGCCCCATCCCTCCCATCAGGTGCGCCTGTGACACCTGCAGGAAGGGAGCTCATCCCACCCAGGGGATACAACCTTGCAGGTAACGTCTGGCTGTGCGTTTTGGTCTGACCTTTGCTGCTGGGGCACACCTGCCTCATAGCACGGAGCTCCCAGATGTCCTTTTGCCCTAGGCCATCTCTCTCTTCCTCCCAGCATCCAAAAAGGATACGATACAACCAGAACTCAAAACATACCCATTTTCCTTTGAAATATCCTCACATAGGGGTGATGATGATGATGGTGTACATACCTGATACATTGTGTCAACTTGAGAAGTTAAAAGCTTAACTAGATCAGCTCAGCAGCTCCACACTCTAGGGGATGGAGGCCCCCCCAGAGCGACGCATCAGGTAAAGGATATGAAAGGAGACTGAAGGAGGATGGAGCATCCCATCTCCTCAGAGGATCTCTGGTCTTCGCAGTGGGCTTGGGCGGTTTTCTCCTGGCTTCTAGTGCATTCTTTGGCCTCCACCTTAGATCCTTCAGCCTTCTGGTGAAGACTATCAGCTTTCCCTCGCAGACCCATGGCCCTCCTGACGCAGCCTTCTGACGCAGCCCCATTGACCTCTGATACAGACTTGCATGAACATGGTAGGGAGCTCCGGACCTTGTACTGGCTCCTTCATCTCGGGTGTGCAGACGCCCTCTGCACGCTTCCTCATCTGGCACCGTGTCTGACCGCCGTAAGCCAAGCTTGTAGTTTCTTACACATTTGTACATCTTGTGTCAGATCTGCTTCTCTAGTAAAGCCCTGACAGATGCACCACTGTTCATTATCTGATAGTTGGCATGCATTTTAGACCTGCAAGTGGCCTGAGGTTTACAGGGCACAAGGTATTAGTGAGAAAACTGAAGTTCTCAAAGGGAGGCCAGGACAGAGTGGC
>NW_004524615.1:2972378-2994790 GCF_000260255.1 Octodon degus
TGGCAGTGGCTGGCACCAACCATCATGCTTTTTGCCTGGTGGAATAAAAAGGAAAGATGGGAGGCAGCTCACTGCCACCTGCCCGCCCTGCCATGGCTGCTTCTCTGTGCCACCCTGTGCCACTCTGCCCTGCCTTGCAGCCAGCTGAGTATGGAGTGAACCTCTACAAATGGAACTGAAATAAATCTCCCATCCTTTCACTGTGGGCGCTGGGCACTCTGTCTCAGCAATGAGAAAAGTAACCCGGATAGCAGGTGACTCTTGGATTAAGGCACTGGGCAAAAGGATGTCAGTGTAGCTGGCACTCAGATGGCATAAAATCTTCTAGGCTCATCTAAAGTCATAAACATACATAAGACAGGCATCAGGGACCTAAACCTTGGCAGGAAATTAAACAGCAGGGCCCCTCGCCCACTACTGGTAGGAGAGCAGGGGCACACACCAGACCAGTCTCTCTGCAGGGGGACAGACCAGGCACCACAGAGCTTCCCAGCATTTCTGTACAGCAGCAAGCCCCCCAGGGATGTTGTGTTATCTGGAATAATGAAGTGCAGGTGGTCAGGAAGGTCTTTATTTATGTGCTTAAGGCAAGCTGCCGAGTGGCTCAGAGGATGGACCCTGGGCTTCCCTTGGAGCCTCCAGCATAGCTTAATTTCCAAGCCAGTGTAGACGCGCACAATACACAATAGACTCTTGCTTTCCTGGGCAGAGTCCTTACTCGGTATGAAAGATAATCCACTTCGGAAGAGGTGCCTGAGCCCCGGGAATGGGGGAAGGATGGACTGCTCTGCTGACGGTGCGCTCCGAGCAGTGCAGCTATAACGGCTTCCTGGCTTCCTGTGGCTCATCTGAAAAGGGACAAGCTATTCATGCCGGAAGCACATCTCGGGACGAATGACATGCTGCTGCTGCAGATTTACAGCCAATGTTCAGAGGTGATTGCCTGAGATAATGCATTAAAGGTGTTAAAGCTTTTATCCAGCTGCCCCCCAAAGCTCCATCCATTCCAGGTGAGGCTTTTCAGAGGTGGCTGGATCTAGGATGATATTTGGATTAATGGGGGTTCCTGAGATTAAGGGTGTGCAATACTAAATTAGTGCACTGGGTGGAATTAGCACAGTTCTGGGTGAGGCTGAGTGGATTTCCTAAAGACACAAGTCCCACTTGGTATGGGTAGCATCACCCAAAAGGCTCGTAGCCTGGATGAGGTAAAAAAGAAAGGGAGGCTTGCTGCGTGCTGCCTCCTGCCCGCTCTGCCAGGGACTGCTGCTCCTCTGGGAGGTCCCGTTGCCACCAGGCCTGTCTGGAATGCTTTCTGTGCCACAAGGCTCGGTGAACCCTTTGCACCTTGGTGTGGGTTGGCTTCTGGGAATGGGGACCTGAATTCCGAGCAGGAGGGCTCCTGGGGACCTTGTGTGCTGCAGGGTCCCTCTGAACAGGCATGTAGAAGGGAAGAGTTTGCGAGGAGACGGGTGGGCACGGGGCAGGAGAAGAACAATTCCGGTTCCAGAACTGCCATAGATGTCTCTCAGGAACCCTGACAGCAGGAACAAAGGTTTTCTCTGCCACTCCCTGCAGCTTTTTCTAGTAACGATTTTGTGTTTAACTTCAAAAGGAACTGATTTCTCAGGCAGGGTCTTTGTGTCATTATTTTAATTTTAACTGTTTTTTTAGGTGACTAAGAATAGTATTATAGAAAGAAGGCAGGCCTTGGGGGATGGAGATGTGCACTGGATTCCTCATGCTAAGACCAATTCTTTCATGGTTATTATGAGAACTCACTTAACACCCCAAGTCTCAGGCTGCTCATGAATAAACAGGGAGACGAGACCTGCCTCATCCAGGAAGTAGACTTCAGCACACTTGGCCAACAGCAGAGAGCCAGGCACAAACATCCACTGCGACAAATATCGAACAGAACAGCATCCGCACGTTGCAGAGACTGGCTTCCCGCGGCTTCCCCAGTGTGTCTAGTGTCACTGGCACCACTGTTCACTGCACCGCACGATGGATCCGAGAGGTCACGCTCAGTCCCGCGTGGCAGAAGAGAGACAGTGGCAAGCTGCAGGGCCTGTCAGCAAGCTGAGAGATGCTCGAGGCAGAGACCGCACCTTGCTGTCACTCGGGTTCCACCCACGGCAAGTCTCTGTGCCACCCTCTCTGCTGGGGTGAGGGATGAGGCCACGTCCACACCTCCTCAAGGACGTCTCTGTGCTTCCTATAGCCAGACTCTCGCTATATTAAGTACACCCTTCCTGGTGACTGGGAGGGCCAGAGCCGCAGGTCTGTGCAGGTCTGGCTGCACAACTGCCCTATGTGAATTCTTGGGTATTTAGAAAAAGTGCTGGAAGCTCTGAGAAAAATGTCAAAGCATGCACAGTGCACACCTAGGTGTGACTCGTGTGTTTCCCACTGACACAGAAGACCAAGGGCTCTGTGGACTTCCATACCTCAGTCTGGCTCCCGAGTGGCTTACGAAAACCCAAAGCTGATTTCCTGTAAATAAATGAAGCTTTTATAGAATCTAAAGCATTGAAATATTCAGCTGCAATTCCCAGTCTCTCGTCACCATGGAGTAGCAAAAAAAAAAAAAAAAAAAAAAAAAAAAAAAAAAAAGAATGAAAACCATCCTTTCACCCCAGCAGAACTTGGGGAGAACAGCTGTGCGCGGCTCCTCCCTGCCCCCTGCCCTGTTCATGGAGCCGAGCCAGCCTGCCCAGCGCCTGCTCATTCAGAAGTGAGGCACAGTTGGTGTTGACTGGAAGCGGATCCGGGACACAGAGGAGCGTCCTGCTTTCAGGGGAGGGAGCCACGCCCACTAGACCAGGACAGACAGCTGCGGGCAGCATGGAGAATCACGGGTCACGCACCCTGTGCCCGATGGCACGCCTTTACCTTGTTCAGGGGCCCTCAAGCCCCCTACGTGCATGACCCCCCCAAACACACACCACCATGGAGAGAATTGTGCAGTCATCAGGGGGCTGCCATGGGTAGAACTGAGCACTGCAGGAGCTGAGTGTGGAGACCTTGCGCTCTGGGGACTGTCACACTGCTCTGAATGTGCACAGGGCAGACTGATTTCTCCTGCTGAAATCTCTGAGTGTATCAGAGATTCGGTGACTGTAATCCCAAATTCCTGCTGCAAACACCAGGAGAGGACACGGACTCTCGCGAGCTCTGTGCTGGGGTCTCGCACAGGCTGCTGCCAGCCCATGTGTGTCCAGTGGCCCAGAGCCCTGGGCTGCTCACGCTCTGTGCAGCACTTGGAGCTGGGCCAGTGGAGCCCGCTGCTGACCTGCAATGCCTCTCGGTGCTGTTTTGTTCAAGACTGGGTTGAAATCCTCTTTGGGTTTCAGCTGTGCACACTTGGGTCTCTCAGAGGGCCCTTCTGCCAGCTGCTCCATGCCTGGGCTGTCCTTGAGGCCCCAGTTGAACCTGTTGCACTGACGTGCTGTTCTGGGCCAGCACCAACCTCGGAGACTGTTCCGTTTGTGTCACAAGGAATGGCGCCATGGTTCCCAGCTTCTGCTGTGAGCAGCAGTCTCCTGTGGCTGGTCACAGAAAAGTGCTGGTGCGTGTCTCCAGGGAACACCGATAGTGACGTGTTGGTGAGTGCAGCGCTCTGACTACCTGACTAAAACTGCTCCTATCTGGCACATTTAGGTAATCAGATAAAATATCTAAAATTCACAGCAGTTGCCAGTTGTGTGTGGCGGCACGCAGGAGGCTGAGGAGGGGCAGGGCAGAGTGTGAAGTGCGTCTGGGCTCCGTAGTGAGTTCAGGCCCACCCTGGACTCCACAGCCGGATCAAACCTTAAAACACAGATAAAAAATAATATACTCAAAACAAAAAAAAAGCCGAGTAGTATCTGTTTCCGTTCTATTATGGTGAAACGTCCATGGGACTGACCCTACCAAACCCATGTGTTCATCACTGTTTTCCTGGGTGGTTTTTCTATTAAACATCTGCTTAGCCCACCAGCTATATGGGAAGACACACCGCATGTCACAGCTTTGGCTGGCATCATGGCAATGGCTTAATTTTACTTAAGCCATTAATTTAAGGGCACAATGTCAAAATAATGAAACGATTTTGAAAATGCACTCCACAAATCAGACCTGTGCTAGCACACCTGTCTCCGCCGCCGCTTTCTCCTCCAGAGGCTGCCGAGGATCGGGCACTGCCCTGTCCGCCTGAGCGCTCCAGCGAGTGGAGAATGTGGTGCTCAGGCGTTCTCAGTGTGCAGCGGCGGCGTAAACTCAGCCTCTGGCGCGGGCGCGCCCAGCGCGAGGGAGCACCCAGCGCCTCTCCTCCTCCCCCTTGGCTTGGGTCTCAAGTGCTGCGAGTGGAGCAGCTGTAAATAATTGGAGTACTGTTAGATTATAGCATCAGATGAAAAATGTCCCCGAGCTAATGCGGTCTGTACGTCTGAAAGGTACAGGCGGCTAAACGTTTAGCCTCGAGTTAGGTTCAGCTCTGAAACATCCCCCAGAAGACTCAAGTGTCCAAAGCTGTGGCTTTCGGAAGGGGACAGGGTCTCGGGGCACGAGACACAGCGATGCGGTCCTCCTTCCCTGAGCTCACGGACAGATGTGTGGTTAGGGGAGAGTCTCCTCGGAAGGAGTGCGTCGCTGGGGTTGGCTTGGGGGACAGGGCGCCTCCCCTGGCAGCCCCGAGGCCAGCGGCTTTGCTGCCGCCCCCCGATGCCCCTGCCTTGGGGCCCACTGTCCGCGAACTGAACCCCGAGGCCGTGAGCCAGTTCAGCTGCTCCTTTTCGATGTGGGCGTCGGGCACTGGGTCCCTGCAACGCGAAGGCCAGCCAGTCATTGCTGCTCACCGCCGTGCAGCGAGGGCAGCTCCTGCTCCCTGCCCGTCCAGCGCCAGGCAGCATCCCTGGGCTGGTGAGCGCTTTTCTCCATCTCAGTCCCGGGCCCCTTACCCTCACCGCCTCGGGGAGCAGATGTGGGCTTTTAGCTTTCCCCGTCTTCGCCCCGCACTCCTGCCAGCGCTATGTGGGTGGAAGTGCGTCGTAGGGGGCGCCTTGGCGGACCGGCTGCTCCCCAGCACCACCCCATCCGCACACCGGAGGACAGCGACAGAGACAGGTGTCGGCATTCAGGTCACACCTTGTTGCGCATGAGCAGAACTTCCAGCAAGCTGGTTGACCACTTGATGCCTCAGTTTTCCCAGCTGATAAAAGTGCATGAAAGCAGCCCCCTTCTTACAGCACTGCGAGAGTCTGCCGAGCTGCGACAGCGCCCGGAGCACGCGGCGGCGCAGCCGTTCTGGGCAGCCCGCACTGCTCTCCGCAGGCCCCAGGCCACCGCTGCATGCAGAGCTGTCAATCCATTCTTTGCCTGTATGAAAGCGCATCAGAATTGGTGTGAGCTTGTATTTCTCAAATTACATGGCCAGAGAGTCTGCAGAGACGGAACTGTTGGGGAGCGCGCATTTGTGAGATCCTCATGACTCTGGATCTACAAAGGAGAATCATCCGTGAAGGCACCAACTTCCTCTCCCACACAGAGCTCAGGCACTGCTGTAACACAGTGTATGTTAGCAGGAAATACTGATGCCAGGATGGATGGGAAGGCCAGTCTTCAACATCATTGCTCCAACGAAGCAAGGCGAACCTTTTCAAACTTGGGCAAAATCTCTAGAACCTTTGCCCCTTGCCTCAAGGGCGCAAGAAGAAAACTATAACGAATTTAAGTGCCTGGAGGGAGAATTGGCTGCCCTGGAGTGTTTGGTAAGCTACTTCGGGTGAAGATAAAATGCCTTTGAATATAAAGAGGGTAAAGCAACAGATTTAAAACTTTAAAGAGAGGAAATCCCAAGGCCACAGTAAATCAGAAATAAGTAAATCAACCACTCAACTAATTTGGAGGAAAATGGATTACTCACCTTGGGCTCACGTCGAGTAGCCCTTATAATCACATAAGCAGCTCTGGTACTTAGGGCTGCTTTTCCACCTCTTTCTTGAGCTTCCTGTATGTTCTGAAGGATTACTGGGCACCATCTTACGAGAACATGCCATCACACTAGCTTACAAACGCCTTCCCTCAACAGGCATGTGGGGAGGCACAGAGCTCCTAACAGCCCACAGTGGTGCGGGATGGTCCTTCTCATGGTGCCAAGTTTTCTATCATTACAAATGAGGTCAAAATGGTGTGTACTGATCTTTCCAAAGTATACAGTATTTTGCAAAAGCTCACAACAGAAAAATATGTCTTGTAATTTTTGAACAATGCTTGAAGTTCTGATATTAATACTGCTGCAGGGAAATATAGGTAGCAAATCTAGACACCTTGGCCAACAGCCTCAACAATTCTCTTTCCTCTGTGCCCTCGATATGGGGGTTTCCAGGTGGGAGAGTCTGCCCAGAAATTCATTAACTTCCCTCCCCAAACACAGCTGAATTAAGAAGAATGTACCCAATTACAGTCTACAGTAAAATGAGGTTTATGGGATTTTAATCAATTTTTAGTTCCAAAATCACTTTATTTCATGATTTTGCTCTTACATTCCATTTTGGCCCCAGGACTAAAATATAACTTGTGAAGTTCAGTCTACTACTTCCAAGTATAATTTCATTTATTCATGACGTATAATTAGGAAGAAATAGGTAAACAATTAGATCGAATGTAAACAGAGTAAACGCAGGGCGGGTAAGGCAGCCTTTTGCTGAGTGTGCTTAGTCTGACCTGTTTGCTCTTATTTAAATTGCTTCCAGAATCTTCTAGAGTTTATACTTAAATTAATTTCTTAATTGAATGATGACGGACAATATTTTTTATAAAAGAAATAGAGGCTAATATGCCCAGAAAGCGGTAAGGCACAGCCAGACTCCCAGCTCTGGTCCTTGTGCTCGACCCTCAGGAAGTTACCCACCTCTGCCCCGGAAGTGGCTCCTCAGCCAAGGAGAGCAGTGTGTGCAGTTTCAGGGGCCTCCGCCTGTCACGCTTCCCTCAGCATGAAGACGCTTTAGCTTATTGTGTCCTCTCCCGTGTACAGGACCCAGCACTGTGGAAATACTTTGGTCTTGTATAAAAGCCTTAAATGTGTATATTTAAAGGAGCACAGGCTCTGCTTCTCATGGGAACCTGAGCACGAACAGCACGTCTGGCCCTCATGGGGTGCAGTGGTCAGGGTGAGCCCCTTGCAAGGGAGTAGCAAAACCAACAAGGGAGGCTGGTCCTTCCTTTTTGCCTGCTATTCTGCTTTTACAGCAATGCAAAATACACCTTCACTCAGGCACTTTCTCAGGCTGCAAGCGGCTGTGCTGGGTGTGAGCAGGGCTGGGCCTGCCGCTCCAGGACACTCCAGCAGACTGTGGAGCTGGGTGGCCCCGGGTGCAGGCTCGGTGTGAGCTGGGCAGCCCGGGCGCGGGTGCTGTGTGAGCTGCGCAGCGAGGACTCGGCACAACCCAAAGCAAGCAGCATGGAGGGTCCTGACTGCACAATGAGGACCCCAGAGGGGCAGCGTGGACACGTGTGCACAGGACACGACTGCAGGGTGCGGGAGAGCATGAATCGCCCATGTCCAAGGCGCTGTCTTACAAAATGCTCTTTCCCTGCTATGAAGAAATGCAGAGAAAGTCGCCATGTGCCTGTCATGTAGGCTGTTAAATCAGTTTTCATGTGAAGTATTTCTACATCATGAGGCTTTAATGTCTTACACTTGCAAATGGAAGCAGGAACTGCTACCTTCTTAGCCATATTGGCTGCCTAAGATGGTTTTTTAGAAATTGTAACGTGTTCTTCTCTTTAAAGATGGATTTAAATCAAAATTAAAATAAGATAATGAAAGCTTAATTTTTTAAAAAAAAAATAGAAAAAAAAAAAAAAAAAAAAAAAACCCAAACAAACTCATTAGAAACAACACAGTAATCTGTTCTGAGTGACCAATGTGTTCAGCTGGAATCTCATTTTGATATAGTATGTGTACACATGGCAGAGACCACATACATGTGTGTCTGTACAAGGCTATGCACACTCCTGCACGTGTAGCGCACACATTGTGCACACCCACGTACATATTCATAATACGACATATGCTGTGTACATCCCACACAGACCACGTACACGAACCCACACAGTATACACTGCGCATGGTGTGCCCCATGAACATACCCACACAAATGGGGTGTACTGTGCCCATACGCCCCCCTCCCCCCACGTGCACATACACGGCATAGATCATGTCCCCATGCGCATGCCTGGTCTACACTGTGTCCACACGCACATGTTGTGCCATGCACACGTCGTGCACACACGTGTGACCCATGCAAGCACACCCATGGTGGAGCCCCGCCCGCTCACCTCCAGCCTCACGGATCCTTCGCCCTGCTGCCGACCTGCGCAGCACGCTGCGGCCTGAGCTGAGGAGGGTGCTGAGCTCGTCCAGGGGGCTGCAGGGCGGCCGGCTGCTCGGGGGGCTTGGGGCGCCCGCGGGCCCGGGGCTGGGCGTACCCCTGCAGGCCTTGGGCGGCGGCCGGGCAGGCTCCGGCGCGGGTGGTGTGGCGGGCACGGAGCCCGGGCCAGGGCTGGAGGGTTCTGCGGACAACGGGTACTTCAGGCCGGGCTCCAGCATTGGCAGCCGCGCCACCTCCAGCGGCGTCAGCGGGGACTCATCAGAGGCTGGTGAGCCGGTGGTGGGCGCGGGCGGGAAGACCAGCAGGGGCGGCCTGTGAGGCAGCAGGTTGGGGAAGGGTGCAGGGATGTCGCTCGCATCCCGCTGGGCCGGGAGCCAGGAACCGGCACCCTCCTCCGGCAGGAAGTACTTCATCTCTTCGTAGACTGACTCTCCCTGCTCTGGGCTGTAAGCTTCAGGCCCCCCTGGCCTGGTCGCATTCCCCACCATCTCGATGTACACAGGCTCAGCACTGTCGTCCTCCTCAGGGGCAAAAGGCAGGTGCAGGGGCAGCTGCAGTGTACACTGAGGTGAGGTCCGAAGTGCGTGCAGGGTCCCCTGGGCCTGACGCGCACCCGCCTGGCCAGCCACTCCCGGGGGCCTTGGGCCCCAGATCTCCTCATAGGAACCGCTGAGCTTGGTGTTAGGGCTCCTCTTCGGCTTTCGCGGGGGGATCTTCTTCATGGTGCTATAGTCATCGCTGTGGGGCCTGGGCCTCATCAGAGCTGGAGCAGGAAGACAGAGGGGAGGTGAGCAAGGTTGAGCAGTAAGTCAGGGTACAGCTCAGCGGGAGCTGCCCTTCCAGGGTTCCTAGGCAAACCCAGCCCTCCCAGGCTGCAGGCCTGGAGGGGACCCCACCCACGCCCTGTAGACCTCTCACTGCCAGGCACACCCTTGCTCGGCCCCACCAGCTCAGGAGAGCAGAGCCCACAGGTGTGGTTTGCGAACTGCTGAGCCCAGCCCGGCCTCACTGTGCTGGGGGTGAGGGGTTCAGTGCCCCCCCATGAATCATATGAGGTGCCAGATCTGCTGCTGCTGTCTAACACCATCAAGAACCCGGATGTGCAGCTGCCTGGGTCCAGCTGCACTGCGGGATCACCAGCCGCTGGCCCCAGGCAGCAGGCACAGGCCTGATTCTCAACCGGAGGATCTCAGAGCTGTGCTGAGCCCGCAGCAGCATGCAGGCCGGGTGGCAGATGGTGTTTTCCCAAGCTGGGCTCAGGGTCTTCAGCCCTGCAGCCTCTTTGGGAACCTGGGCCGGGGAGCCTGTCTGGGTGCCTGGTGAGGAGAGGTAACCGGGCCTGTGGCCACGCAGATCCTGTCTCCTTCGACACTCGCAGGGCGTCTGGATGGGTGAGGCTAGAAGGCCCACCTGCTCCTTCCTCCGGTGCTCAGCTGTCCCAGCCGGGATATCAGGGACGCGGACAGCACATCGTGCCACTGGCAACCGCAGTCTGGTGACCCTGGGCTGCCGAGGTCTTTGCTACAGGTGCACAAGGCAGACATTGGTACGGAAATGGACCACAGCCAGAAACAAGAGAAACTCAGCCAGATGTGGTCGTGCCAGCCGGCCTCCTGGTTCTCTGGGAAGCCGAGACAGGAAGATCTCAAGATTTAGCCCGACTTGGGCAATTTGGTGACTTCCAGTAAAAAATTAAAAAGAAATGGAGATGTTGCTCATCTAACACCACCAAGAACCCTTTAAACAAGGCCTTGGGTTCACCCCTCAGTGCCTCAAGAAACAAGCAACATGGGCGCCTGTGGCGTGGCTTTGGGAAACCCTGTCCCTCAAAGGAGCCGTTGGAGAGGCCGCTGGCCCTCAGGCAAGTGTAGAGGAGGCTACAGGGAATGTGAGCTGTGGCAGGTGGAGGCCTTGGCTCTTCTGGGTCCCTAAGGACAATCAGGAGGCTGTCACTGTCCAGCGAAGCCACTGAGGCTAGGTCCCTGCCAGTGTGACTCTGGGCAAAGCCCCAGCTGCTCCGAATTCTAATTCCCTTGACACCCGAGGCTTCCTGAGGGAAGCAGCAGAAGAGGCCGAGAAAGGAGCATAGACCTCAGTGTCTGGCTTGTCACCAGCTCTCAGACGGTTACAGCCCATTTCTGAAAATGTCGAATGCTGTGGTGGTGGGAAAGCCAAGAACACGGGGCACTCCTGTCATGACATAGCCAGGCTGTGGGCGAGGACCCCAGGAAAACAGGTCTCTCTCGGCTGAACCCACCCATGGCCTCTCGGTCTGTGTCTCTGTGGCCTGTAGAGAGCTCCACAGCTGCCTAGGACATGTGCTCACAGCCATCCAGGAGGACAGGTTGCGACAGTAGACAGTTCCACATCTGTGACCTCTGTGGCCCCTGGAGCAGAGCCGCATCCCACTCATTCTATTTGTCCCAAGGACACATGTTGGGGAGCAGAGTGCTCACAACCTGTGTGCATGCGGACTTGGGGCATGTGCAGAGCGCACCTCCATTCCTTCCTCCTCTGCCCCTCTTCCCTTTTGTGAATGATCCATCTCTCCACTTCCTGTTATTCATCCTTTCTTTCACTCTTCGTTTATACTTCGGCCTTCTCCTGAGAGAAATGGGGCAATGTTTAAGCGTGTGTGTCTCGCTTATTTCACTTAACGTTCTGGTCTCTAAGTGGATCTACGCTCCCAGGAATGACTCGAATTTATCCTTCTTCCTGGCAGAGCGGCACTTGGCTGTATGTAAGTGACTGAGTTTCTTCATCAGTACATCTGTGCATGGAGTACGTGCTGCTTCCGAGACTTGGCTGCTCAGGGCTGTGCCACCGTACAGGGTGTGCAGGGGTCACCGCGGCAGGGCGTCTTCGATTCTTCAGGAAGAGACCTGAACGGGGCACAGCAGGGCTGCATGGGATTTCTAGTTCTATGTTTTGGAGAAATCTCCAAATTGATTCCCATCATGGCTGTCCTAGCTTATGTTCCCACCAACAATGCAGAAGAGTTTCCTAAAAATCCTTCTCAGCTTTTATTCCTCAGAAGATGAGTACCTAGAATATGTAAAGAACTGAGAAGACAGTTGGCTCCCCCACCCCCGAGGAAAAGGCCCAGTCAAAAAGGAGGCACAAGAGATGAATGGACGCTGCACAGAAGAAGAAATGCCAACCTGCATGAGGAGAAGACGCTCCACAGCATGGGCCCGAGCCGCACCTGAGACTGCACCCACTGTAGCTGCTGTGCCCATGACATCTGACTGCTTCAGATGGTGCTGGCATCGCTGGGCCCCAAAGCAGGGGTGAACATTCACCACAGTTCCAGCTGCCCCCTGGCACCAGAGAAGCTGCCAGCAGCGTGCCGGCCACACCTGGCGGCGCTGTCCCATGCCCGTGGGCTACAAGTCCAGAATACGGGCGGATGGAGTGCCTGGATCCCCAGTGGCGTTCTCTGACTCAGTAAAGCTCCAAGCCCAAGCAGCAAATGGCCAAGTTGTTTAACTTCCTTATTTGTAAAAATTTATTTAGAGTATGTTCCAAAATGCAGATGTCCATTTCAGTCTAAGGAGACCAAGACTTTCTCTTGGAGGTTACAAAGTAGCCAGTGATACACTGTGTCCTAAGGAACCTGGAGCAGTAGCCTTCAAAGGGAAAAAAGGCATTAGCTTTTCACAGCCTTACAGACCCCCTGACTGGCAGAGGCCAGTGAAATTAGGCTCCACCCAACGGAGCTTTCCAGAGACCTCTGCCAGGTCTAATGAGACTTCGGGGTGTCTCACAATGGTAGTGACAAATTTAACATTTTAAAGCCCATAAATTTGCCTTATCTTTCTTTCTCTTTGATGTCTTCTGTTGTTTTGTTTTTGAAATGGTGTCTTCCTCTGTGGTGTAGGCCGGCCTCAAATGCCTGCTCACCCTCCTGCCTCAGCCGCTGGAAGGCTGGGATGACGAGTGTGTGCCCCCACACAGAGCTCTTATCCCTGAAGAAGTCAGAGTGGAGCCCCAGTTCCACCCTCCCTTGGGCTCAACCTTTATCTTCATGAGTTCCCTTTCTCTGTGGCCCTGTGACCCCCGTGTACCTGATCACCCCCAACCCCAACTGCAGGCTGTGGCCTGTGCACGTGCACATGCACATGTGGGTCCCTTGGCAAGGAGGTCCCTTGGCTGCTCCGAGCTCATGGTGCTGATTTTTAGCATCAGCCCCAGTGTGGAGGCAGAAGTGGCTCCACTTCAGAGCCATTATTGTTTGTAATCTGACTTCATTAGATTCACTTGGCACTCCCTGGACTCGTCATGGCCCTGCTCCCTGATGACTGTGTCAGCCTCGTCGATCGTGCTCTTCCTGTTCCTGCTGCTGAAGTCTTTCTTGCACCCAAAGAAAGCATCCTGTGGCAGTGACAGTGGCAATGGGCTTGGTCCAGGTTCCCAGGGGGGCACTGGTCACCTGGACGGCAGTGGACTCCATCTGCATTCTTAGCAAGGGACACGGAGGGCTGGTGAGGAGCAGCTTCTACAGCATGTGTAGGTCAGGGGACAAGCACTGTTCCCTGGAGATCCTGCCTGCCCTTCCATCCATGGACAGGGTCACCACAGATGGCTGCCCACCATGGCCCCTCCTGACCTTGTCATTGAGACACCAAAGCCACCTGCCACCCTCCCCTTCCTGAGTGCAGCCGGGGCAGCTTCTGTGCCTCTGTCTGACGAATGCCGTAGCACATCTTTGCTGCACGCAGGCCTTGGAGAGGCCTGAGGGACAGAGCAATGGGTGCCGCTGGCTGGTCATCAGCCCCCTGCCCCAGAGTGTGGCCATATGGCAGTGTGTGGGACCCTTCATGCTCAGGAGGAGCCAGGCTGCCTCTGTGAGCGGTGTCCTTCCAAGTGAGGGCTTCTCCACAGCCACGGGTGGACCCAGCCCTGCCAGCCCCACCCCAGCCCTGCTCACCTCTCTATAGCAGTTGTCTCTCCCTACAAATTCTGTGGAGTGACTTGTTTACTGTGTCCCACCTGTCCTTCCTCTGGAGAATCAGAGACATGTAGGGACACACACACACATGCACACATGCATGCGTGTGCGCCTGCAGTGGAGCCTGACATGCATGAAATATTAAACTACTGAAATCGGCAAAGGTTCTGCTGAGAAGTGCCTCCTTTGTTTTCACTAATGCTAAAACTTAATGACACTGTAGTCATCCAAGTTTCTACACATGGCTGTGGCAGAGTGCCCTCCAGTGTGTGAGTGGCCCTGCTGTCCCATGCACCCCTCTGCGCGTGGGCACACAGGCTGCTGCCAGCTGTGGCTGCTGCGAGCCATGCTGCTGCTCACGTGGAGTGCCCGGGTCGCTGCGAGGCGGCATCTGCAATTCCAACCGGATTTCTACTCTGAGCTATTTGAGGAATCTCCACACTGATCTCCACGGCGGTTGTAACATCAGAATCACAAGCTTAAACATCGCACTGCTTCTTATACAGGAGGCCCAAAGTAGAAATACATTAAAGAGCAAACTAAAAGACAGACAGTAGCAAGCGGAAAAGGAAAGCAAGGGGGCCAGGAGGAGCATGCGAGCAGGAGGGAGGGCGATGGGAGGGGAATTCTGGTGTGTCCTGCCACGCCCCAAGCCACACAGAGCAGGGCCGCCATGGCCAGCAACCACGTGCTAACAAAGAGAATAATTAAGAACTAACAACTAAGTGACAGTTACAAGCTATGTGGTGCTACTGAGGGCTTTCATGGGGAATCAGAGGCGACATTCCCCTGGGACATGCGGCGTGCGCGTCTGGACCATCCTCACGCAGCCTTGGGGTCTAACCCCATTATGCCCACTGAATCAGGCTGCAGCGTTCTGCCGTGTGTGAAGTGCCTCACTCACCCCATGCAGAGCCGGGCTTTGCTTCCAATTAGACTGTGGTCACAGGGAAGCCCAGCGAGTGTGTCGGAACTTTTAATGAGTGCATATTGACACGGATGGGCAGCCAGCTTTGTGCGCCGAGTCTGCTTGGAGGCTGCCAGCTTGCTGCAGGGCGGGTGCACTTAAGGAGCTTTTCCCTAAGAGGCTTGCAGATTTGCATGAGAAATATTTATATTTAGTGATTACAGGCCGCTGGCAAGGCAGCGATCGGATTTACTCCTACTAGGAACGTGCTTGGCCCACGCCCACCCTGGAAGCCTGCAGCCTGACCACCACAGCTTCCTAGGGGCCCCGGGCTCACCGTCTCCCGACGGGTCCTTGGCTGCTGCAGACAGGCAGGCACTCACAGCCTCATAGGAGGCGCTCAGCCGTGTGTTTGGGTCCCTCTTGGGCTTGGGTGGAGGCTGTTTCCGTGGTGACGGGAGGCCACTGCTGTCATCCATGCTGAATGTGGGATGCAGTGATGGAGGCCGGAGGGATGGTCCAGCGAGGGCCGGTGCCAAGCTGTCCACAGCCACAGAGACAGGCACAGAGCTGGGGTGTGCACGCCACAGACCACCCTGGTCTTCAGCCCTTGGGGAGACAACACAGACAACACAGACCAGAGAGGCCCAGATACATTATTTGTGGACAACAGTGAACCCGACCCGGGGGCACGCGCGGCCGGAGATGCGAGGCAGCTGCCACCTGAGCAGCCGCCCTGCTCCGGGAATGCGCACACACTCGCCGCCCGTCAGCATTCTGGCTCAAAGCCACCCCCAGCTCAATCCTACCAAAGAGGCCGCGGTTTCCCGTGGACATCACTAAATGACCCTACTCAGGCTGGTTCTTAAGCAAACCAAGAAGCCAGGATTTTGATCTGCATGATTTCTGGGAAGCCCGTCTTAGTAGGGAGTCACTGATGCATCAAGTGCTAGAGGTCATACCACGTCTCTTTGCAAGCACAGCGCACAGGCCGCTCAGAGCTAGCAGGGATTCTCGCGATCACATCCTCGGGCTTATCTCCCCTCTCTCTTCCTTACCATTTAAATTCCACCAGCAATTATTTAATTATGTGCAAAACTATTATTTTTCCTGTGACTCCATCTGTTTGCCTGGTGCCAAGTGAACTGCTGGTGTTCAATAAATAAACAGACAAATGCGTCTTCACTTAATTTTCCATCAGGCAGACAAATACATAATGCAATTGAGAAATTGGGGTGACTGTGAGGCTCCAGCAGAGAAAATAACAAACACTATTCTGGAAGCCATTTAAAATGAGTGGTTATCTGCCGCATAAGGCTCCTTCTAGCTTCACATGTCAAAGTAATCACACACTAGCAAGATGCCAGTGTGCCCATTGTGAGGAGTTTCCGAGCAGTAGTTTTATAATTATATCTTTCTGTGGCAGAGCACCAACAGGGCTGCATCCACCACCCGGCAGAGCCAGTCGCCCGTGTAGAAAATAAAGTCGCAGAAGAGGCGAGTGTGGCACTCCGTGGATAATTTGTTTTCCCTGTAATGTTTAATTACAGTTTTCCGTACAAAGGGAATTTTTTTCCAGCATTTAATCACTGAGATATTTGAAACTAATTAGCAAGAGACGCACTGGCACTTGCACTTCACCAACAACAAGAAAGTCATTTGACACAGGCAGTCACAGCGAAGGCAGAGTGGTTTTCGGAGGGAAACAAGGGGTCACCCAGTTTCTAGGGAAAAGTGCACAGCTCCCAGCCGGGCCGAGATAGAGGAGCGAGGGTGCCCCAGGTGGGGACTGAACTTTCCAGAGTCCTTCCTGGGGAGGAAATGACCACGAGAAGACGACCCTGGGTGTCCCAGATTTCTATTTCAGGCTCAGCAGCCCAAGTGAACTGCTACTTGAAAAGCTTTTTATTTTCTACAGCTTTCCATTTTGGCAAGGAAAATGGAACCATTTCCACCAGGAGACATAGGGTGTTCCACTCTCTGAGAATGCACACGTGTGTGTGTGTGTGTGTGTGTGTGTGTGTGCACGTGTTTGGTTCTGGACATTACACCCAGGGCTTCTGCACTGGGTTACCTCCCCAGCTCACTTTTTTCTTCTTTTATCTGGAGACATACTCTCATTAAGTTGCCCAGGCTGGGCGTGAGCTTCTAGTCCTCCTGCCTCAGCTTTCCCGAGGGCTGGGCTGGCAGGGCTGAGCCACCACCCTAGCCACGATCCATTCTTTGACTTCCTCGGTGTTCTGGCTCACAGTGCCCTCTTAGCTCTTGGGTCTGATCCCCAGAATCCCTATCCATGAGCCTTGCATGCATCGTACCTGCATGAGGGTGGCAGGCCCCACTCTGTATTTGCTATCATAGGAACAGAGGGACTGGCCGTAACGCTCTGAGCATGCTCGAGGTACTCAGGAACAAAGGCCGGGGCAGAAGCAGCAATCATTTATGCAACCAAACTCACACATGCAGCATTCACTCATGAAAAGAGGGCACAGAGAAGCATTTTCTAGATCGCGAGCAATTTTTGAGTTGCACTGCGCATGCTCATTCCCGCGCGTTCCCTTAAGCATTTCCTGCGGGGCTGAAGTCGGAACCAGCAGCATTTCCCACGCCCAGAAGCTGCTCAGTCGGTCACAGAGGCATCAAGGCCAGGCCGCGCTGCCTTTACCTTGAGTCTCCATCCTGGGGCCTGGCCCTGGCCCCCGCCTTGTCCCTGGGATGGGCAGCGCCCACTTCCGTGCGGAGCCGGTCGTTCTCCCGTGCGATGTCGGCTGCGTTCTGGATGACCAGGGCGTCGTAGGTCTGCAGCGCCAGGTCCTCGGTGTCCTGCAGGAAGCTCCTGACTCGCAGCACCTCCTGCTGCTTGGCACTCCTCTTCTGGAGCAGATGTTGGCGGGCTAGAAACCCTCTTACAACTTCACAAAAGAACATAAGCCTGTGTCAGAGAACGCAGGGGAAAGTGCCAAAGCCAGACGTGCAAATGAAACTGACAGCTACGAAGGAAGACGTGAACATTTAACCCCGGCAATTGTCACCAAAACCCTGCAGTCTCCATAGACAATGTCTCTGAATTCGGCAGGACAAATGACAGGTGATGCCCCTGACTGGGCGAGCCCTAGTGGGTGGCACTGGGCACACAGCCGCCCCTATGCATTTTGGTAACAAGCTGGATCTGGACACCCTGGTGTAAAAGGACAGAAAAGATCCTACTCCGAACGCCGAGAATTTGGGGGTACGGCTCCTACCTGGGGAAGGGGCGACTGGTTTCAGTTATCTCAGCACAAGCAGGCACAGCTGCCTAGCCGGGCCTGCCCGTCCCGCGCCTGCTCTCCTACGGGTGCGGGCTGCAGCTCGCAGGTGAGCACGGCACGGGGCAGCGATGCGCAGAGAGCCACGCGTGGGCCAGCGGGAGGGAGGACCTGGAGTCCTGGGCACGGGCGGAGCCGCTGGCCGCCCGAGAAGGGAGCTGCGCGCTCCTGTCTGCGGGCCAGACGAGCACGGTGGCCCTTCCCCTGGATGCAGGGCACAGGCGCAGGCATGGGCCAGGACTCCTAGCTCCGAGTGTCTAACATTACAGCAAGTTGTGGCGTAAAGAAAAACCAATTTCAGGGAAAACCAGAGTGTGCAGCAAGGATGCTTGTTTTTGCGAGAGGGAGACATTTAAAAACACCAAGTGCTTGAAATAAATTCTCCATGACTATAAGGGAACCAACAGGCGGCTGTGGAAGAGACCCCTGGGCACCCTGGCGGTGTGGGCACAACTTCCCTAGGAGAGGAGTGCTGCAGCGTCCGGCAGCACAGGCACCCTGTGCTCGCTTCCTTTCAGGTAGTGACATGGCATGTGGGGTCTCTGGGGTGCAGATGTGTAGCTAGCGTACAGCAGTCATGCTGAGCTCATCTAAGAGTAGCAAAACTAAGCAGCGGGGGGACCAGGAGCAGAAGCAGGAGGAAGCTGAGGAGGCAGGAAGTGACAGGGACAGCGAGGAGGAAGAAGCAAGGCTAGCTGGAGGGCTCACCAGCTTGTTCTTGTTATGGTAGAAGGATCACAAAGTTGACTTTTGGAGGATGAAGCAAGATGCTTCGTGTCCTGGAGTAGAGGGAGGACCAAGGCAGCTGCCCCAGGCTTCCTGACCCCTGCCTGGCAAAGGGCTCACGGCGTCACCCAGAGTCCAGCATGAGCAGCTTCCAAAATTCTTTAAAACTGTTACACAAGTTGCTCTGCTTCAGGAAATTGGTATGGTATTGTATTGTATTGTATCAGGAATTGAACTTAGGACCTTGCACTTGCCAGGCAGGTGCTTGTGCTGCTGAGCTATGTCCCTGGCCCAGAAGTTGCTAATAGGTGGCATCCTTAACAAAGGACCATCCATACAATTAAACTGCCAGCAAAGGATATTGATCCTGGTCCTTCTGATCATTTCCAGAGGTTGCTTTTATGAATTGATCATGATGAGATCTTCATTTATAGACACTTTTCATCCAGGATAAGGTGAACACATGTGTGTGAGGGTGAAAATTGACTATAGGAATGATCTAAAATGATAATGATTACACTTAGATCTAAAAGTTATGGCTTTCTTCTCCCTGAATATTTACAAAGGGAAAAAATGGAACTCTTTTTAAAAACTGGAAGAGGAGCCAGGTTATGTAAATTTTGAGTAAACTTAATATCAGCAAAGAGTACTCAGGGAGCCGTGCTCAGGGGTGGAGAAGAGAAAGTCCACAATTAGTGCACTGCACTTAAGAGCCTGTGATGCTTAGAACACTTTTATTCCCATTATTCCACTTATGCAATGGATAAAATTACTATTTTCACTGGGATGCTGTTTTCAGGGTTATTCTCAATCTGTCTATTTAAAAAGGTGGCCAGAGAGTTAGAGCTGTTTCTTTCTTCTGCTGCCTGTCAGCTCAGCCCAGTGAGTTCATCTCTGTGCTAAAGCAGGGAGACCTGTCCCAGGGCCTGACGGAAGGGGAGGCCCCGTGCCACACCACGGCAGAGGAGATGGCCTGGAGGGCGGGCTGCTGCTCCTCTGCACACGTGCTACCACCGGCTTGTCTCCCTGATCCAGTCCCAGCGGTGGGTGCGAGTTCAGACCAGACCCCGTGTGCAGCTGGGACTGAGTCTGGGTCTCTAGCCAGCCCCGGGTGAGGCCCCACTCTCGCCACTGTGGGATACAGAGGGGTCCCAGAGCAGACCCCTGGCCCGTCTTCTTCCCTTTGCGGATTAAGGGTGGAGCTACAAGGGTCAGGGATAAGAGAGAGAAGATGCATTCTGAGCCCAGAGGTGAGGCCCGAGTTCCCCACCCTGAGGGGAAGGAGGTGGCTTCAGGGGACCTCCAGCAGGCTGCTATGTGATTGCTGGGCCCAGGGTAACTCCAAAAGCGCAAGACCCCAAAGGGCAACGCTGCAGCTGCAGAGGAGCTGCACCTTCACACGAGTCACAAGAGTCTGTCTCGGGGCACCAATGTGGTCCTAAGAGATGTCTGCTGAGACATGGGCAGAGGACACGCAGGACCTGAGGGTGGCACGTGGGATCAGCGCTGCTCATGGACATGGGGGTGACTGGAGAGGCCCCTGGTTATACATGAAGCTGTCAGAATCAGCCCCAGCCAGAGCCCAGTGCCAGGGGACTGTGGCAGCAGGAGGCTGTGCCCCTTCTCCTTTCTCCTCAACCTGAAGAAACAGGGCCCCTATGATTATGAACATAACACCGGCAGTACCACTGGCAGAGACCAGACTCTTTCCTGGGGACACTCTGCAGGGCACAGGCCTGCAATGGCTAAGAGCGGTGCTCTCACCTGAGTGAGGGCTCCCACATCGATTGGTCCTGGACATACGAAATTCCGAACAGCGATGTGGGAGGGACAGCACACTGCAGACCTTGTATCATCGGAGAAGTGTGGGGCCCTCTGATTCATGCTTACAGGATCCCTGAAATGGGCCACCTTCCAGGCTCCCACGCTAGAGGAAGGGCTTCAAACGTATCAGAGTGAAGCTCATGCTACACTATGGAATCAAAGACTGCAATCAATATTAGTTTCTCTTAAAGACGTAAAGGGTGTGTGCACTGAGCGCTGCCTTCCCAGCATCTTCCCCTGGCTCTGCACACATGCAACCTGTTCTTCTTGCCACTTGCTGGGGCCCTCACGCAAGTCCTCTTTCCTGAGTGTCTTAGCTGCTCTGCTGGAGCTGCCTCCATGGCCTGAACTGACTTAAAATGCTGTTTTTGGACATTTTGACTATGTAGGAAAACCAGACCTGCATGGTGCCAGATGCAGGGAGCACACTGGGTGAGGACCCCACAGTGTGGCTCCCAGCCTGCTTTGTCCACCAGGCAGTAGAATTCATACTTTTTATCTCACCTCCAAAGACATTCAGATAAGAGGACTTCAGGACTGCTTCAGAAAGTGGCCGGAGGGTGGGTGAGTGCGTGTGAAGAGCGGGGCGGGCCTGGAGCCGGATCAGTGCAACGAAACCTTTACTATGCTCAAGTTTTGTATAAACTTTTGCTGTAGGTTTTGGTTGCACCTTATAAGTCACACCAGCAGCCAGCACGCAGAGTAACTTCTACTCTTGCCTGTCTGGAAGGAATAAAATGAGTGGACAACCTGAAAATTTAAAAATCTACTAATGATATACATTGTGTGTGAGGCCCAGTTGCAAAAGTGTGTCCTTTATTCACTGTCATTTGGATTTTCATAGAAAAACAAATTCTCAATGGAATCAACACCCAAAATTACAACGAGAAAGACCCCATCAACTGCCAAAGATGTCACTGTAAATACTGCCATTACTTCTCCAGGGAGAGGAGATGAGGATTTTCCAGGGGCAGATGGACAGGGGAGAAAAGTGGCTTGGCTCACAGAACGACATGCTTCCCGGAACCTGCAGCCCAATGGCCCGCAGAGGGCTTGCTCTAAGGGCTCCTGCGCAGCCTGCCTCGCGCCAGGTGGGAGTCTCCCTGCCACAGACTGCCAGGCACAGTCTATCCAAGTCTTCGCGAGGCGAGGGACTCATGATGAGGTGCGTGGATTCCTACCTTCAGCTTAGACTTGGAGGAAAATGTAACATGGAATTTCACGTGGAATTTACCCAATAAAGAACGCGCAGGCCTGCACATGTGTGTGTGGAGGCAGGTATGGGGCCCACCGGGCAGCGCTCCCCAGACACTCCAGGAGGAGGCCCCCACGGCCCTGGGAGACAGAAGGGTTGGCTAGGCCACCACGCCCACTGCTGCATGAGCACAGCGTGCCGAGTTTCCGGCCTGCTTCGGAGGCGCTGGCCACACGGTTACCTTTTTGGCAGGTCACGATCTTCCTCTGCAGCCGCTGGCACAGGTCACCGAGCTGCTCTGCCTGCCGGTGCTTCAGAAACACCTTGCGGACACCAATCTGCAACAGAAGCAGCGGGCAGGAGTCAGCGGCCAGGCGTCACCCGAGGATGCCCAGAGGATGGGACAGAAGGCATTTCCAGATGAGCAGACAGGGCAAGCTAGCAGCACTAATTACAGTGTCTCTCCCTTCATTTCAATGCCGCAGCACTTCATCTAAATTCTGAAGGTGGTGTTCTAACACGGCTGGTGGCTGGCTGTGTCCCTGCATCAAGTGCGTGCAGACGCCCGCTGTGCTGGCTGCAGCACACACTTGGCCCGACTCCGCCGGAAGTGGAAGCCAGCCCTGGGAATGCTCCCACACTTCAGGGTCCCCCTTCTTCTCTTCTTTAGCCCCCTCTTCCCTCTGCTCAGGCTGAACCTGCACCAAAGCAAACACCCACCCACGCAGGCCGAAACCGCGCGGAAGCCTCCCGCCCAAGGTGTTGCGTTTCAGCGACGTTCCCCGAGGCCACCCCGTGTCACTATGGGATATCCGTACAAAAGCAGCTACCAAACTTCAGCACAAAAGGGAGATGTCTCCTAGTCGCCTCTGTGCGCCCGCCTCTGCGATGTCGGCACAGACAGGAGCGATGCCATGGATGTCCATCCCAGAAGGGGCACGTAAGAGCAGTACCTTTTAGGAAGACGCCAAGTCAGTTGCTAAGGAGAGGCACCCAGCTCTCCCAGATGTCTACTATTGCAGATAGCTGTCAGAGAACATTCCAGAAAACCAAAATAGGCCGGGGAGATGGCTCAGTGGAATAAGCGCTTCCCTGGCAAGTGCAAGGGCCTGAGTTCAATCCCCGGTTCCAC
>NW_004524615.1:2994928-3006552 GCF_000260255.1 Octodon degus
TAATAGATTGCAAACTGAAAATAAATTATATGCAAACATAAATGAATATAACAATAAAAACTGTCCAAAATAAAAATGAATTTACAGATCAGTCATAATAGTTCACTGTGTCAAAACCAAGAAACTTATATTCATATAATTAGAATTCTCAAAGTAGAAAGAAGTAGGCAATAAATATTTCAAGATTTAAAATTTCTGAACTTTCTCATGTATTGTGCTTGTTTTCTAAATGTCTCCTCTCCCCGTGTACTAAAGAGAAACCGAGAAAGACCTGCAGAAAGTCCGCTCCACCCTAACAAGGACTGCTAGCAGGCGCTCGGTTGATAACAATGAGCAAGGGAGAAACATTGCCAGCAATATGCTCGTGGTCATAGCCCTGGCATTTCAGACAAACGCCCCTAGAACAGGAGCACAGGCTGGGACACTGAAATGATAGCACTGCATAGCCCGTGCCACGCGGAGGTGACACAGACATCTCTGCCCCCCCCCACACACCATGAGCTCCAGCAGGGTCTGCAGGTCACACTGCATTCAGAGTGCCTGGCTGGGGATATTTTATGAACCTTTTCACGTGGTACGTGGTGCTGCTGCCCACCTTTTTGGCTGTCTCTCCCTTGAGCTGCACCGTGTTGTCTCAATGAAAACATTATGTAAGATATTGCGCAGGGAAGCCTTGCCTGCAAGCTTGCCTGGTGCAGCTGGCCTGATGAGGCCCATCAGGGGGCAGCTCTTGTGGCTGGCTTATTTCAGAGACCCGGGCAGGCTGGACGTCCAGCTCCTCTGTGCCTCGGGGGTCAGGTGGCGGTGCTGAATGGGTGTGTTACACTCCTGCCGCAGCCTCGCCTTCTCTCCCCCGGTTGTGCTCATGACCCACAGTCCTCTTTTCTTTTTCCTTCCCAAGTGCTGACTTATTTTGGCATCAACAGGAGGAACAGTTGGTCCTGCCTGTACATTCTGCAGACAGATCTGGGAGGCAGGCATCATAGAACCACTCTGCTTGTAGCCGATGTGGGATGGAACCAAATCCCAAGGCAAAATCCACATAAACTTGGTGCCAAAGCGAAGCCCAGCAGGGCGATGGCCAGCAGCATGGCACAGAGGTTGGGGTAAAATGACCACAGGAAGGCCCACCAGGAAGAGGCACCCAGGGTGGACACAGAGCAGCAGTATCCACTCGGTCCCCTTACTAGACAGAGACTGTGGGCTGGAGATGGCTGAAGGGGGCTCAAGATGTCTGATGTTGACATTTCTAAGTGACACCCAAAAAGCCAAAGAATGCTCATCTGGAACACTGGGCTGGGCTTGGGGATAGGAAAGTATCTCTGTCCTCCATGCAGGGACAGGATGAGGACCAGGGTCAGTGCTGGCAGGGAGGCTGAAGACTCAGGTGGATAGGAGTCGTCAAGGCCCACGTTCCAAGGTGCTGGGCACTGCAGAAGGACCAGGATGCTTCTGGGCATCCTGCAGGCATGCATAGAGGCTGAAAAGTGGGGTGTGAAGGTTGGAGCAGAGCAGGGTGGAACTCTGCAGGCAGTGAGGAGGAACCAGGCTTCCATGGAAGTGGTGGCCACACTAGCGGGCCATTTCAGGGAACGCATGGACATTTTCCTGGCCAAGCCCTAGGACCTGCTGGAGACTATACAGAGGATCAGATCTTCATTTGAGTTTGAAGCGAGCACCATGGCTGAGCTGCAGGCAGCAGCCGGCTAGCGAGAACAGACATGCAGTGAGCAGCATGGCTCGCAGGGGCAATGGCAGCTGTCATTTTCTGTCCCCTCCTCCATGGTTCTGTCACCAACTGTGAGAACCTCTTCTCCAGGGCCTGTGGGGTGGCTGCTTACTCCCTCATTATGGGGCAGTGTTGATTTGCCACTACAGAGATGTCCACGCCCCACAGAATGTGGGTTTATATACTGAAGGTATCCATGGTAGGGATGTGGGGAGGGTGGGTTCAGGAGAGGGAAAAGAAAGTGGTGGAGAATAGAGAAGTCTTGTGTGCAATGTGTCAGGTGGACAGGGGAGGGACCTTCCGACCTGAGGTGAGGAAGCTGAGAAGTGAGAGCCTAAGCCCAAGCGCCAGGTCCTCCAAGGGCCCAGAATTCATGCTGGCAGGGGATGGACAACTCTCTCAGGGACTGAGAAGAGAGAGACAAGTGGGGTGAATGAGGTCCACAGAGCGAAAGTGCATGTTGGGGAGCGGGAGCTCAGGGGACCCTTTTCTGCTCCCATTTGGGCATTCAGGCTAGGGGAGTGAGCACACGCACAATGGGCTTTGCCCTCTGTGTGTGGACTCCGGGCCCTAGGGTGGCGGCAAGGGTGGCTGGGGGTATCACAGGCAGGCTGCACTGGACGTGGAGGTGGACCTTGGGCCAGGATGGTGGCCAGGAAGCACAAGTGTGTGCAGCGAAGGTGGAGCCAGGGGTGGACATGCACAGGGCCTGGTGCGGGAGCTGTGCTCGCCAGAGTCTGCCCTGGTAGAGCCATAGTGTTCCTGTGACGAGGGCCTCTAGGCACTGCTCCACTGGGAGGAGGACAAATGTCCACAAGCACCCAAGCGTCCCCCAGGACAAGGCCACGTCTGGAGCTGTCAGGCACTGTGTGACCACTCTGTCCGGATGGCCTCAGGACCCCCTGCTCAACTACTTGAGCATACTTTGCAGGCATCCATGGGCCATCCCACTTTGCAGTGTTCTGTTTTCTGTGTTTGTGGCCTGGCAATATTTGATAAGGCTCTTGGGAGATATTAGCACTTGCTTAACTTGCACTTATTATTTATTTTTTGTGATTTGGAATTTGATATATAAAAGTATGAGGTGTGATTACAAAATACAGTAAATAAAAATTTTATATTAAAGATCCAATGCTACAAATTCTCCTCAAAACCCTGTCTCTCCCTGCAAACACGCTCCGCCCGTCATGCCTGCTACTTCCTGCAGCAGCTCAGGAGTCTTCTTTCCTGAGCGTCCTGGCTGCGCTGTCCTGGCTGCTTTGGTGTCCTGAACTGATTCCGAGTGTTCCCTCCTGCAGCCCTCTTGGGCCCTGGGGAAGTGTGGAGGTCATGTGCTGCCAGACTGGGTGAATAAGGTGGA
Organism: Octodon degus; assembly: GCF_000260255.1. Classification (NCBI taxonomy): domain Eukaryota; kingdom Metazoa; phylum Chordata; class Mammalia; order Rodentia; family Octodontidae; genus Octodon; species Octodon degus. Next base: position 2,998,018 of record NW_004524615.1, read on the forward strand.
TGAGGGCACAGCGCCATGTGTTAAGCGCCTGCCTTCCTATTGGATGGTGCTTGGAGCAGAACTCACCCTCCTTTCTGATCAGCCCCATGAAGACACTCATGAAAGATGACTTCCAGAGCTGCTTCGGAAGGCAGCAAGAGCTGGGCATGGTGGGATCTACGGCAATCCCGGCCCCTGGGGGCTGTGGCAGCAGGACTGCTGGGAGCTCCAGGCCAGCCTGGCTACATAAATGAGTTCAAGGTCAGCTTGCCCTACACAGTGAGACCCTACATAAAAAAAGCAGTGAGAAGGATGGAATAAATGTACTGGAAGTAGAAGTATTTCCAGAGGAAGCGACGGAGCTGTCCTTCTTTCACTGTGTAAGCTGGTCTCCATGCGGCATTGTGTAGTGCTTAGATGCGCTGTACACACTGTATGATGCTCGGATCAGGGCGCGCATGTCTAGCACCCCAAACACACAGCCCCTCCTGATGGTGAAAACATTCAAAACTCTTTCTGCCAGGTTTGGCAGTGGACCCAGCGCCTCCCACCCACATGGAGCCACCTGTGCACAGCCAACTGGACGCGCTTCTTCTATCTCTTGTTGATCTTTTGCAGGCACCTCGTGGCTAGCAGTCTCCCCTCTTGTCCGCTGGCTTCGCTGGTGCAGGGCTCTCATGAAGACAAGGATGTGAGACTTCTAGAGCCAAGGACCGGACAGGAGGACAGAACTCCAAACCGCAGGATCTCCTCTGTCTGTGAAGGACTGTGTTGGGCAAAGCCTACCCGCCGTGGCTTTCATCCTGTGGAACCAATGCTCCTGTGTGGCCAGAGCGCGAGGTGGAGGCCCCCGTGCTGAGGCCCACCTGAGTGAGCGTGGGGCTTGCAGCATGCACGTCCTTGGTGTCGGCGGCCTTCTCCTCTGCCAGCATCTCAGACCAGAAGCCAGGAGAGGCAGTCCCGCTCTCTCAGAGCCCTCCCCCCAGATACCCAGCAGACATGGCATTCTCCTCTGAGACTGAAATGTCACTCTGACCCCATGAAGGAAGCCATCTGTGAATCACAGCCATCTCTGTTTTTATTAGAAAACCATTACAATTTTTTTTGAAGTGACAGATTTCAAAGGCTTAAACAAAATTGCCATTGACGACTTCCAAAGCTCCTGTTATTCTAGTTTTCAGGGACTTTTTCAAGAGTAAGCTGTGGCAGCAGACAGAGTTGGCGCAGTGGTTGGTGGTGTGGGTGGCTCAGTGCTGTGCTGTGGGGACATGCCGGGACCCATGAGGTGCTCTGTCTAGAAGGACAGATTTGAGGGGTGCAGTGTGCTGGCAGTGCCTTTGAAGCAGTATCGATGGAGAGAAAATACAGCTCTTATCCTCTGATGGTCTGTATGGTGCAAAGTTTGCTCTGCCTCTGCTTGACAGAATGGAGATAAATGACTGACAGGAAACAATAAGCAGACAGACTGACAGTGGGGACAGGTGCCCTGCCCACCCGGCTCTGTCCATGCGTTCCTGGAGACGTGACTGCACTGCACCGTCTCCTATGTGTGCACTATTTGGACCGACCATTTACTGACCCTAAATAATGCAGCAGTACAAGAAGTCATTGTTTCCCATGGAAATGAGCTGCAGAGGGAAGACCGGGCCATGTGGCCCTCACCCAGACCCTTCTCAAAACAAAAGAGAGCTGGAGATGGAACTCACTGAGAAGACCTGGATTCAGTTCCCAGGATCAGAGGGGATAAAATGATGTGTCAGCTCAAAGGATGTGGAGGATTTTACATGTGGGTGATAGAGAACAGTGAGCATGAATTGTTTGGAAATGACCACTCAGTCTCCCTCAAGGAGGGAGCAGAGAGGAGACACCAGGTGAACAGCTCACCTTCCGCGGCCCCTCCGCACTGCCCTCCTGCCTTGGAGCCAGCTGAGCCTGGACTGAGCCATGAGCCAAAGGAAACCTGTCCTCTTAGGCTGCAGCTGTGGGGCGCTGTGTATCAGCAAGGGGAAGGGCGGCTGATGCAGGCAGGCAGGCATGCTTTGGAGATGTAGGACATTCACGTGGTGACAGGGTGAGTCAGTGTGGCAGGGACCACCAGCTGGGGGTCTCTGGGCCCCAGACTAGTGCCCACAGGTAGCCCTGACCTGAAATGTCTCACCCTGTGACACGCAGGCCAGCCTCCCCGGGGCCTCGCTGAACCATAGCTTCTGATTTGGTGGGCTGGGATTCTGGGTTGCTAAGGAGCTGGATGGAACCGTGGTTCTGGTCAGCCAGCCACACGCTTGCTGGTCAGTCACTCCTCCTGACACCTGCCTTCAGGACAAGCTCCCTGGCTCCCCTCCCTGCTATCTACCTTCTCTGGCCTAGTGCTCACCCAGAAGCCTCTGCTTCTGCCCCCCAGTGAAAAGCTAGTCATCCCCAGAGTCCCACACAGGGCCATCGCACTCCCCACTTCCCTGGATGAGCTCATCCTCCTGAAAATAATCGCTGTAGACGACTCACCAGTCTGTGGGCTTATCCAGCTCTGGCGACCAGACCCGCTCACCATCTCCTGGGACACACTGCTTTGTGTTCTGTGGGCACAGCAGGCCTTGTCCACCTCTTTCTGAAAACTGCATTCCTGCCTGGTCTCCATGCCCAGCGATCTGGGGGCCTACCTCCCCGAGCGCCTCCAGGAAGCCTGGTTCCAGGGCCTTCACCAATAGCATTTCCTCCACACACTTTTCCTTCCGTGCTCCCCTGCTGCTTCCTCCCTGGACCAAGGGAGACGTGGCAGCCACCCATCTCCCCAGCCAGAGCCAGTGCAGCCGTGGAGTCTGCTTCCCTCGCCCTGCAGGCTCCACTGAGCCCTAAACTTGAGGACAGCACCCCACCAACTCCCCTCTGCTCTGCTGTGCCATTCCAGAGGCTCCCTACATGCCCTGGCTCTCTGTGGATCCATTTCCGAGGCCACCTTCAGAATGGTCTTCCCAGAATTCAGCCTGGTTATATTACTGTACTGCCTAAAAGTAGCAAATAGGTTGCTAGGGTTTTCAGGGTGATGGTGAGATCCCTCTGATGTGCTTGCTGGACTTTTAAAAGTATGGTTGTATGACTCTCCTTCCTTTCTCCTTCCTTCCCCCTTCCTTCCCTCCTTTCCTCCTTCTCTCATCCTCCTCTCTTCCTCCCTCCCTTTCTTTTTCCTTCCCTCCCTCCTTTACTCCCTCTCTCCCTCCTCCTTCCCTCCTCCCTCTTTCCTTCCTTCCTCCCTTCCTCCTTCACTCCCTGTCTCTCCTTTGTCCTCCCTCCTTCCCTCCCTTCTTTCTTCTTCTCTTTCCTCCTCCCTCCCTTCTTCTCTCCTCCCTCCCTCTCTCCCTCCTCCCTCTTTCCTTCCTTCCTCCCTGCCTCCTTCACTCCCTCTGTCTCTTCTTTGTCCTCCCTCCCTCCCCCTCCCTTCTTCCTCCTTCTCTTCCCTCTTCCCTCTCTCCCTCCTCCCTCCCTCCTTGCTTCTTCTCCTCCCTGCCCCTTCTTCCTTCCTCCCTCCCTTCTTCCTTGCTCCCTCCCTCCTTCCTGCGGGCCCCATCCTCGCTTCCCCTTCGTCCTCCCTCCCTCAGCTCTCCCTCATGCTCCACCCTCTCCCCGTTTTCAGCTCACACCTCAAGGCTCTGAGTCTTGCTCGGGTCTGCAGCTCTTACAAGCGCCTCAGGAGCCTGTTATGAACTCACATCTCGCCGATCTGAAGGGAGAACTCATTCTTCTCTCTGGCTTCTTCCGAACCCCTCTTCTACCTCTGGACCCCACTGAGCAGAGGGCCCTGGGGAATCTTCTCATCCGCTGAGGATCTACAGGCCCCTGAGCACAGCTCTGAAGAAGGGCCCCCACAAGGCAGCCTGTCACTGAGGAGCCTGCACCTGCCTCCGTGGTAGTGCGCAGTTCCTAGAGCTGCGCTTCTCTGCACGCCTGGCTGACCACTCAGCTTAACTACGAGACAAGGTGGCCTGAAAACAGTATAGCACTCACAACTTATGTACGCTAAGATAAAAGGAATAAAACTGAACATTAATAGAACGGCGAAGCCAAATTTCCTAGAAAAGGCAAGTTAATGGGTGGCAGACTCATAAACTGTCATTCATCTAAAAAACTTCACCACTTTAAATTGCTTAAGCTATTGAACTCATTTTACAAAAGTGTAGCTAATGTGACCCAAGTAATACCCTCGTCGCGCTCCCTCTGCAGCTTGCCGGGCTGGCGCGCAGGCTCCGGCTCCCCACGCGCCCGCGCTCTCCCTGGCCACCGCCCCACGCGTGGCTCGCGGGCTCTGGCTCCACGTGGCCCTCAGCGCAGGCACGCCCCTAGGGGTTGCCCGAGTCCTCCGAGTCCCCGAGTCAGTCAGGGTGGCAACGAGCCCCTGCGGGGCAGCCCCTGCTCCTCCGAGAGACGTCCGTCTGCTGTGACTCCACCCCCACCTACTTCTTGGAGCAGGAGCCACCGAGAGCCACCTTCACGCACCACGGCCTGGGCCAGACCGCCCAGAGGGCTCAGCGATGGCCACCGCGGCGGTCCTCGGTTCCGCTAGATAAAGGCTGCTTATTTCTATGTACAGAAGATCATAATGTCTTGCTAGTGTAGATTATATTTATTGAAAATTTAACAGAATTTAATGATATATTGTCTTAAAGGCCTGAAAATGCAGGCGCACTTCCTTTTGCTTCGCCCGAGTTTTCCATCGGGATGCGCTCCTGAGCGGCCCCAGCGCCGCAGGACGCGTCCTGCCCCTCCCATCCCCACTTCCCCTCTGCCTCTCCCCCTCCACCTCTTTGTCCCTTCACAATATGAGAAAGGTCTAGCTCCCCACTCCCAATTAGTCTTCTTTTATTCTGCATTGCATTTATAATTCGGGTTTCTCATATGAGCTGGCCATAAGAGAAACAGACTACAACACCGAGACTCCCTCCTCCCCAAAGAGAGCGGCCGTTGTCAGAAACCAGGTCATGACAAATGCCCAAATGCCGGAGAGGCTGCAGAGAAAGCAGCCTGCTACACTGCAGGTGGGACTTTCCAAAGTTCAGTGGGAAATTCCTCAGAAAACTAACCCTGGAAATCCCACCTGATCAGCTACTTCCCTTCTAGGTACCTTCCCAGGAGTCGGGGTGCCCGGACGGGGGTCCGTGCACAGCTATGCCTATGGCTGCACAACTCCTTAGAGCCAGCCCTTGGCGGCGGCCTGCACACGGCGGAGAGCTGCTGTGCCGCAGATGGGTAGACGTGGTCCTTGCCGGGCGGTAGACGCACCGCGAGACCATAATGTAAAGTGATACGATGCAGCTATGTTTTGGAGAAATGTTCTATCGGGAATGCTAGTTTCCTTGCTACACATAAGACATTTTATCTTCATTATTACCTTTCTTAAATCAATCTTTAAAGTTGTTAGTCTTCCTTTGTCTAAAATCATCAACACTGTTTAACTATTTTCAGCTGAACAATAAGATGCCTAACGTCACAGTTGCCTTAAAAGCAGTCTCTTTCTTTACTGTAATATTCACATTCCGGAAACGTGCCCTGGTATCTTTAAAACCACCCAGCCAATGTGCATCTGGCCCTTGCTTCTAGAGAGCCCAGCCTCCTGCTGACAACAGGAACAATGCCATCTTTCTCTTGCGGGCTCCAATGTCTGTGGCGCTCTCCCATCAGATTTGTTTTTTCCTGCTGATCTGAGAATGTCATTGTGCTCCTTTAAAACACTGCTCTATTTTTACCATGCAAAACAGCTTCTGTGCCTACCCAGCCGTAGCTTCCTGCGAGACCCACGGCCCTCAGCCCTGGCCTTTCTTCCTGTGCACCACACTGGCGAGTCGTCTGTGCTGTGACCGTTCCACGTTCACTGTCATTCTCTGCAGCACATGTGTGCATCAGGCTTTATTTACTGTTCTATACTATACGCTTCCCTGTATTTCTCTCCATCACATTTATTCATCCATCGTTCTCTTTCATATATCCATTTACTTATTTATCCATTTAATCAAACGTCTGTCTACCCATCCATCCATTCTTTCATCTGTCCGTCCATCCATCCACTTATCCAATGTCCACCCAGCCACCCAGCCACCCACCCACCCAGCCATCCATCTCCCACCCATCCATCAGCCATGCATTTATCTATCCATCCCCCCACCCATCCATGAATGAAACATTTGTATCCTGCCTCCTGTCAACTGCATGCCATCCTCTGGGACCACTGGAAGAAGAAGAGCATGGCACACACTTCCAGAAACTCAGGAAAGCCACCATTTGGCTAAGATTCCCTCTCTCCAAGTTGAAGTCATATCCTCTACCTTTTGCTTTGCTTCGGTTAGGTTTCTAGGGATGGGCATTACTTTTTGTGGGTACATACATTTTACTAGAATAGCTCAACATATTAATTTTCAAGGTAGCTTTGAAAATCTACTGACTGGAAATATTTTAATGTGTAGCCCAGCTTGGAACATCTGAATACACTGTTCAACATCCTCAAAGGATAAATTTATACTAAAATACGAGTTCTCTTTGTCATAAATAGACTATTCCTGAAGTTTAACTTCAACACAGAAAAGATAATTACAGCCACACACATCTAATAGAGCACTGTATTTTCTGCTATTTGAAAAAAGGTGGTTTGGCTTGAATTACACATAATTATAGGTTAAGAAAAATTAATTAGTCTCACCTGAGCAGTATGGACTGCACAGGAGGCGGTGCTGATCATGACTACCATTTAAGCTCACTACCGAACTGCTCACGCAGTCTCTGAAATCCCACTTCACTAAGAAATCACATCAGTGTAGTCAAGAGTGCTTCAAAACAAACAAACAAAAAACGTTCCTGAGCCCAGAGATGCACATGGCGAGAGGCCGCACAGGCCCATGGCCTTGGCCATCACAGCCCCGCTCGGGACTAGAAGGCAGGCAACTGAAGAGCACTTCTATCTCTCTTTTCAGCCAGACGCTTCAAGAGCGCCCACCGCAAGTGCCTGCCCTGTGCATAGGTGCTGCTGTTCCCCTCGGGGGCCGGCTGTGCTCCTGCTTCGGTCTGAGGCTGCCACAAGCCCAGCCTGCTTCTGTGGCGGTTGGTTCACTTAGCCTATGGCTGCCTGCGGCTGCCCACACTAGGCATCTGAGTTTCTAGTGTCTGCCTGTGAGAACAGGCTCATTCTTCAAAATGCCTGGCATCGAATGATCTATATCTCACAGACTAGGAAGGGGGTGGACTTCTAAGGAGAAGGATAGGTTAAGAAATGGCCTGGTCGGTTTTTATTTGGTGATTTAGTGACAGGAATTACTCCCAGCCTTTCCCATCATACAGCTAAGACAGGAAGGGTAAAGACCTCTCGAAGGCAGAGTGGTCCCTGCACCAAGGACAGCTGTGGCCGAAGCAGAAGTCTCATTTATTCTCTCTGTATATACTGGTTGACTCCCTGTGGGGGCATTACACACACACACACACACACACACACACACACGCAGGCACACGCACAAAGGTGTAAATATATAAGGAAATGTGGTATACTATCTGTCCTTGTGAGTTTCACAGTGAAGAGACACAGTGAATGAAAATCAAAGCGTATGTAATATTATTTTTAAAAAATGGACTGAGTGAATCTGCCTAACACGTGGAATGATCATGAGCAGACTGTGGAGAGTTTGTAATTTCTTCCTTAATTTTCTTTTCTTTTTTTACTTTTCTTATCAAAAATGTGTAGATACAGGTATATAGAAATGTGTGTGTGTGTGTGTGTGTGTGTGTGTGTGTAAGCATGAGAGAACAAAAGAAAAAATGTAGAGCAGTTCCAGTGAAAGCACCTATTGTAAGAGGTAGTCTGAATCCTCAGTATTCATCTTTTCAGCATTGATAATTCCAGAGAAAGAGAAAGAATACAGAAGAAAGAAAAATTTTATAGGCTATTTTCTAACTTGTGCTTATAGCTGATTTATGGAGTACTCCTGGAGTAATAAAATAAAGGTTATAAACCATTAATTTATTGAGCTAATAAGAGCCAGGGGCCCTAATACCATTGTCTCAGAAGATTTGAAAAAAGAAAAGAGTAAAGGATGGTTAGAACTTTAACAATTTCTGCTCTTACTTTTATTATCCTTTCTCTACTGTACTATTTTAGATTAATGAAACAATAAATCCTTCATCCAACTGATTTTATTTAATGTTATGGTAAAATGTTAATCTTGCAGTTCTCAGCACTCGGGAGGGTGAATCCTCCGAAGCTCGTGTGTCTCACAGCCACACAAAGGAATCCAGGCTGCTCCTGAAAGTTGCCGAAGACGACAGTGCAGAAACAATGACTGTGAGAGGTTTCTGTGGTTGTTAATGAATAGACAGAAAGAAAAGTAAGTTAGATTAAAATCAGGGGTTTGGCTTTTTTCAGTGTTCTTTGTAATTTCTTTGAATCTCTCTCTCTCTCTCTCTCTCTCTCTCTCTCTCTCTCTCTTGCTCTCTCTCTGTCTCTCCCTGTCTGTCTCTCACTCTGTCTCTCTGTCTCTCCCTGCCTCTGTCTGTCTGTCTGTCTGTCTGTCTCTCTCTCTCTCTCTC
>NW_004524615.1:3006652-3022293 GCF_000260255.1 Octodon degus
CACACACACACACACACACACACACACACACGAAGCACATCCTGTGGGCCCTGCACCCTGCAGTGGAGCTGGGCTCTCATTCTGCTTTTCGCTTCCCATCTCTGCTGCTGTCCTTCTTAAGCCCGAAGCACCCTGATTCTGACTTACCCTTAAGTCTCTGGACGTGACCATCTCTAAGGCTGGATCCCCATCTGACCCTGCACCACCTTCAGGTAGCTCCTTTGTGGGCACCGGGGTGCTCTTCCACCTGTCCCCAGCTCCTACTCTCCAATGTGGCCCTTCTCTGCCCAACACCCTTCACAGAGTGGCATCCTGAATCTGAAAGGCTTCCCACCCAGGAGCCCTGGCACCACCGTGCACTGCCCCCTCCTGGCTGGCTCTGCACACCTGGGCCGAGTGTCACCCAGTCTTTACAGGGACCTATGGGGGACCTACAAGGACAGATTTGCTTGCCATCCGTCATCTCTCCAGATGGCTGGAAATGAATATAGCACTCGATAACCATAGAGAAGAAACCATCCTATAATCAGTGGATGCATGAGAAATGTGTGAAAGTCAGATGACACCACTTATTTCTCCTTTTAGAATTAGTTTCAAAGGTTTTCATTTCCCATAAACGACATAACTTGCAAAACAACCAAGTTCCACCCCCATGGCATGGGCGAGCCAGGTGAGAACAGTTGTGGTTAGAAAGGAGCAGAGTTCAGGAGGGAAGAGCAGGACAGGAGCCTTCAGGCAGCGCTAGGTTACAGATGCATCCACTTAGATAGATAAAATGCCAGGCTGCCCTGAGAATCCAATGAACAACAGATGGCTGAGCACTGTTTTGTTCCCCTCCCCGCTCCCACACCGGTGACGCCATTTATGGGCACTTCCTGTGGAGACTATGTCAGGAAAGACAGCCCAGGACCGGAAGTCATCCAAGTCATTTCTCTTGGTGAAGATGTCATCTGGATTCTGTCTCGCCAAGCAGGCCACAGACCAACAGGACTGCCCCAGTCCTCGTCACACTTGCTTTTCTTTGTCTTTCTCTAAGCAGACTGTGCACCACATAAAAGCAGGGAGTTTGAGCACAAGGGAACAGTAACATGCACAGGCCTGCCAAGACCTGTGGTTCCCAGTTCCGATGCAGTGAGAAGTCCAGGGAAGAGCCGTCCTGGTGGGCAGACATCTCAGCAAAATGCCTTCCAGCACAGCGGCGTGGCGGAGGCTTTGTCACAGAAGCTCACACCGGTTCATCTGAACCTACGCTGCAGTCCTTGCTTAAAGCAGGCTGTGCACTACTAGAAAGCTTAACATCGTTTTAATCCTAGAAGGATGCATTTGTACATTCGTCTTATAGGTACTGACTAAACTCACATGTGGTTTTTCACCTCAAAACAAACAAGTGCTTATATATTACCCATTAGGTCTCTGTTGTGTGTTAGATCCAGTATCTACTTATTTACTCATTGGGGTACTAGGAATCCAGTTCAGGACCCTGTGCCTGGCCGGCAGCTGGGATGCTGAGTCATGCCCTCTGCATCCTAAACTTGATTTCTAAAGCTCTCCCTTGTCTCCGTGCACCTTCCTGGTCCCAAAGACACTAACATCTGGAGTGCAGAGCCCACCCAGCTCTTCTTCCTAGGTTCTTCCTTATGGGTGGCCACCGGCACACAAGGGCAGACATGCCACCTGCAGAGGTGCAGAAGGCACTTGGGAGGGACAGGCACGGCTGAGGAGCAGGAGTGGGACACAAGCCAGGGCAGCCCTGAAGCCAGCGCGGCATCCCTGGGGCAGACGCCATGTGCCGCAAGCTGCTGTCCCTGAGCCGTGACTATGAGGAAGCTGCTATGGCTGTCCCCACCCAGCATCTCAGGCCTGATGTCCCACTCCTGCGATGGCCGCAGAAGAGCTCGGTGCGATCCACGCGTGCTCCCAGGCCCTGAGGAGCCCTCAGCCCTCTCCTTCCCTCCGCTCTGCGGCTCAGGGCGCAGCTGGCTCCCTGCTGCAGTGTGCAGTGGTCCCCCGGCTCTGAGAAGAGGGTCTGGGGTACGAGACCCGGAAGCATCCCCTGCTTTTCCTGCATCCACTGGTGATTTACAAGCATGGGAAAGCTGCCAGGGACCAGACACAGCTGCCCTGAGAGGGACACGGCAACACCTCTGCTCAGAGTGAGGCTGGGACGACCTGCCACCTCAGGTTCTGGAGTCACGAAAGGACTCCAGACTGCGACTGGAAGAGACTCAGCTTCCTCACATCAAAGATGAGGCTGCTGCTGTGCATGCTGCCTCCTCTCGTGCTGCTCCTCAGCTGTCGCTGGCTGAAATGTTGAAAAGGGGGTAACACATAAAAGCTGTGCGTGGGTGCACATTCTCTATAAATGAAATTCTATTCCTTAACTGTTTCTCCAAACCCATATAAAGTCCATAGCATGCATGGGTCACATGAATATATAATGACACTAAAGTTACACTGTCTCAACTGGGTGCAGTGGTACACACCTAAAACCCCAGCCCTCTCTCTGAAAGGCTGAGGCAGCAGGATCCCAAGTTCAAGCCCAGCCTAGGTAACTGGTAACTTAATGAGACCCTGTCACTAAAATAAAACAAAAGAAAGTAACACAAAGGAAATGGAGATATAGCTCAAAGAGAAGGCCTAGGCTCAACTGCCACTACAGACAGACAGACAGACAGACAGACAGACAGACAGACAGACGAAAGAGAAAGAAAGAAAGAAAGAAAGAAAGAAAGAAAGAAAGAAAGAAAGAAAGAAGAAAGAAAAGGAAGAGATGTATATTCATCTGGCCTGAAGACAAGGAGATTCTGAGCTGCTACAGTGCAATGAAGGAGTGTGGGAGCTGTCTAGCTGGGTTACCACCCTGTTGATTTAGGGCTGTCCACATATGTGGTCTGATTACATTTAAGGAAAGAAGACAAAATCCGCAAGACCTCCAAGACCCATTAGAATAATAAAAAGATAATTTTAACTAAGAAAATAGAATGTTTAGCTAATAGTCTATGTAGCTTTACACACACACACACACACACACACACACACACACACACACACACACACAATGACTCCAGTTTCTTCCATCACTTAGAATTGCCCCTAGAACCCCGGGATAGAACATCCACTAATTTTATGCTAACCACCCAAGGGCAAAGGATAAGCAGGGAGGCAGGACTCTGGTCGAGAATAATCCCCAGGCCCACAGCCAAGCCCCGAGGCTTCAAGCTCCACACAGCCAGCCGCAGCCGGGTGGCATCCCGGGAGGGTTGCATGGTGGCCACCCACAGCCAGCGGCGCTCCCACCCAGGCCTGCGCTCTGTGCGCTCATAAATCTGATTTGCAGCTGGGGATAAGCACATTTCAGACAAAAATGTGCTTTACATCTAATGTACGAGTGAAATCTGAACAGACTTTGTTTCTACGAAGTCAGTTATTCGCTTAACACACATGCAGGGCTCCACCCTGAAGCCAGAGGAGAGGAGCGTTTCCTGGCTAGAACAGCCACACTTGTCAGCGAAGACGCTCCAGGCCAGAACCCGCGGGGTGCTCCCTCAGTCGCGGCCCTCCAGCTCCACCCCCTTTCTCTGCCCTGCCTGTTCCTGTCCCCCCTCCACCTGCCCTCATACTTTGAGCTCCTTTAGTGGGGCTAAGAAGGAGAAAATAGATTTGTGCGATAAAATGGAAACCGTTTCCCTTTTAAAACACTGATGTTCACTTTCAAAATTCCAACGTGTCTGTGATGTCACCCTTGCTGCGGTGTCCCGCCCAGCACACACGCAAATGCAGGTGCACGAAGTGTCTCCAGCCCGTCCCATGCCCAGGGCCACCCTCCCCTGCTTGGAGACTGCGGGGTGCCTTCACTGTCCTGGCAGAAGGATTTGTTCCAGATTCCTTTGCTTTCTCAGTGTGTATGTGTGTGATATACATTCTTAACTAAGAATATTCTTTAGAGGGAAAAAGTAGCAACCTGGAAATCTTGGTGTCATATGATTTATAAAACAATATTATACATATACAATTGTTTATCTAAAAATTCCAGCAATGAGTCAGTGGAAATCACTTCTGTTACCTGCAAGATGACAGTGCAAGCTACCCCGGACTCCCACGCTGTGTGACCGACACTGAGGTGGCTGGCTGATGTCACCCTGAGTCAGCAGTGCTGCTGCTGCCTCCTCCCCCTCTTCCCTTCCTCCTCTTCCTTCTCCTCTCCCCCCTCCCCCACCTCCTCTTCTTCCTCCTCTTACCCCCTTCCTCCTTTTCCCCCTCCTCCTCCCCCTTGTCTTCCTTCTCCTCTTCCTCCTCCCTCTCTTCCCCCACCCCTTCCTCCTCCTCTCACCCTTCTCCTCCTCCTCCCCCTCTTCTCCCACCTCTTCCTCCTCCCCCTTCTTCTCTTGCCTCTCTGATCCAGCCTTTGGCAAAAATGACCTTTGGTCCCTGTACACTACGTCTTGTGTGTTTTGTCACAGTGACTGCTATCTGACTCTTACAGCAACTTGCCCGATCCTTTCACATGCTTTAGAGACCAGCGTTGGCCAAGAGGCAGGTGAAGCACAAGGAGCCCCCTGGCTTCTCTGCCAGCTCCAGCGGAGGCTCTTGGGTCCCTGAGGGTCAGCTGCATGAGGATGAAGCCCACACTCCCAGGCTGGTTTGCACACTTCCGGGAACACAGTCTCCTTGCAGCAGGCAGTTTTCCTGGGAAGGCTGTGGCGGCTGCCCATGCTGACCTCCCCCCTCCAGGATCCCACTGGCAGTCACAGGCTTGGGGTCACCCACCTGCCAGCCTTGCAGCTTGCACTGCTGGAGAACAAGCCGGCATCTCTCCTCCGCAGACAGCGGCTGCTTCCTCTTGCCTGGGAGGGTCTCAGCCAAGGGCCTGTATCTGTGGAGACAGCAGCACAGGCACAGTTACCACGTGTGAAAGGCAGATGCAGTCCACAGGGAGGCCGGGCCTACCTGCTCTTGGTGCTCTCCCGTTAGCCCAGGACCCCGAGGGCACTGCACAGCTGACTGTGAAAGGACTTCCCTTTTACAGGAAAGCCACTTTAAAAGTGACTCAGATATGTGTTCCGGCCCTTCGTGTTTTCCACTGTCACGAAGGAATGTGAATCACTTACTCAAAGAACATCCCAAGAGAATAAAAGCTAACCTCCTGTCAGCTACACTTTTGGCTTGCTTTTTAAACAACACCTTTTTAAGAAACGGGAGCATCTTCTATTACCACCTGAAAGTGCATCTAGACGTTGTTAAGGCCCCTGCTAAGGACTGTCAGCATATCTTTAGGTCTTACTTAAGTGGGAGCCAGGACAACATGATCACATTTTAGGTATTGAGTATTACAAATGTTCATAAGCACATTTTCAGTTTACAAAGAACCTTCCATCCTCTAACTGAAATTCACAGCCACATAACTGTTTCCTATACATTTTTCAAAAGGACTCTCAAAACGTCTGTTACTTTCTTAGTCCACGTGTGCAGTGCATGAGGCTTGCCTCTCTGTGGAGCCGGAGCGCCTCTTCCAGTCCCTGAGCCCCCTTTCATCTCTTCCTGCTCTTCCGCTCCCCACTCCAACCCTCAATCCCTGTTGCACATTAGAAAGCTGCATCTCCTTATTTTTATCACCTATCTTTTATCTTGCTCTTTATTTATAGTTTGGGTGGCCTGTGTGAAAGACCCCACGTGACATCCCAGCTATGCGTCTGATTCAACTTAACACGGTCTCAAGGTGCATCCATTTTTCTACGAATGACCACTTCGTCCTTCTCTCTGGCAGAGTAGTGCCCCAGCGTGTGCGTGGCACACTGTCCATTCATCTGCTGCAGGACGGAGGCTGCTTCCGAGATTTGGCTGCTGCGTGCTGTGTTGCTGTGAGCGAGGGTGTACACAGGCCACTGCAGTAGGCCATCCTAAATGCTTCCAGGGCTGCTTAGAAGGGGGACAGCAGGGTGGTGGGATCTCTAGCCTTAGCTTCCGGGGAACTCTGCAGCATGCACCAGTCCACATTTCCACCTCACTGTTGTACCTAGGACACGAATTGGCTTCTTGCGAAGGCAGCTGAGCCTGCAGCTGTGTCTACTGCATCCAGCGTATGCAAGGAAGAGGACAGAGACCCAGGCACAGTAGGAATGTCGGGCCGGGCAGGGTGCCCAGGCTGCAGGTGTGGGCCTCCAGGAGGTGCTAGCAAGGCCTCAGGGCACTGCCACATGTACCAGTGTGGCTGCCTGGGGGATGATGCTCAGGACTGCTCCTTCTGGGGCTGAACGGGGGGAAGGGGGGTGGTGCCATACACTTGGGGTGGGGGACAGAAGGGAGGCTGGGCTGTGACAGCAGCACCCAGCTGCACACACAGGTGCTCGGAGGCCCTTGGCAGGTCGCCTGGAGGCAATTTTCTGCCTCCAGTCAGGGTGAGGGTCATTCAGAGCCAGTACTGCCTGTGTGCTTCTCTACTCCAAAGCACAGCTCTCCACCCAGTGGCTTGGGCCACATGCAGAGCTACGGTGTCCACTAGATCTGCCTTCGCAGAGAGCAAGTGAAAGAAATGGAACAGGAAGTGGGGAGCAGCCAGGAAGTGGGGAGGAGCCAGGAATTGTGGTCTTCCCCTGCATGCGGGCAAGGGGCCATCAGTGTCACGGCGCACATGCAGATGCCAGAAGCCCAGGCGTGGTCTGTCGCTGGAAGACATGGTGACGAGCTCGCTGTCTCCCCCACAAGATCAGCGCCTGCGGACTATTGGGCAGCAGGATCTGTGCAGAGTGATGCAGTCAACACGTGACTCCTGAGGTGGCCCCCAAGCCAGCAAGACCCACGCAAAAGAGGAGGAGACCGGAAGTGACATCACAGCACAACACCATGAAGTGGTGGCTGAGCTAAGAAGGCGCACCAAAGCCCGAGGGCCACCTCCAGGGCGGGGACTCAGCCAGGAAGGCCTGGGTTCCAAGTCCAGGGTAGCGGTGGTCCTGCTGAGCCCTCCAGCTTTGGCTTCTGGCCTCCTGCAACTCAAGCACATGAACTTCCACCTCTCCAGGCTGACTGTGTGTGGTGCTGTGACAGCAGCTCTTGGAACCACAGGGGAAGAACACGTGGCCAAGCTGCAGTCCGACCTTGGGTGGCCTCTTGCAGACAGTCTTTCCATCACCTGTGCTGTGCCCAGGGAGAACCATCCATCCCATGCCTGACCGGGCAATGCCAGAAAGGGACAGTCCCGCAGCCCTGACATCAGCGCAGTGCGCAGAGGGAGGACCTGCTCCGTGTGCCTCAGGATGACCGTGGCCACAGGAAGCAGCACACACTCCTTTGTGCCCGTGGGAGGATCAAGGCATTGCTGCCGAGCGTGTGTCACACAGCACCAAGAAATCACTCAAATTATCTCTTTATTCTCCCTGATAATTTTCTTTTTCAAGATCTTTGTTAATTATCATCAAGAATTTAATTGATGTAGTTCTAGCATTTCAATATAGTATGAACAAGTCAGAAGGAAAATCTCGCTCTTCAGAACTTTTTCCCCTTTGCTTTGTACTGTTCTTTTGACACTTAAATGGTGTAATTCTAACATTTCAATGGAAAAGACAGACACATCATCTTAGACAGGGATGAGATACTGTGTTTAGGGTGCTTTTAAAAATCGTATCTTTGGAATGTCAGGCCACATGCAAGGTGGCGTCTCTGGAGTAGAAGTGCAGGATCACACTGTGTCACCACTGAGGCACAGCCTTGGGGACCTTGCCCAGGGCCACCTCTGCGTCCCCAGCAGTCCTGCTGTGCTCCACCCAGGACAGAGCCCCTGGAGCTTGCACATCCTGTCTCAGCATGCTCTGGGCTGGGACCGTTGCCATGATGGTACCCCCAGCTTGAATAGGGCTCTGGGGGCCCCTCATCAGGCTCAGTCAGTGCAGTAATGTTGACTGAGCACGTGGAGGGTGCTGGAAGCCTTTGGGTGCTAGAATGTAGAAGGGCAGACCGAGACCAGACCCAGTCCTGGGGCTCTCAGGGGAGAAGATGAGGAAAGGAGGGAGAAGGAGAGAAGCAGGGAAGGGCACAGGATGTGGTGAGAACTGTGTGGGGCACGCAGGGACAGAAGCCTATGCTGTGAGGAGGGCTCGGGCCCTTAGGAGCATGGGGAGGCCAGCATGCCTGGGGAAGGAAAGGTGAGCACAAGGGCATTGGAACCAATTCCCAGGTAGACCTGGGGGGAGGGATACAGGCTATCCTGAGGCCTGGGCCCCAGGGGCTTCAGAAGAGCCTTGTCCCTATATCCGGTGTCCGAGGGCATTGCTGAAGCCCAAGACACTGTCTTGGGCTGCAGTGCGCATGGAACAACCTGAGGCCACCTGAGCTTTTCCTGCCACCCAGGGAGAAGTCCTGGACCAGGGCAGTGGTGAGAAGGAGTGACAGAAAACTACAGTGACTATGTTAAAACCATTCTTACAGTAAAAGACATGTGACCATGAACTATGCAAACCCTCCTCTTGCTTCGCGTGTTCCTCCCACTGCCCTGGAGCTTCCTGCAGCAGCTCTGGAGTCCCCTTTCCTGAAGATCTTTGGTTATGCTGTCCTGGCTGCCTGGATGCCTTGAATTGGATTAAAAACGCTTCTCTGTCATCGTTTTGGCTTTGGGGAAGAGCCAGAAGCCACACGGTGCCCGCTCCGGGGGCTAGGGTGGCTGAGGACACAGCTCCAGGTCCTCACGTGCTGCCTTCGTGTTGGCTGGCCTCAGCAGCAGCATTCACTGTGCTTTTGATCACACCTCATACAATCACTGAGGAAGAGGGCTGCAGAGCTGCTGCGAGACGGAGACACGCGTGCCCAAGCATCTGCGGCAGGCTCGTGTGCCTTGCACCTGAAGGCTTCTGCGACTCCCCTCTGCTTCCTCCCGCCTCACAAAGACCTCGGCACGGGTGCTGGGAGGCGCAGGGAAGTGCAGGCCAGGCCAAGCGTCGGTGTGTGTCGGTGCTGTGCTGGGCTCGGGTAGCCGGAAGAGCTTTCCTGCCAAGCTGCTGCTATGGCAACAGCAGGGTGGCCGTGCAGCTGAGAGCCAGAAGGCATGCTCTGAGGATGCAGGAGCAGGCGTGGGCCACAGACACCCCGGACCCCAGGGCCCGGAGCCACGGCGCTGCACCCCAGGTTGCCAGGCATCAGTGATCCCCACCCTGGGCTCGCAAGCCTGAATCGGGCAGCAGTGAGTGGGCAGGAGACTGCACCTGTCCCACCCCAGTGCCCGGGACTCCAATCAGCGGTGGAGAGCTCCCATGTGCCCTCCCCTGCCACCTCGGGTGTTCTCTCCCCTCTGCTGTCTCTTCCATCCTCAGCTGCTGGTGTACAGTGGGGCACAGTGGGCGGGGTGCAGTGGGGTGCAGCTATCTCCTCCACGCCAGGAGACACTACTCTCTATGTCCTGGACACCCCCTCCCCACATCATGAGGAGGACAGCAAGACAGCAAAACAGGTCTCTCTGAAAGTCAGTGCCCTCTAGTACGAGAACCCTGACTCTGAGCTCACGGTCCCAGAGACACATAGAGCTCCAGCAGCGGCTGTAGATGGCCCTGTAGACACACGCGAGCTCCAGCAGCGGCCACAGAAGTCATGACCAACTCGGCTCCTCTAAGAAGACAACGAGGAAGCACAGTCCTTTGTTGGCAAAATCCAAGGTTGTGAATGGAGCTATTTTCTTTTACCCTCAGATAGCTCCTCTGAATTTGTTTCTGTTGTGATTAGACATCTGTCTCTGCATTCTCAAAGAAAATTCTATCATTCTGGTGTCCTAAAATCCCTGAAAATTTTAATTCTTTCAGCCTTATTTATTTATTGAGCACCTACTGAGTACACGAGAGACTGCCTAGCTGGCCGCTGCAGTATGTGAGGTTACTGTCCCATTTCATCGCCTAGTCCAAGTACATGGTGTGGCTGTCTCTGGCCAGAACTGTGTCTCAGAAAAGGTAAGCCTTTCTTGTCTCAAGAACTTACACAATTTACCTTGCTATGGACACACAGGAGCCTTAATGTTTCAAGAAAATCAGTTTTCCCCTCACATCCCGGGGACAGATGAGCTGATGGATGGAAGGAGAAACGTAGGAGGAAGGAAGGAATGCTTCAGGGTGCCCTGCTGGAGGACTGGCTGCCCGGTGCATGGCCCTGGGGGGAAGGGAGCAGGACGTGCGAGGGGTCACCTACAATGGGCAGAGTCCACACCAGGCTCTGCAGTGTCAGCCCCTAGCAGGTCACAGTGTATTAAGACAGGGATTTGGGGGCTGTGGGATTGGGGATGCAGAGCCTGTGACGAAGTCAGAGACTTGAGGAAACAGCTGCAGGTGGTGGCATTAAGGTCCTGCCAATGGGAATAACCCGAAGTGCCTGGCCTTGCGGTTCATGAGAAGTAAAGGGCCAACAGCTTGAGGGCAAGATGGAACCCGTGGAAGTGATCAGACGTTTTGTTTTGCAATGTCAAGGGAAAACATTGCAGGCAGCAGCTGCAGAGCCTACATCTACACATTCGTATTCCTGTGTGCTTCCCTGTTAGGACCAGGGGCTTCTTTAGGGACAGCTTCAGAGGGTGGCTTCCCAGGGACAGGTTCATATGGGTGCCGGAGATGCCAGGTGCAGCTGCCCAGGCAGGGGCGATCAGGGACATTCTGTTTGTGCTAGGGACACGCCCAGCCTGCTGGCTCTCTGAGTTCTTTCCCTATGCAGCAGGGTGTGGAAGGGGATGTTCTAGCTCAGTGGAAGCACACAGAGGCTGAGCAGCAGGCTGTGTGCAGTTGCCTAGCAACAGGGCTGACACACATCATGAGAAGGAGGAAGAGAAGGATGAAGGAAAGGGAGCCCAAAGTGGCCGGGGAGAGGGACAGACCCTCTCTCCACACGTAGTGTGGGTTGGCTCAGAAGGAGGAAGGAGGCAGAACATTTGCAAGGCTTTTTCTTTTAGGGAAAAAGGATGGGAAACAAAGAGACAAAGCTGTCAGAAACTGTCCCTCTGACACGCCGGTCCATGCGTTCTCTCCTGAGCACACTCTGTGCCTGAGCCCTGAGTGCTGTGGCCAAACACCTTCCCCACCCACAAAGGCAGGTGAAGCCAGGCTCCCCGGGGTTCTATGCTCTGCCCGCCTGTCCGTCCGTCCATCTGCCCAGGCACCTGTGAATGCAGGAAGGCAGCAAGGGCCCGCACTGTGATGGCTTCAGAGCCTCCCAGAGTGTGGGCCTGAGACTGCTCCTGACTGTACTTTCATTCCCTAGGAGGCTCACGACTCTCAGGTGGTCTTTCTGGATGGTACAGAGGGAGGGAAAGCCTCTGCCATGCTACCCCACCATGCTTCAGGTTAGCCTGGCCCTGTCCCTGCCCACTGGGGCAGCAGGTGGTGGCATCCTACTGAGGCCCAGATGCCACACGCATTGCCATGAAGGGCTTTCTGTGACACTTCTGGGGTCAGGAGCGGGTCCCATCTGACTCCATGGCATGAATGAACTAATGCTGGAGGGCGAGATGCTATCCCCAGGTGGTCTGCTTACCTGTGGGGTTCCAAATAGGATGCCATAGAGGCCATGTGGCCAGAGGCCAATGAGGGTAGGGCCATCCCTGACATCAGCCACAGATACAGGCCCATTCTGCAGGTCTGGGAGACTGACATGGGGGTCCCAAATGCCACTGAGCTCCTCTGGGGTTGGCAGTGGGACGGGGGAAGAAGGGAGGGAGCAGAGGAGGAGCCATGGTGCCCAAGTATAGGACAGACTGTGCCACCTCCTCACTGAGCTCCTCCACCACCAGAGTGACACTTGGAGCCTGCGAGAGAGCTTCAGAGGGCAGCAGAGCTGGCCTTGTAATGCAGCTGTCACCTTCCTGGTCAGCAGTGGCCTCTGCTTGATCCACACGGAGGCAGGATAAACCCAAACCTGCCCTTTTCTCTTCAGGGCTCTGAGTCCTACATTCCTGAGCTCCTCTGCTCCCAAGCCCTGCAGCTGCACTCACGCAGTCCGTTGTCACTTTGATTTTAACATCACTATAGCTATATCTGCTGGGCACTCATCTGTTACAGCTCAGCTCAGCTTTGGTGACACGGAAGGGAGAAACCAAGAGGAGGCAGAAGGAAGCAGCACAGAGTTAGGAGAGGAGCCAGTGACTTCCGGGGTCATGGCAGGGTCAACCAGAGACCCTGGCAGGTCATCATCGTCATCATCTGAGGACTCAGCCTTTCCTGCTCTGTGAGGGATAGCCAGGAAACATGAATGGTTTCACCCTGGCTAGATCCACCATTCATCCACCTCCACCTAGCCCCTGTCTTCCAGACTCAAAGATGGTGCCTTTATCTCTCTTTTCCAGACCCAAAGATGGCCCCTTTGTCCTGAGGCATTCACCTTGTACATCATGCAGGTAAGCCAGGGGTCTTATCTTGCACAATATGGGAAACAGATAGTGAAAAAGAATGGTAAATTACACTACAGCCCCTGGGGCTCATCGGCAGCAGTGTGCAGATAATACAGAGCTGGAGCACCTGCGAAGGCTGCACACGACAGAGTTCCAGGGTCCCCTTCCCAAGGCTGGCCGCACTACCTCATCCCACCGGGCAGCACAACAGCTTTCCATTTAGCCGCCAAGCAGACCAACTGAAGCTGAATTAGGACGCCTCGGTACGAGGCGTGCGGAGTACCACGCCCAGGAGCCTGCGCTGCTCGCAGCTTAGCCAGTGCGTGCGTGCGTTGGCTCCACCCTGCCGGGCTTTTCCACTGTCTCTCCTCGCAGCGCTTCAGAGCCCTGGCCACAGGGAGAACGTGAATGTACCCTGGGCACGAGTCAGCGACGGAACTGAAGTCATGGTCTCGGAGCAGGAACTGGTCTGGCTGCTCCGAGTGCCAGCCCTGGGGCCCTGAGAAAGCCGGCTCTGTACACTTGAACGAAGGGCAGCCGCTGCTTCTCCGTCCTCGGTGCATTTCAGGATGTACTGGCTACACCACAGTTCTGTTTATCAGGTACAAGAACAGCTTGTTTTCAGCATCGCTGAAAAGAACAGATGTGCAGTTGTTGTTCCAGCCAGAATAACAGGCCTCTTAAAACTGCAGTTCAGGTAAAATTACCCCACTCCTCCAGCAACGTGCTCCCGAGTCACGCATTCACAGGGCCGCTCTGACCGCCTGCTTCCCACAGGAACCGGAAGTGAAGCAGGAGGCGGATGTGTCAGAGACGCTTGTCATCGGGGCCCTTCCTCCCCTCGCTGCAGAGAACAGGCTGTTCCTGGAAACGGCTAAAAGCTCCGAGAAGTCAGTGGCTACTGGAGTAATTGTGTTATTTACACATGTGTGAGCCCACCTCAAGACTAACTTGAGGTGACGCCACCGCACGGCGCACTGCTTCATACTATCGCTGCCACGTAGTTGGGGGCAGACCACGAGAGGCTGGGCTGAGAGCGGCAGCCTGTGCAGAGCGCGGGTCGGCACTGCCGCAAGGGGGCGCTCGCCGGCGGCTGGGCTGCTCTGCTCTGCAGCCGCGCTGGGGTTGGGGTTGGGGGGAGCTGAAGGCACTGAGGGTGGCCGTGCGCAGCGGGACAGCCACGCTGAATCCTGTCGCCTTGTTAATAAAGTTCTGTGTTGTCGCTGGTGTTTTGTTTTGTTTTGTTTTGTTTTTTTAATACTTTATACCCTCTAAAAAATAAAGAAAATACAGCTAACCAATGTTTATAAAGACAAAATCAGGAGAGTGAGGTGTTAAATATTTGTGACAGTGAATTTTAGTGTCAGCTACGGTGACATTCAAGAAATGCATTCTTACATTTCATGAAAAGAATAGCAATGGATGCGCACATTTTCGGAGCATATCATCATAAGTTTTTTTTAAAATTTTATTTATTTGTGTGTGTGTGTGTGTGTGTGTGTGTGTGTGTGGCCACCTCAGCCCACCAGGGGGCGGGGCTGGCTGGCATGTGGTGCTGGAGGATTGAACCGCGGTCCGTGCGCTTTGCTAAGCTTGTTCTAAGTAGGTGCTTTAGACCACTGAGCCATCTCTCCAGCCCCCATCATGATAAGTTTAATACAGAAAATGGAATTCTCCTTTGCCCGGTGAGATACTTTGTACTGACACGGTACATTTGGACAGTCTAACAAAGAGGCTTGTTTAATCACTAGTTGTAGCCACATTAAGAATAGGAATCCAGGATGCTCCTGTTCTGAAATAAAATAATCTGTGCACCTAATTGTCATACTGAATCTTGATTATTTATTTTCACCATCAGTAAATATTGGATAGATACGTCAAAATGTCAAAAACCGAGTATCTGGGATATACTGAGAATTGCAGTATGCTGTAACTCACTGGAGGCACTTGCATCTGTACTGCAGGGAAAGTCTTCATTTTAAATATGCATGCAGTTAATAATATATAAAAGTTGTCTTTCCATGTTTATGAGCATAGCACAGGTTTACGACACGGCGCACACCGCAGGTTGGGTCCTGTCTGTCGCTCCTACTCGTACGTCTCTGCCTTATTAATTGCCCACCAGAACTAACACACACAGCACTGCAGATACAGCATCACAGTCCACAGCGAGCAAGAGGCACCCTTGAGCCGCGCACTGCGAGCCGACACAAGCCTCTCCTCCGGTACGTGTGGACACCGGGCATTCTGCTCAACAGTGAGCAGCAGCCGGGACACTTCTTGGAGACTGTGGCACACTGCCTGCTGAGCCCCTGGCAAGGGACAGACTCTGTATCTTTGATTGCTTTGGTGTAGGTTTTCCTATAGTTCTTTTGTATCAACTAGAAAACTGGCAACACTGTGAAAAATCATTATCAAAGCAATGCAAATGATATCTGTCTAGGATGGCACAAATAAATTTTGTCAGAGAGAATTAAAAATCATCATAAATAAAAGTTTCAGTTGAACTGGCCTAGGTACCCTCGTGGTTTTCTCTTCAGAGGCAGCTAAGTGCAATCTTCACTACCCACAGCTGAGCTCCACGATGGCCCCGATTCGGCCTTGTAGAGGGTTCCAGGCTCACAGCATGCAGCGTGGCCACGAGGCCAGGCAGGGGAACACGAGCATGCTGTCACACTCAGGCTGCGCTCTCTGCCCCCCGCGCGCGCTGCCATCGCTGCTCTCTAGCTGCCCTCCTCATGCACACTACTTTATCAAACCACCAGTTTGAGAGCGTGAACAACGCTGTGAGAGAAGCTAACGGCTACATTTCTGGGTCTCCTGTCATGTGTTTTTGCTTCCATATAACTTGACCTTTCTGTAGCCTATAAAGCCACTGGCGGCTCCTTCACTGAACGTCTTCCCTGGGTCCCTGGGTCCCCTTGTTCCCACTGGCCTCACACGCTCTCCTACCAAAGGTCTGTGCCTGCTGCTCTTGCTTCCTCACACTCCCAAAATATCTTTCCTCAGCGATCTCAGACACACCTGAGGCTGATGCTAGCATCCTTGAACACATGACCTAACAATCTGTGTTTAGCACACATCACTTTCTTTGCCTTCACACGGCTGTGCTGGTCTCTTGGTGTGAGGATACCCCACACAGCCAGCACTTCAACCTCCTCCGCGGGTCTGCATTCTGTCCACCACCTGTCTGGAACCCAGGGGTCTGTCTGGGATGCTTCACTTCCATGCCTTGGCCGCCTGACGCCCCATCACCTCCATGCCTCGGCCGCCTGACGCCCCATCACCTCCATGCCTC
>NW_004524615.1:3022433-3048259 GCF_000260255.1 Octodon degus
GCCGCCTGACGCCCCATCACCTCCATGCCTCGGCCGCCTTACACCCTATTGACCTCTATGCCTCGGCCGCCTTACACCCTATTGGCCTCTATGCCCTGGTCGTCTGCCTTATCTTAACCAAATACTCTCCTGAGAGCCTCTAGCTCCTCTCTCTTGAAGACTGGTGTCAATAGTCTCCTTGGCATGCCTGCCTGGGCTGATTTCTCTTATTTTGCTGGACCCCACAGTGGCTCCAGGCCTTTGGCCCAGTCCCGGAGGCAACACAGTATCACACACTAAAGAACAGCTTGTGAATGCCTCCTCTGCAGCCTCTTCAGGCTGTTCCCCATGCTTCTCCTGCATCCCCTCTACTTCCACGCTGTCTTTCTCTATCTCCCCTGGCTTCAGAGGAAGGGAATATTTCATTCATTCCATACTTTTATCCTCGTGGTATCTAATAGTAGTAGGCATGCTGAAAATATTCACAAATTACTGAGTTAATTGGGAAGGAAAAAATTAGAACTGTCTTTCAGCCCAGCGATCCCAGTGTTGAGTACATAATGTATATTCAGGAAATAAAATCAGTGTGTTGAAGAGATAGGGGGACTCCCATGGCACTACAGCCAAGAAACAGAAGTGACCTAAGCATCAGTCAGTGGACGCATGGATAACATAGAGTAGCTGCACACAGTGGCTCCACCCTTTCAGGAGAATGGCATCCTGTCGCTTCCACCAATACGAACACCCAGAGGATGCTGTGTGAGGGGATGGAGCCAGGCACCGAAAGGCAGAAGCCATGTGTTTCATTTATACATGGAACCTGGAAAGGCAAACTCACAGAAGTGGAGCACACAACAGCATTTAGCAGAGCCAGTGGTGTGGGGCTGGTGCTGGACCAAAAAGAAGTTTTCAATTAGGAGTGCAGAAGTGGGATTATGAGGCCGAGTGCATGCCGAGGCGATCTGTTAGCTCCGAGCTCAAGTGCAGTCCAAGCAGTTGTACTTTATCTGGAGCCAAAACAGTCTTTTGGGGGAACTTGGGTGGAGAGACAGAATGTTCAGAATTCTGTGCACAGCTTCTGTCTATAAAGATATATTTTGGCCATTTGGTAATAGAAGCCCCCCAACCCATATTTCTCTAAGAATAAGCTGAAAGTCATCAGCTTCCTGGACAATTTCTAGTATGCTTAATTTTAACTTCATTAAAATCCATGCACATTCAAACAAATATAGTATTCGCCTCCACTTCCTACCCAAGCCTCATGTCTAGCATCATCATGTTATAAAATACCAGCTGCTCTATGTTAATTTTATCCAGAGATATAAATCTGTTTAGGAAAAGTTGGTATACATAATCTGAATAATCAAAGCAGAAAAGTGTACCATTATCCACACCAGCAAAAATTACCTTAAAATGCACATGTTCAAGCAACACCATTACTGTAGGAAGCTTTCCATTCCAAGAATAGACTGCAGGCACTCACAAGTTTTTTAGCCTACACAAAATTTAATAGATGAAACACCCATGTAGTAGGAAACAAATGTCGCCATGAAGGAGCAATGGTACTGGCTTCGCCCTCTATTATCAGCAGCAAACTGCACAACAGATGTGAAGTGTGGATTCTCAGGACTTTGGAGACCAGACAGAAGGTCCTTGAGAAACAGACATGAGGTGAGGCCTGACCTTGCTTGCTTCCTGGGGAGCCTCCTAGGTCTCCGCACAGATAGCGCCATCCAGGCCGACCTGATGGCCTCCCTGAGCTGCAGTGGGGAACTGCGCGGCATGGGCTACCTTGGCAGCTGTGCTTCCTAGGACGGAGGGTCAGAGGGAAGAGAGGGACACAGGGATCACAGGGATCCACGGCAGCACTTCAGCCTGGAGTTGAACGTGTGAAGAGCACACAAATGAAGTAACCACCTAATGTCCAGAACAGTGCCTTCTGAGTGAGCCTCGAGCGCCACCTCCAGAGCCAAGGCCAGGAGGAGAAGCGCTGTGCCTGTCCTGGCCACAGAGCAAACTCCCTAATGCACCCTACTTGGTAGAAAGCCCATCGCGCTGCGGCTGTAGTATGAAACAGTTAATCCTAATTGAAAATTGTTCTTGCTGCATCACCAGCCAAACTCACAACATTTATAAAAATACAAGAACACTTCCAACTTAAAAAAATCCCCATAACGTCTGACAGGCAATCAGAAATTAACAGGTGTGCAAGAAAGCAGAAAGATGCCATCTATACAGGAAGAAAAGATAATCAACTAACATTGACCAAGAAGTGATACAATGATGAAATTACTGGAATAGTAGATAGTGGAAGAGAAATAAAGACATGAAAAATTTAAGAAGATCCCAGTTGAACCTACAGAAATGACAACTAAATAATAACGTAAACAACAAGAAAACGAGGACTGAAGGAGCCTAGGATTAGACAGCACACAAGCAGTGACTAGTGTATCCTCTACAACAGCAGAAACTACCCAAACAAAGCAATGAGGAGCCAAGAAAAGCTCTAAAAATTAATGAAGAGAGAGTTGGTAATTCATGGGGCAACTTCCAGTGTCCATGACACGTGACACTGCAGTTTGTAAAGGAGAAATGTACAATGGAGAGGAGAAAAGTATGGTTAAAATTTTTCTAAACTTGATGAAACCTGTAAATGCAAAGATCCAACAAACTTGATAGAGCCAGACAAGAGGAACAGGAAGGGAACTGCCTTAAAGCACAAATTACTCAAAATTTGTAAAAAACAAGATATCTTAGATGTACAGAACTAACAGGAGCACTGTGTACAGTAGAACAAAGTTGAGGACGACAGCCAAATTCCTCTTGGATAAAGTGCAACACAGAGAGGAGTGACACCTTAAAAATACCAGAAGAAAATGATTTCAACCCTAAACATTTCCGAAAAGTGTCTATCAGAAGAACAGCAAGAGCGGTGCCAGTGCAAACAGAGGGTCTGAGCTTGCGAGGAACCCATACTGGCTCCCGGACTGTGCACATTCACACCTCATAAGGGCGTGAGGGGCACAAGTCTGCAGGAAATCTCTCTGCCTGTGGCTCAATTGTGCTAGGAACCTGTAGCACTCTAAATCACAGCGTGTAAAGACAAGCAAAGTAAGCTAACGTTAAATAAATCAACATGAAATACGGAAGATGCATGCATCTGCACTTAGAGGTGAGCTTATCAGATTATTTGGGAAAAAATGTGACAACTGGTCTTGCTCCTTGTCTGCTCTTCCTGTCCTGCAGTCCTGAGTCTGGAGCTCACAGCCTTCTTGCCACTGGGCCCTGCGCTGATGGTGGCTGCTTGTGTGGCAGGCTGACCAGAAGGAGAAGCACACTGGGGACCCACTCTCTGGGGCCACACTGGAGTGAAAGCTTCTACCCCCAAGCACAAAGCAGCCGTGAGCCTTCTACTGCGGGTCTGAGGAGCGCAAAGGGCACAGAGGGCCAGCAGACGGCTTCCCACACACTCGGAGTGTGGGGCTTCCTGGACCAACCAAGGGCCGAGGCTGAGGCAGAGACTTTTCCAGGAGTCTTTGCGCTTACACAAAGGTCCACTTTTGAGACCACAGCCACAGGGACCGGGGTCACAGGACACTGGGGGAAATGGTAGGCTCACCAACAACTCCGTGCTGTTTAACCAAATAGGAAATCACTGCACTGGAACAACTCCAACACTTCATGCTGCAAGCCTAAACCTTACCTTAAGAGGTGGAAAAAGCAGGACTAAATAAATTAAAAGCAAGAAAGGAAACAATAAAGTAAGATGAAATTGATTTGGATGGAAACACTTGTTTAAGCAAAGAACAAAAGATAATAACATCAAAAATTGTTTCTTTGAATAGTCACCTTGATAAAAACTCTCACGGTTCTGGCAAGGAGAATGTGCATGACACAATCAGCAGCATCAGGAGTTAAAGACAAGGCGTCGCTGCCCACCTGCAGGTATCCGCAGGTGGGCAGAACTGCTCCAGACCTCTCAGGGAATGGGCCAGCTCCTGAGAACCCACAGACTACGGACACACACCAAGGCGCAGCAGGCAACATGGCGATGCCCAGCGCTCCTCAATAAATGGACTCACATCTTCCTTCTTCCCCATAGGAAAGCTCCATACCTGATTGGATTTGCTTGCAAATTCTACCAAAAAATTCTGCACAATCATTTCCGGGCTGCAGAAGACAGGGTGCCGTCTCGGAGGAGATGCTTGCTAATTAATGAGTAATGCCTATGTGCCTTCAAAACATTTCAAGAATTCTAATCAACACCATACAACGTTAGATAAGACAGCTGAAGGAAGTCACCACAGAAGATAAGGCAGGTGGGGTGTGCCCCGGTCAGACAGGCAGTACTGTGAGTGGCCAGGAAGGTACAAAGGGGACTGTGAGCCACAGAGGGAAGCATGCACTTGAGACCTGAGGTCTTTGGCCACATACGCATGGATATTAAGGCACTGGTTTTGGTCTTGCTGATGGACTGTGATAAATAAATATATATATATATATATATGCTTGCCCCAAATACAGTATAGGACCAGTAGATTTCTTTTTAGCAGCCTGTGTGGTACCTGTTTTTAAAGTCTCTTCTTCGTAGTTGTAGAATCAATCTTGAAATGAAATACAGGTCAACGTGAATGAGAAATGTGTAGGCATCAGCTTTCTTTTACTGTGGAGTTAAATCATCATGACTTTATTTATTCCAACGTACAGCTGATTGCTTTCATTTCTTAGCCTCCTGGAGCCCAAGAAGTTTCTTCAAAATAGACAGTTTAGAGTTGGATGAACGCCACACTTGGCCTTCTGGTTTTGACTAGAGCCCTCATTTACTGTCATGCAGCCATGCAGACTGGGAAGAAAGCCACACTACCCTGTCCGCAGCATCCCCGTGAAGCCTGCGCGCACACCTGCTGGACTTTGCTCTCCTCCCCTCACTGTCTACTTGGATGACTCTCAGGCCAGGCTGACGGCTCTCACCCTTCTGCATGATTGTTAGGAGTCCACAGAGTTCCCTCCCTCCTAACTTAAGTTATCCATTTTTTGACAAATGCCAATTGAGTAGTCAAGGTATAGTCTGCATCAAAAATGCCTTCTGAAAGACTCGTGCACCAGAGGTGGGACTTCAGGCCAGGGATGGGCATGGGGCTGAGTGTGCCCCTAAGAGGACAGGGGCGTCCCCCAGAAGGGTGTGCTCTTTCTCCCGCTCCTGCCGTCTTTCCCTGCTTGCTGGCAGCCTCAGGGTGGCTTACATCCTCTCTACCCCCTTCCACCATGCTGTCTTCCTGGGAGCTAGAAACCATGGACCAGACCACTGAAAAGCATTTTAAAAGAGAATCCTTCCACCTTGTTGTTAGGACTGTGGTCTACACACCCACTACAGGAACCACCTTGGAGAGTCCTCCACATACTGAAAATAGGAATTCCACTTGCCGCAGCCATTTCCTTCTGGAATCTGCCTGGAAGAGCTAAAGGCCTCACGTTCCAGGGTCCCCACGGAGCCACGTTTGCAGCAGTGCAGCTCACCACAGCTAACTCCTGGGCGTGGCCTATGCCTGTCAATAGAGAACTGGTAAAGCGCGATGTCTTACGCAACAGTCTGCTGCTCAGCCATGAACGATAGGCCTGAGTCACTTGTAGGAAGAAAGATGCACCTTAAGACCTTAACGCTGAGGGAATTAAGTCAGCTGCAGAAGTGAAATGGTACAGTTTCTCTTACGTGAGAAATCCAACATCAATAGTTCAAAGAGCAAAACCCCAAGATGGGCTGTGGGAACACAGATAGCTGGGTCTTTTGCTGGTGAGCAGAGCTCTCTCAACAGAGTGCAGAGGGGAAGAGGCTGAAGAGAGGAATGAAGGTGTGTCCCGGGCATGGCCAACGCCGCAGAAGGAGCCATCATGGCATACTCTGAGTGCGTGCTACTAGACACACAGCAAAAGTAAGGAAGCAAAGGGAAAAGAATAAATTTCTCCTTATTTTTTAGGTGTCAAGTATTTGACCCTAGCAATGGCGAAATGGCTAACACAAGATCCTATACAGAAATATATTTTAGTCATAAATATGTTGTCACCACTTTGAGCAAATGATGTGAGGATTTTATTTGTGGGTATCTAGTGAGAAAAACCAACTGCTTTTGTTACTCCCAAAATCAACTCTGCTAGCAGTAGATGTGTTCTGTGATACAATATAAATATTCACTAATTAAGCTGACAAAGTTTGGTTCCAGTTTAAGAGGGCAGGGCTGCACGCTGCATGCTGTGCTGATCGGGGACGTGCTGCACACGTCAGCTGCAGGGAGCGCCCTGCTGCGGAGCTCGCTACACACAGCCGTGGCACAGCTCTGCTGTGAGCCGAGGACTTGGGCCTTCAAGAATTTCAGCTACACTGATTGATGCTTCTCTCTCCAAAATATTGCAGAGAATGCCTTTAATTAAATAAGCATTTCAAAAAACTGAGAGAGAACCCTGCCGTGCAACTTATTTCACCACAAGATAGAAGCACTGGTGCTGGGCATGCACAGCTGTGCCTTCGGCAGCAGTGAGGACTCTCAGAGCGCGTCTGGGAGTGTGAATGTGACGACAGTGTCTGCGCAGAGGGGGGCCCAGGCCGCTGTGGCACACTGGGTAATAAGGGACCCTAAGGGAAAGGTTAGGCATAACTATACCAAACATTTGAGGCTAGTGAAATAATAACTATTTGCACTTGTCCACACAGTTGATGTGAGACATTTGTAAATATCATGTTTCTAACACAAAATTTAGAGCTCAGCTATGCAGCTGTATGCGAGCTCAGTTATTTACATGCCGCTTTCCCTCTAAAACAGCAGTCATTTGTGTCTTGCTTCGCTATCGAAGTGCTCGCTTGCCGCACTATGTGTGCTATATGGATGGAGACAGCAGACCTTCCTTTTCCAAGAGGTGAAAGATGGAAACAGCAGCATGAAGGATCTTTGTAGAGAAGTGTGCAGAGATCTAGGAAATAGTGTAGGGCAAGGAGCACTGGGATGACACCGCGTCCCGCCAGGGACAGACTCAGGTCTTCAAGATGAGGTCAAAATTTGGTGACTGCTGCTGCAACCACCATCCAACAGAAATGCAGTTCACAAAAATATGACACTGGGCCTCATCTTCCTTAGTCACCACATCTGGCACCATGAGGCTTCTGGCTCCTCCCCAAAGTCAAAGTGACCTTGAAAAGCAAACATGTTGAATTGATCCAGGACAGTGAGTCAGGAGGGCCAATACAACTCAGGACACTCAGCTGCTTTCGGACAAGACAGAGTGACAGGCAAGCTTGAAGCAAGGGCGAGTTTTGAAGGGGATTATTTGTCCTTCACTATAACGAATTTAAGCATTTTAAACACCCACTCTATTTGTGGATTACACCTCACACACAGGTATTCTACTCCTAGTTATTAAAATACGCTTTCTCTTTAAAACACTCCAAGTTGGTCAGTATTCTATGTGTTTAGTGTAATCTTCAGCAGTGTTAGATATTACCACAACATAAAATATTTGGTGATAACATGTCCTGCACTGTGTTACTCTAGAGGCTAAGGATACATTTCTGAATTCAGTGGTTTAGGGGTTAGTGCTCTTACAATCACCTCTACCATTTTTGCTCTCTCAGCGGCTTGGCACTGAGGGTCACACAGCATGGGACACTCTGAAATAGTCCTACCCATTAAGATGCTGGTTATGGACACCCTGGCTGTTTCCCTGAAGCACACATGTGGAACCTCAATAGCAAGGTTCTTTGGACATGCCTCTGAGAGGAGGTAGGTTAAAAGAAGCCATAGGATAGGGCCTTAATCCAACAGGATTAGTGCCTCTATAAAGAGGCTCAGGGAACAAGGCCTCCTAGCTGCCTCTCCAGCCCTTCAGCCTCCTTCCTCCCCTCAAAACGGGCTGTAGAGCCATGATGAGAAGGCACTTCGTGTGGCCTGCCGAGAGCACCCACACCACCCCCACTGGCAACTCCATCTCCAGCTTCCAGCCTCCACAGTGCTGGGGACGGAGCCACCTGCGGCAGACACCTTCCATCTGCAGACGCTGACTTGGCAGCCTGAGCAACGAGCTGGCGCTCAGACCCTAACACTGCTCCCAGATGTCTAGAGCATTTTTACCTAAAACAGAGCAAAGTAGGGACATGGATAGGATGGCTGAAATAAGATTTCTACCTGTGCAGGTGAATTTTGCACATTTAACTTAAAAAGGCAAGATCATCGAATTCAGGATTTAATTCATTTGAAACTGAGCACCTCTGGATTTTAATTTACAGGGGATATTAATCTCTGAACTTTCATTTCTTGCTGCGGACTTAATAAAGGACAAAGATTTATAGTCAAATATGGGGGCCGTCTGGGCTACTAGATTTTATTATTAGAATCGTTCCTTTTGTTTTAACATTTTATCATTTATTCTGGTCCCAGAATCCCTGATGAACTATTCTGGACAAGATTTGGGATGGGAGACAGCATTTATAGCCTTAATACGGTGTGTTTTGAGATGGACAAAGGAACACCTAGTGGCCTCTTCAGGATTTGTGGGTGCAAGCTGCGCAGGACTCATCAGTGTCCCAGGAACAGCCAAGGGGCCCGGCACAGGAGGGGATGGGCTGCCCTCAGCACAGCACTCCCCGGGTCCCCAGAGCTCCCGGGTAGTCGAGGGGCTTCAGACAACAAAGCGCTGCCCAGGGTGGCGACCCGTCCTCACTGTCCCGGCGTCCCCTGAGGGGGACCCAGTGGGGGACAAAGGCTGCTCTCAGCTCTCCAGGCAGCGACAGGGCCAGTTCATCAAACCCAAGACTGGGGGAGAGGAGACAGTAGCCCAGCAGCGTGTGGACAGAGTGCTCCCCAGACACACGCACTTCCATCTGCTTCTCCCAACTCGCGGCCCCTGGACTAAAAGGCCAGAGTGACGCCAGCGGGCTGACTGCGTGCTGCCAAGAGCTTCCTGCCTGTTTTCCCGGAAGAGCACTGATCACGCATCCTGTCTGCGCCCTTCTGAGTGCTGCTCATGGAGTTGTATACTTATCTTAAATAACTTGAGCTGGTTAGCATGGGGTACTTGCTTCCAGGGTTTTTTGAAAGTTATTAGAGACATTTTATTTTTACATTTTTGCCTGAGAAGGTGCAGTTCTCCCTTGCTAAGCGCCATTCTCCTTTCTCTTTTTTGAGCTGATTTTCCCTAGTTCAGGGCTGAGCTAGTCTCACCCCATGCTAGTGCCCCGGGAGGAGGCAGGTGAGGGCACAGGTGGGTGCAGCCCAGGGCCTCAGCAAATCCACTGGGGTGCAGCAGCCCACAGAGCCAAGACCACGGGCAGTGCAGGGACCACCCGGAAGCCACAGAAATTTCCAGGGACTTCTTTTTCTCTTGTGTGTCACGGCGCTGCTCTGGAACACGTGTGCTATTGCCCATGGGCCACGAAGACAACTAAACATAGAAGTCACATGTGTACTGCAGGAGGGCTGCCATGGAGAGGGACAGGCACAGGTCTGTAGTCAGGAGCATCCAGGTAAGGCAGCCACCACCTCTGTCATTTGCTGTGCTAGAAAGGAGGGACACAGGAGCTCACGGAAGCTGCAGAAGAGTCACAGGGGTGAACTGAGGTGACAGGAACTGCTCAGCCCAGGGTCACTGCCTACTGGGTTCTGATGGCTTATCTGGGGCAGAATTCAAGGCCTGGTAGCTGTTAGTTACCCACAACATCTGCATGAGGACAGTGGTCACCTTACAGCATTCTTGCACAGAATAAGATCACGGATGCGGAACTCAGGGCTGACCTGCTGAGGGCGCCCGCCCGGCGGGACCCAGACAGGAGCCAGATGCCACTGGCTTAGCCCCCAGGTGGTGTTAAGGATGCCGACTGTGTGACTCCACAGAATGAGAATGAATGGACACCGAATGAGGGGCAGGCAGGGCACGAGGTAGTGGCGTGTGAGCCCAGTGGGAGAATAAAAAGGCAGCTCTGAGGCAGATGATGAAAGCATGCGCCAGCGGAAGCCACTGCTATGTGTTCCCTGCTCTGAGAGATTTTCTCCCTGCATCTGTCAGAGAGCAGGTGGTAGAGGCCACAGCCTCACCCACCATCAGCACCAGGCAGGGCCACTACATGGGCCACATGGCCTCCCAGGCTGTGGCACCCTGTTTTCTCCTGCATAAAAAACAGCATGTGGGTCCTCGGAGTAAATTATGGGGGAATCTACAACCCACAGTGCGCCAGCAGCAAGGTGCATCCCAAATAAAGACACACTTAATGATGGTGAGGTCGAGGTGACATCCAGAGCCTGCACCATAAGGTTCACTCTCATTTTACACGTCCTGGAAAAGCCACAGGGCTTCTTCCCAGTGCCATTAAGCCTTATACCAGCATCCAGCCTGGCAGAACTCTTAGCAGAAAGACAGGTTAGACTTGGTCAAAGCCTGGAGAAAATGGATCCTTTGCCAAGTAGAGCTTTTAGAAGATTTAGCATCTCCTGAAGCTGTAAATTCCCATTTCTTTTAAAGGTATACTGACAGTAGCTGGCGTCCTCAACAGGTAGCAGTGCAAGTCCTGGAAGCTTCCAGCATGGACTGTCTGGGTGGTGAACTGCTCCCTGCCAGCTTTAATACAATAAAGCAAGTGTGATGGCCCCCCACCCCGTCCCACGCCTGATTTAACATCCTGGCTATACACTGTGGTCTTTCAACATAGCTGTGATTGGCAGGCTACATGCTTCAGGTGCTCTCTACGCGAATTTTACCCAGTGGCAACCAAAACACAGCTCAGGGACCCCCTCGGACCAAGCATGACACCAAGCACCGCGCTGCATTCCCAGACAAGTCTTCCTGCCTCTTCCAAATATGTGTGCATCACTGTGGAGCAGACCTCTCTGCTCAGTGAGATCCCCTGGTTTGCACAACAGCCCCGTAGGAGGAGCTCGTAGCCCAGGGTTGACAGGAAGGCTCCAGAAGGTGTCCCTCTCATTCTGGAAGAGGAGGGGATAGAGAGGGTCAAGGAGGGGTGGGGAGGGCAGGGGCACAGGACTAAAATCTGGCCGTCCTGGATGTGTCCCTTGGCACAATGTACGAAGCACAGCACCGTAAGCACGCAGAGCACTAAGGAAGGCTTAGAGTCAGATGTCAGAGCCACACAACACATGTCCTTTAAAGACCTCTCCAAATGGTTTTCAGCACGTCCTCAGGTGCTTCTTTCCTTCAGTCATATAACTTGGAAAAATCCTGTGATGGCATGTGTTATCCAGCAAACTAACTACGCTTACGGGAGTGATGAAGACGGCAGCAGCTGTGCGCCTGAGCACGGCTGGGAGACCCCCCCCCCCCCGTGCCAGAGGGTCCCGTGTCCTCCCCCCGTAGGGCATGGCAGCGCATCTCTGGCCCCAGCACTAGCAGCTGCTTCTTCCCACAGATGAGCTCTGGGCTCGTGGCATGGCGTCTGCTGGTGCAGCACAGGGATAGCGCCATGCCAGGCAACCTGGCTTCAGAGGACCACGCTCCCTCATCATCCAGGATCAGAGCATGGTAAGGGAGCTTTTGGCAAAGGCCGCCTCCTGGACTGCAGGTGGCTGCCACATTATTGTCATGTCTTCCTTCCATAGGAGGAGACAGAGAGAGGAAGGAGAGAGGGGGAGGACATCGACTCCCCGGCTCTTTGTCATGAAGACCAGCGTCGGCCAGGGCAGGGCTCTTGCGCAGGGCCTCATCTAAGCTGATCCACCACACTGGCCACATTTCCAGTGCCCACACGGAGAGGCGAGGCTCCAGTGTGGGAATCCGGGGAGACGTGACTGCGTGCCCCTCGCTTGCTCCCGGGCCACCTCTTCTCTTGTTGTGAGGTCTGCTTGTCTGTCCTGCCCACCCCAAACACAGCAGCCAGCTCCCTGCCCAAAGCATCAGAACAGAAAAGCAAGACTAGGTGCGTCAGTCACTCTGTAGTCAAGTTGGACTCCAGAAAGAGCAAGCACTGTTCAAATAAGTAGCTGTGTACTTCCAAGCCACAAAGCCAGGCTCTCCCTTTCTTTCATCCACGATTTTTGCAGCAACCACACTCCTCTTTTGCAGACCTGGAGTCATTTGTCTTGACAGGGTTTTATTCTCCACAGTTAAGACAAGGTGGCAGAGTTTCCAGCAGAGCAATATGAGGGACTGCACTGTGTGCAAGGATGCTAGGTTCTGTTACCATGATTCCCATTCCTTCCCCGCTAGGCTTTAGCCTCGTAACAATGCTCTCTGCCTGGGACCCTGCAACGTGCTGCAGAGATACTGAATCGTGTTGCCACTTCACCGAGCAAGGTGCTGAATGCATTTATTGGGAAGCTACAGAGATGGATCTCTCCTGACAGCCACCACACTGCAGCAAGCCACAAATCCTGTCACTGCAGATCTGCCATTGAAATCAAGACACAAGGAATCACCTCCCCTGTGACTAACAGGCTGCTGACAGAAACTATTCAAAAGTAGCTGTTCCTGTGCCCACTACTGATTTTTGAAAGCCAATATTCTTTGAAAAAGTCGACTCTGCAGAAATAGAACTTAAAGTTGAGCAGCAGTGGCCCTCCAATGCCTGGCTCTTTCTGAAGATGTTTCCTGAATGCCAGTAATGCACAGGCCTCAGGAAGAAGCAAGGTCTGCCCTGCCTAGGTGAATCCAGGATATTAAGAGAGTCACATGCAAGAAAATTGTACCTAACCTCAAAAGATAGTAATTGTTCATAGGATTTAATTCAGATTAGTCCTAATGGAGTAGATATACCAATGCAAAAGGCAATGATAAACAACTTCTATTATTGTGGTAAATGCTGTTACACACACACACACACACACACACACACACACACACGGCCTTGATCCCACCCTGAGGTGGAGTACCTCTGCTGCTCACTGCTGGAAAGGTAGCTAGGATGACCCACGTGGCCCAAAGGCTGCACTAAGGAGTCCACCCGCAGGACCCGTTAATGTACAGCTTGACTCCATGATCCAGGAGACACTCTCATAAACTACCCAGAAGAAAATGCACCTTTCATTCCTCCTAAAGACAGCCGGGTCCGACTTCATGCCCTGTACAGGAATTCTTCAGTTGTGCTTCCGACACTGCAAGTAAATCACTCAGGCATCGAGGTAAATTCGCATACTTGGATTCAGCCATGCGGCGGCCTAGGATCTCACTTCCTCCATGCATTTGCCTCTGCTATTGAGGCTCTGACGTACTTTTAGCACTTGACCTGGGACAAACGAAACAGAGCAAAAACCAGGTTCCCAACGACCCTGCCAAGATTCCCAGTGTGAGGTCCACGGGCGGCCAGCGGAAGTTCCAGCATTTCCGGAAGTCTGTTAGAAACGCTGAGGATTGTGGGCTCCGCCCACGCCTGTCTGTGCAAGGCCGCACACCCTGTAAACCTGGTCTTAACGATGCTCAGGGGGTCCTGATGCACAGCGCCGGGGGCTGTCAATCCAGGCAATTGGTTCCGCTGACCAAATCAGCTGGGACCCTCACCGCTGCCTGCTAAGCTCGGCTCCTAGGAACTGTGTGACGGCCTGAGTCACACTTTCAGCTGCTCATTCAGAAAGCCTGCACTGAGCCTGGAGCATTCCTATTTTTCACCCTTGCATAGGGGCAGGTTTAAAGCCCATTAACCCCCAAACCACTTGTATTTAATGCAGCGGGAGGGCTGACTTTAATAAGCAAACTCTGATGCGTGAGAAGCACATACTCATTAGCAAGTGGCCACTCGTTAGGACAAGGAACGATGCCGCCCAGAGAAGAGAAAGCAGAGGAAGACCCCTTAGTGTACGATAAGCAGCGTCGTCTGACTCCTACCCCATCCAAAACCACCTCGCCATACCCTATGGCGGCGCGTGCCTGTAATCCCAGCCATCTAGGAAGCCACTGGCAGGAGGATTACACATGAGAGGCCAGTGTGGGCTGCCCAGTGAGTTCAGAGCCCGGCCCTGGCTCAGTGCAACACCAGACTTCACAGTAACTCCCTGCAGATTAAGAGATACTGCATCTACTACCTCATCTATGAGTGTCTTTTTAGTTTTTAAGCACAAACATCCTGTCTCTCTGAGACGTGCGCTCTGGAGGATAACTCTGGCCGGCTCCCTGGCCAGGCGGCGTCTTCCGTTCTCCCAAGCTACCCTCTCAGCCCCACCCGATGCACTGCTGCAGCGAAGCTCACATGATGCCTGTTTTCTTTTGTCTAGCCTTGGGAAAGTTATGGACATGTACGCTGTGCAAATGCAACTTTGTCCTTCTGAAAAGACGAATGTTGAGCACAGAGCTTTAGTCATGGCTCACCTGTCATCTCCACCGTCCTGAACCACAGGTTTCAACTCAGCAATTCCAGTATTTTGGTGGCGGTGGTGGTCTTTTGTTTAGTAGCTTCTTCAAACTAGTGGCTCACAGTGAATTCTTCAACAACAGTTAAACTTCTTTAGATCAATGGTTATCACACTCAGAGGTACAGTACATTTATAGGATAAGTGTAAAAGTTTAAACTTTTAGTACTGATTTTAAGTGTTATTTTAAAATTTTGTCTTAGTTTAGTTAGGAATAAAAAGTACTTTCTAGTTTTCCTTTTGCTCACCCCCTTTTTATTTTTCAAATGCCTACAAACATCATTATTATCATTTTCACTGAGATTAACATTAGTTTCACTTGAAAATTATCTCTAATTCCAAGTAGCTCCCTTCCTGGGCTTCTGGGACATGTTGCCGGTAACAGCTCAAGTGGCCATTGCTGTTAATGCTCCTGTCCCTCTGCCTGCAGGCGGGGACTTCCTCAGCTGGGTGTCCACCCCCAGGGTGCCAAGGGCCTGGACTAGAGCAGTGCCCACGGGTACGCGTCTGAAAGCCAAGTTCACATTCATTATCTCAGTGCTTTACACCCAGTCCTTACTGTGCCTGATCACTTGTTAAAATCAAGCCGAGGGTGCTGGTTAAACAGAGGTACATGTGAACAGATGCACAGCCTGGAAGGGCCTTTGGGGGCTGCAGGGTGCTCCCTGTGACCATCACGAAGGGCCCTCTGAGGCCTGGGAATGAGATCTTCCTGAGTGTCCTTGGTCACAGCTCATGGTGCACTACACGTTTTTGAGATGAATTCATCTAAAGGCCAACAGATGTCTCCAAAGGGCCAAGTGATGGACATGTTACTATATTTTGCACAGTGGTCACTGGATATGTTATTGCTGTGGGCAAATGGCCACTGTGAAGGGTAAAGAGAAGCTGCTGTGGCTCTGCTCCCAAGACTTCAGAGAAACCAGGGGTGCTGGGCATGCCCAGGGGTCAGAGATGTGGAAGAGGAAGCAGCCTCAGATATTATGTGCACCTTGCATGCCATGATGTCATTAACCTTTTTGCTGGTTATTTTTATTTGATTCTATATTTAGAAGTTCTGGAAACCATACACACATAGTGACAGTGTGCAGACTAGGGAGGGCGAGGGCTGGAATGGGTGGGAATGGTTTATTGCAGAGGGCAGGAGGAGAATTCTTCCTGTCACCCTCCTCCTCCTCCTCCTCCTCTTCCTCCTCCTCCTCCTCCTCCTCCTCCTTCCTCTTTGTTCTGCCCCAGGGATAGAACGTAGGGCCTTTCCACTGAACCCTTGTAATTCCATCCCAGCTCTTTTAATCTTTTTTTTTTCTTTTGACACAGGGTCTTGCTAAGATGCTAATTTTCTCAGACTGGCCTTCCATCTTCCTTGGCCTCCCTGAGTCCCAGGATTACAAGCATGTTCCACCTTGCCCAGCCCTCCCTTCCTGCCTTTTTTTCTTTTCTTTTTGTTTTCCTTTCGTTTTGTCTCCTTCCTCCCATCCCATCCCTCCTTTCCTTCCTTTTGTTTTCTTTACTATTTTATTAATATATGTTTGTGATGTATAATCAATATATTCACTTTGGGGTATTGACAGACAGACAGACAGACAGGCAGACAGACAGGCAGGCAGGCAGGCAGGCAGGCAGGCAGGCAGGTGCCTGCCTGCTAAAAATGTATAAATTTGTCTGGTTCATGATTCAAGAAAAGAAAACTAGCATGATGTTTTGCAACCAATGGTGTTACCCTGACATGGGGTTTCCTATAGGCTTTGTGTATCACAGGAAACCCACTACACTGCCAGCCCTTAGAGAAGAAACTGAAAGTGCATGCGCAGCAATCTCAATGACCAAGGTCACTGGGGCAGTGCTCCTGAGTGCTAATAATCATCTGGAAACTCTTGGCCACCTGTGTGAGCTCCCCGTGCAGCATGGAGGCCAAAGGTCATGTATATTAATCTCAACACATTCAGTATTAAGATGCTTATGCATGCTTTTCTTTTCCTGAAGCATCGCACCTTGGTCCTTTCACTTCTGATTCTGCCTCCCCCTCCCAATCACCTATAAATTTGAAAACCTCACACACTGAATGGACTATGAGAACACCCTCCAACACTCTCTGTCCATAAAATCTGGCACAGAAGCTCTGCTGGTGCTTTTCATTGTGCTCCAGGGCCTCAGAAGCCAACGGATGACGAGGCAGTAACACTGAAGGGAAGCAGCAGCCCAGGGTGGGCAGAGCAAGGCAGGACAGGGCAGTACCTGGACAGGAAGTCGGAGAAGGACAGGCGGACCGGGAACCCATGGCGGAAGGCCTTCACCAGCCCCAGCACCCCGAGGTATTGCAGCTGCGCAGACACATAGAAGTGGTCGAAGGCATCTGGCAGCTGTGCAGTGTTGGGCTTGATGCAGTGCACGAAGTGCGGCGAGCAGCGCTGCAGCCTCCCCATGAGGTCGGCCAGGGACTTCTGCAGAGAGAGAAGCCACTGACTGCAGTACCTGGTGCCAGGGAGTGGGCTGATGGGAGCTCTGCAGACAGGCAGAAGCTGCAGGCCTCAGCTCCACGTGAGCAGTGCTGGTGCACTGGGTAGGTGTGGACTTGCTTGCCTTATTTGTCGGAGATTGGGCAGGGCTCTGTGTAACCCCTGGATGTGCTCGGAAATGCGCTCAGGCTGTGAATCTGCACGTGTTACCCACCCTGAGTTGAGATGCCATGGTCCCTGGATCTCCTCGTTCCAGTCTTTGTAGAAGGCTGGAAGTTCCTTTCTTTTTTAATAACTGTAACAAAAAGGAGAGAGAGAAAAAAAGTATCTATTTTACTTCTTCTTCAAGGATTTGCTTTTTTTTTTTTTTTTTTTTTGCAGAACCGGGGATTGAACTCAGGCCCTTGCGCTTGCCAAGGAAGCGCTTATTCCACTGAGCCATCTCCCCAGCCCAAGGAGGAAAAAATAGCAATTTAAGCCTCAATCCGTGTAAGTTCCAGCAGTGCCCCAGTTCATGAACTTGATTCTTTCCACAGTTCTCCTTGTGAACTGACTTGGAGAACAAGTCAAATGTAGTGGCCAGGTTCAACCTGGGCCATCCAGGGACCTGGGAGTCGGTTGTGGTCCAGTTCAGTTTGCAACCACAGTTGTGGAGAGAACCGAGTTCCCGAGCAGAGGCAGAGCTGCAGCTTGCAGGCAAACTCATGAGGGGAGGGCCAGTTGGGAGCAAAGACCTTCTGCCAGGCCGCTGGAAGCAGAGGAAGCCACACTCTCCCCTGAAGAGACCGCAGTTGCCGTGAGGCTCTGGAGGACGGGCGTATGGATGTCACTACTGGCATCCTTTTGAACTCGGGAATAACTGTGGGTCCCGACCCACGGTGCAGGGCTGTTGTCTGGGTTTGTGGTGCAGCACGCGCTGCTCATAGCTACCATGCAGCGTCCTCTACTGCAGACAACAGTATACTGTTTTATATCACTAAGAGTCAGTATTTTAACAATTGACAGTTTGTTCCCTTAAATGCAACTACAGGAAGGGCTGTGCAGTTGTATGGGTCTGATGCCATCTTACCCTTTTTTCTCCTTATTTTTTCTTCTTTTTAACACTAAAATAGTTTAGTAAGTAACTTGTCTGAAAAACGACAATTGACTGTTTTCCTCAATGAGTAATTATATATAGCTTTTAAAAGGAAAGAAAAAACCAGTTATATGTAGAGAAGATTAAATGATAATGGAGATCTTAGAAATTAGTGGCAACGAGGTGAGTGGGTGAAGAAGAAAAGGCCAGAAGCAATTAATGAAGTCCCGCAGGGCCACCGAGCAGCCTCAGCCAGAACGTGCGTCCCGTTCATGGAGTCACGCAGGACTGGGCCATGCAGGCTACTGACCTAAAATCATTTCTTTTAAAATAGCAAGATGTGAGAAACAAATCCGGCTGAGCAGTCTCATCAGTGCAGTGCTCTTGTATGAGAGTCACGGTTTTCCTTCTGCCAAGAGGAACTACGGCTTCGGCCATTCTGTGCCAGGGTCGAGGGGTGGCGGGTGATGCCAGCCCTTCAGCCCATGTTCTGCCAATGCTGCACGGAGCATGGCACTCAGCTAAACAATGGGTCAAACCTGAGTGTGTGTGTGTGTGTGTGTGTGTCGGGGCCCGGATCAGGGCTGTTTGAAGGGGAGAAACAAGGGAATGAGGAATGGAACACTACGGAAGAGTTGTAATAAATAAATCTCCACCCTTGAAACTGAGCACTCAGTTTCCCGCTCCGAGCAGAGGAAGTGCTGTGAATCATCTCCCTTTGCAGTCCTTTAGGGAAAAGACTAATGGCACCCACGCCTCCCAGTGTTTAATAAATGAGCTAAAACGCTTCAGTTTAGAGGTGTGCTAAGATTTCTTGCTCCTGAACTGCAGGACGATGGAGAAAGGGCCAGGAGGTGCGTGAGACCCTGGCTGGAGCTCACCCTTCTAACCGTGACCCTAGGCCTTCCTGTGTAAAGTAGACCACTTCCTGCGCAGCGAGACCTACTGCCTGTGCTCAGCCACTGTTGCAGCAAGTACATCCCCAGGTCCAGGCCTGCTGCTGAACACACACACACACACACACACACACACACACACACCTGCCACTATTCCAAAAGTTAATTTTCATTGTGCTTTTATTTTAATTGAAAAGCTAAGATATACTCCAGCAAGCTGCTGCAGTGATTGCATTTCTAAAATTGAATGGCCTGAGAACCTTACCAG
This sequence comes from Octodon degus, assembly GCF_000260255.1. Classification (NCBI taxonomy): domain Eukaryota; kingdom Metazoa; phylum Chordata; class Mammalia; order Rodentia; family Octodontidae; genus Octodon; species Octodon degus. The sequence continues at coordinate 3,041,438 of NW_004524615.1, forward strand.
TCCTATTTCTATAGTTTTGGTTGACATAAGCAAAACAAAACAACCCCACTGGATGTAATCTGCAATCTGGCACTACAGTCTTAAGAAATCGAAAAAGATTTCATGTTTACTACCCCATTGCTTTCAAATAACTCCTTTCAGCTCTCCTCTAGAAGTAGAATTGTTAGGTCATGTGTGTGCTCAAATTCAGGTGGGATAAATATATTTCAACATTAGAAAATGAAAATAAGGAGATCTACAAATACACATTAAAAACACCGAGGCATCTAAAAAAAATAGGCTGTCTATCAAAACACCACTTATTGTGCAGAGACCCAAACCCTAGAAATGATTAATATCAGCAGGATAAGGCAGCTCAGTTTATTTCCTCTCAGCCTCTGGCCCCAAAGTTTCTCTCCATCCATCGAAAAGACAGCCACTAAGATGAGACAAAGTAGGACGTCACACAGATGCTGGGCAGAGTCTGCACAAAGGCACCAGCCCCGGAATCCATGCACAGTGGCCCCCTGCGAGCCACCCCCTCTTGAGCCATGAAGAATGGGCAACATTTTTTTCTTTAATTCTTTTAGGATATTACTGCACTTAGTAGTCAAAGCTGTGCGGTGTTTTTGTTCTTTTTCTAAAGAACAGCATACAAGCAAACTTAAAGATAGAGCAAAGGAAGCATCACCAAAGTGCCCACCTTGCTGAGCTCGGGATAGCTCCTGTTCTCCCAGGTCACTGGCGAAGCCACCACTTTCTTGTTCAGCAAGGCCACCTTGTGTCCTCGGAATTTGTAAGGAGGGTAGGATGATATCAGGGATCCTGTCTGCGACAGCTTTGACTGGAAAAAATGGCTGATCATGACATTGTCACTGGCTAGGAAAGAAGAAATGAGCTTGTGAACGGTGGGAACATGAGTGTTAATGGCATTCCTCTGAGGAGCCCCTAAACAGCCCCTGGTAAAGCTGTCATCGGTGCAGCAGTCAGGGCCCGGTCCTCCCCAGCGGCCCTATTTATTTCCTCCACTCTTCACACAGCTTGACAGAGTCTGACCTTCATTTGCCCTCAGCCAACTGCCGCCCCCAGCTCTCAGCCTTCGGTCTCCGGGCAGCAGGCGCTGACCCTTGCTGCCCAGACACAACAGGCGAGTGTGCACGGCTGACTCTCGCAGAGTCTCTTAGTGTCTCTGTCAGCAGCCACTCACTCCAGAAGCTCCTGCCAGGAAAGCCACTCCGAGTCCTGCATCCAGGCTTCCTCAGAACGGAGAACACCTGTAGGAGGCCCGGCCTCTGCCACTCCAGGTGTTTGGATAAAACAGGAGAAGCCATTCCTTTCATGACCCAGGTAGGCCACAAAGGTAAGGCAAGCTGGTACATTTCAGACATTAGGTTATGTAAATGTACTGCTCTGGGACTGGATTCCTTCCTGGACCTTTCTGGGGGAAACCAGGGCTTGGATGAATGGATTCTGGATTACAAATTTGAGTAGCACAGTAAGAGCAAATTGTACAAAACAGTACACAAAGCAAATGCCCCTAACTGTAAATAAAAACTATGAGTGTGGTGAAAACCAAAGGAAAGCTCAGAAACTGCTCCAAATGAAGGAAACTCATAAAGAAATGGTAACAGAAAGAAATGATTCAAATAGCTGGAAATGAATATGGAGAATATTAGTGGGACATCTGCTAAACTTTTACATGAACTCTAGGTTAGACAGGAGGTGTGGTCAAAGCACATCCTGCATGATTAAATTTAAAACTTTATTCCAGTAAAGCACATAGCATTAAGCGCCCTTCAGGACAATCCCTCTTGCTTCAAACACAGGTGTCCCATTGTTCTTGGCACTTCATGAAGCAAACCTAGAGGCTGTCTTTCTGACTGTCTACAAGGTAGGACCAAAAATTTGGAGAACACTGCCAAGGGCCCTCCAGCAGAAAGGCAGCTTGTAAAAATGCAAAGCTATGTCCTCACCTGCCTTCTTCACCAGATCGACACCTTACAACCCTGGATCCCCCCAGGGTCAAAATGACCATGAAAGGGAAATGTTTTAAACTCATTCAGGTCATCGAGTCAGCTCTGGAGCCACAACTGAAGACACTCTTGAAAGAGAATGTCAGAGCTGCTGCGGGAGTGGCATGAATGATGGGATGGGTGTGTTTGGACTGAGTGGAGGATTTTCATTTGTTTTTGTCTTTTTGGAACTGGGGATTGAACTCAGGCCCTTGCGCTTGCCGGGGAAGGACTTATTCCACTGAGCCATCTCTGAACCCCATACCCGTTTTTGTCTTTTTGAAAGAGGGGCTCCCTATGCAGCTCAGGCTGGTCTTGAGCCCACTTTGTAGCCCAGGTAGGTCTCAGACTTGCAATGATCCTCCTGCCCTGGCCTCCTGGGTGCTGGGGTTACAAGTGTGCACCACCACGCCCTGCCAGGGAGAGGATTCTGATGGAGAATAATGTCAATGTGGCTTTCACTGTAAAGTGTTTTTAAATATTAACTGTATTTTGTACTGTATGTGGTATTAACTTTATTTAAAAAATCACCCTTTGGATAATTTCCTGAGTTCATGTAAGATAAAGTCCTCACTCACACTGTCGCAGCAAGCAGAAACAGCAAAGTGACGCCCAGGACTCGGAGGCAGATTTATTTACACTGATAGGCACTGACCAGGATCATTCCCAGAGTAGCAGGCCCTGGTCTCTGGTGGCCTAAGGCTTACGTTGCATAAGCAAGCAGGAAGTGCAGAGGCAGCTGGCTCATCCCCTGGGGACTGGTTTACACGATGCACAGCACCACAGTGACTAGCTGTGTGGCATGGTGCTGGGCCATTCCTAGGAGACCAGGAGCAACCAGAAGTGCACCAGGGACCGTCACCCGGACAGCTCAGAAACAGCAGCAGCTGGGGCGGGGGCACGTATCCGCTACCACACTATGTGTGTCACAGTGCCTAAACGTTAAGAGGCAGGTGACTTATCTCAAATGGCAGGAAATGTCCACATATAGAGGGGAGGGCAGGAAGAGGAGAGACAGAGGGAGAGAGAGAGAAAAGAATGGCGATGAAAAATAAACCTGGGGAAAAAAGTGCACGTGGGAGCTCTCTACACGACTTTGTAACTGTTTTGTGAGTTTGAAACCACTTCAAAACAAATTTTAACCAATAAACATATCCCACAGCCCATTTAAATAAGAATAATTAAATACTCATTATTTACATCTAACAAGTTGGTATAGAAAATAGGCCCACAGATACATTATGCACCATATGATTCTTCTGAGGAAAAATGTCCTTCAGTGCAATGAAAAGCTCTAGACATAGTGTGTGGGCCAAAATGGAGAGCTGGCCCTCTTCTGTGCCGGCTCTGTATCACAAGTCTAGCTGCACCGAGAGGTGGCTACACCCAGTCAGCCCACAGCCACAGAGCCGCCACAGCTGGAGGGGCAGTCAGGGAGAGCAGGCTCCCTGGCGCGTGGAAAGGGGAATCCCGCTGTCATGTCTCTGCCCCTGGGAGGGGGCACTGCTGAGAGGAGGAATGAGCCTCCCTTCCCTCTGTGAGGGGACCCGGAGACACTCTTCACTCTTCCTGCTGTGCACAGCCTGCCGTGGGAGCCGTCGCTGCTTCACCTGTGGTCACCACACAGATAAGTTACCTCTGGTGGCCACATTGCAATCAGGCAGAGACTCAGCAAAAGGACTCGGAAATGGCTCCCATTGTTGGCAGCAGGCCCACATTCTCCTATTCTCGCGAGAAGATATAAAGCCTGAGTGTGGGCTTTTCCTTCCTTCCAGGTCAAGTAGTCTTTACTCTCAGGCACAAATGGGTGCACCAGCTTCAGCCCCCGAGGTCTGTGTCCCAGACACCTGATGTCCCTTGGTGCTGTGTCTGCCAGGCAGAGTCCTCCCTGCAGGGACCCCACCACAACCCGTCCTTCTCAGCAGGCTCTGGGACGATGAGGACTGCCCTATATAGCAACAGCATTGTGCTTAGGGACAGAGGTTCGTGTTGTCTATCAATTCTACTGCCGGGGATAACTTTCTGTGGCATCCAAGTACTCCACATATTCCTCAAGTACTGTCATGACCTGACAGTTCTGCTTGCACAACAGGTGAGTGAGCAGCTCCTGCTGTGGGCCGAGAGTGGCCTGCGCTGTGTGGCTGGGAGCAGGGTGGACCTCAGCTGTGTCCACTTGGAGTGTGCAGTGCTGTCTGCACTTTACAGCAGCAGAATGGTTCCTGCTAGCTAGGATAAGGCCAAGGCATTTGCTCTCTGCCCCATACGCAAACATTCTTGCACTCCTGTACCAACACAAGGGCATGAGAGCCCTGGGTTCAGGCTTCAGTACTATGAAGCAAACAGTTAAACAGAAAATTAAATACATGCCAAAGCACATTGTAAATTCTGCTGCTGTGTTATGAGTACAGTAATTACTTAGGTTTCTTGGAACCAGTTGGTAAGTGAACATAAACATTGGCTTTAAAATTTCAGCACTCTCTTAAGCAAAACTGCAACACCCTGGTCATCACACCCCCTCTGCACACATCTGCAAATGCGCACACTGCCCTGCCAGGAAACCTGAGCCTAAGGACACGCCCACTCTAAAACAAGCCCCATACTTGATCTCCAGAAAAGATAACAGATAACAAGTGCATGAAAATGAAGTTTAAAAACCCAAAAATTGGAAGGGAGATCTTCTGTCCGATGCTGACAAACAGGAGCTCTTCATTTAGGTATTTCACCTCTTTATTTCTTCACTACTTGCCCACTCCACACTTTTAGGATCAGCCTCAACTCCGCAGAGGCACAGTAACCATAAGTCCTGAGCAGCATGGGGTACAGCCTTGAGAAACAATGCAGTCCAGCCTAGCTGCCCCAGTCAGGGCGGGCTCATTGTCTCCAGCTGGGACGAGCAGCCCACTCGGCTGGGCTCGGCTGGGCTCCGCGCTGCCTGGTTAGAGCCAGTGATGCTTCCGCTTCCAGCAAGGAAGACAGCCCTGGCTGGCTTGGAGCATGTGGGGCCACAAACACTGCACTCTCTAATGCATCACAGAGCTTCTTGGGAAGGCCTCAGCCTCTGCGGAGCTGCTAGGATAAAAGTAGTTACTGCACGACAGGCGTGTGTGTGTGTGATATTTAGCCTATGGTTTCACATAAAGTATAAAATTATAGTCAATATATATAAAGTTAATCCCCACTACGTAGTGGCTGATAAACCTACACACAGCTATACATATCTATATAAATACATACATGTACATACACGCACACGTTAATTCCTTGGCTCCTTTGACTTAGTGGGCATTAATACTTCATAATGAAAGTGCATAAGAATAAAATACTGCCCCAAGCTGTGCTCCGCAGTCATCGTAAGTAATGAAATTCAGCCTTCTGTGGCCCAAATAACTTTGGAAGCCATATTCATCTTCATTAGTCTTCATGGAAAAGCTTTTTTATATTCATACCATTAAGGTAGTAAAGGTGTTTTACATTCTGCTAAAAGCTTAGTTAAATTATGCTTTCTTCTGGGCTCCAAATTAAATAGTAATGAATGTATAGTGTGGCAAGAGCCATTCCTTATTATTCTGGGCATCAGAATGTAAGAGAGACTTCAATTATCCTTTAGCTAGAAGCATATTTTATAGAAAAATAGTCAGAGGTAGAGAAATAAAGAATAGATGGCATTTAAACCAGCATAGGGGGAAAAATCAACTTACTTTTCATTACAAATAGAAGATTCTGTGAAAGAGAGTCTTTATTTTTTTCAATTGCTCCAGTAATTTCATACATTACCTATAATAAGAGAAAATAGCACGATTACTGAGGATTAATCATCACCGCGAACATGCGTGCCTTCAGAGAGAACCTGATTCAGCTGAAGGTTTACATGACTCGCGAGGTGCTGGGGAGCTGCAGTCGCAGGGCCCTCCTCCCAGGGGTCCTGTCCTGCACATGGAGCGAGACTCCCTTCCTGCTCTGTGCCCACTGAGAACATGAAGCGGTGGCTTGCGTCCACTGAGTCCCCTGTATTCTCGCGGACCCCAGCGAACTGGGAAACCACTGGGCCAAGCAGAAGGGCGTGAAGTGGGACTTCCCTTTGAGAAGCCTGTGGTCATTGAGAGCTTTGAGAGACCCTCTCACAGCTGGTGAGCCTGAAGTCTTTGACATGAAACACAGGAAACTGAATTCTGCACGAACCACAGCTTGCTTTGCCACAGTTTATACTCAAATACACTTCCACTTGAAAGGGGCTTTACTGTTGCTTTTCCAGATGTCCAGTGTGGGCACAGACAGGATCTCTGGGACACACAAGGGTCTGCTCCTTCTTGGGATGAGCTAAGTATAAACACCCGATCAGTTTGTGCAAAGCCAGGCTGAGCAAATGCCTATTGCAAAGGCTTACCTGTCCCGACCTCTGCTCCTTGCAGAATGCCTTGGAGCACAGTGCCCTTGTCAGGGTCACAGATGGCTGTCCCACATCCTGAGTGGGCCAGTTGGCCAGTGACACTTGATATCACATGTTGCTTATCCAGTGCTGAGTACCAAGGGCCCTTGCATAATCCAGAGCGGTGCTTCTCAACAGGAGAGGTCTTGCCCTTCCAGGGGCCTCCTGGTGTCTGGAGAGGCTCTTGTCACAATGGGGAGGGACAGGGGACAGAGACTGAATGTCCTACCACACACTGCACTGCTCCCACCACGAGGAATTATGCTGCTCTAGGCATCCATAGGGCTAAGATGAGAAGCCCTGATGTAGGGTTCGACTTTGCTGTGCCTTCCTGTGCTAGGGCCCTCAGTGCTGGCAGTCCTCATAGGAACGGCCCACACTGGGAAGTCCTCATAGGAACGGCCC
>NW_004524615.1:3049480-3068925 GCF_000260255.1 Octodon degus
CAGTCCTCATAGGAATGGCCCACACCTGGGCAGTTCTCATAGGAACGGCCCTCAGTGCTGGCAGTCCTCATAGGAACGGCCCACACCTGGACAGTCCTCCTAGGACCGGTCCACAGACCTCCACGAGGTACTCTGGGCCCTTGTGGACTCTGGCCAGCTACTTCAGGTCCCAGAGTTTCATTGTTTTTCATTGATTAAAATGGGAGTAAAAGTGATATCTCCAGCATGGTGTGATGTCATATACATGCAAGTTCTTTGCAGACCAGAAGGAATTATTCTAGATGTCAAGTGCTGCACATGAAGTCCTACAGTCCCCCTCTATCACCCACTTGCCCACATGGCTTTGGGAGTTAGGTACTCCAACTCATTTCTAGAAAATTTAATAGAAGGTGAACTAGTTTGTGCTGACTACTTTGCAGCCTGCCAGCTACAACCACCCACTGTTGTAAGAACCAAGTATTAAGTTTTGGTGTCAAGCCTACTTCTCCAAGTGCTATTTTAGTAGCATTAAGGAATAGAGCATCTGCCAAAGATCTTGTCCAAATTCCTCCAGTTATTCCCTCCTCTATGACCCTAGTGGTTCTGGTGCAGACACTTGACACTCTGGTGCCAAGACATCCCAACTCTGGTCCTCCTCTCCGGTGACCCGTGCCGCTTCTCCTGCTCCATCAGGACCCGCCCTTCACTCACACTGGACTCTGTCAGCTCCTCTGCATCTCTACGATCAGTGCCCTCTCCTGCCTCCTTTCGGGCCCCAGCACAGCCTGAGCTGCAGGACCAGACAAGCAGCTAGGGCGCCAACATGCACTCCCCATCCTCCCCCAGAGTCGCACGTCCCACACTTGGCCACAGGAGGGCAAGCCGTGGGTCCAGGTGAAGTTTGCAGCTCTTTGGGTCTGCCCCATGTTCATACTGGGGCCCAGGGGCTGGCAGGCAGGCAGGCACCCCTGACTCCCACCAAGGACACCGCGTGATAGCACCCCAGGATCTGAGGGTGTGCCTACTCCCTGAGGCTTCCAGCTTCAGGTTTGCTCATTGGCACCCTCTGGCTTGAACGCCTGAGTGCTCTTCCTTCTCAGACTGCTCTTTCTGGTCACTGCATCATATTTTCTCTTTTCTTTCTTTCTTTCTTTCTTTCTTTTGTTCATTCTTTCTTTCTTTTAAGCAATTAGGCAAGAAAGAGAAACATGAGGACTAAGGATTGGAAGGGAAAAAATGAAATTATCATTATTTGAAGATGACATGATACTCTACATAGAAGACCCCCTAAAACTCCACCAAGAGATTTATAGATTTAATAATCACATTTGGCAGCATAGCTGGATACAAAGTCAACATTCAAAAATCGACAGCATTTTTGTACACAAACAACAAACTCACTGAGAGAAATTAGGGAAATCACATTTTTCTCAGCAACATTAAAAAAAAAAATGGAATACCTAGGAATCAGTCTAACAAAGGAAGTAAAAGATTTACACAATGAAAATTACAGTATCTGAAAAAAAGATCAAAGAGGATTTCAGAAAATGAAAAGATATTCCTTGCTTGTGGGTTGGAAGAACCAACATTGTGAAGATGGGCATACTTCTGACACTGTTCTACAGAGTCAATGCAGTCTTCATTAAGATACCACCAGTGTGCCTCATGGATCTACAGAAAACATTCCTGAAGTTCTCTGGGAGCTGGGAGAGACCTAGGATAGCAAGAGCAAGCCTGGGCAACAAAGGCAAGGCAGGAGGCTTGACTTGAAATTGTACTACAAAGCTACTCTGGTAAAATCAGCATGGTATTGGCAAAAAATAGACTTCAGGATCAATGGAACAGATTAGAAGATGTAGACACAATCACAAACACACTCAGCCACCTTACCTTTGACAAAAAGGTCAAAAATGTTCAGTGGAAGAAAGCAAGCCTCTTTAATAAATGGTGCTAGAAAATCTGGCTTTCCACATGGCAAAGACTAAAATTAGACCCATGTCTATTACCACGCACTAAAGTCATATGGATCAAAGATTTAAATATTAAAACTGCAGCATATTTTGTAGCTAGGAACTTGGGTGCCACCTAAGAGAGTTCCCCTCCTCTCCCTTCCACTCCACTGCATCTTCTCTACCTTCACAGTGGCGAAAACCAGGACTAACAGACAAATAATGAGAAAGCCTAAGAACTGCCTCCTGCCTTTGACCTCCAGTGCACACCCACAGAACCTGCACGCTCGGACCTGACGGCTGCATGTGTCCTACTGGGGAGCCCTGACTGCCTCACCAGGGCCTCCTCTGCAAGGCTCTGATTTCAGCTCCAGCTTGTTCCTGGCCTGAATCTAATGATGCCAAAGGAAACACGCTGCATGCACGCACGCATGCACACACATAGAGAGGCACATCTCCAACCAGGTCACTTGGTTTCCCTGGCAGGTCCATGCTGCCATCGCTCACCTTCCCATAGCCCTTCCTGGTGTGCTCCCTTCTGAGTGCCCTCATGTGTCTCTCAGCTCCATCTCTGCTGGGAAAGCTAAGCACTTCATTCACTGGGCACATTGTGTTTATTCAGTGAAATGGACCAGGCACTTTTGTTGTTTTATGACCAAATACAGCAGGTCACTGTGCTCTGTTTTAAAGACTTAAAATTGCACTCCCAAGTCCTCATTATCACAATATTGTGGGCTCTGGAGATTTCCAACACTTGGCTTACACGAGCAGAGGCAAATCTGAGGGTCTCCCACTAAAACTGAATTAGAGACCACCTTGGAGGAGACTTTAACTGTTACAACCACCTAGAAGAAGTATGTAACACACATGGACAAATGCAAACCTTCGGCAAGAGCAGCTCAACGTCTGCAGGATGCCTCCTTCAGCACAATGTGCTTCATTCCTGGGCACTAGCCATGAGCGAATCACGAAGCAGGTGGGCTTGAAGACTTACGATACCAGGAAAGCTTCCCCAAGCTCCCTTCTTCAGGAGCCCCATTTGTTCTCTCAGGTCTGCCAAGGCCGAAAGCCTCTCACCTGACTCATAAGGACCATGGTATTGACAGCATTTGACTAGCAGCTCAGAATAAACATGAGGTACTAGAAAGGCAGGATAGTTACCACTTTCCCAGAGCAATGCCCGGGCGTGAGAACATACTGCACATCAGAAGACTCTTGACATGTGGCTTCAAATAAAATTTTTGATCCAAATCTGAAATGACAAATTTTGAGCATCCCAGACCCCTTTGGAGGAAAACTGGTGCTCGGGCCCCTCATGTGCACCAAGAGCACACAGCAGCGCATCACTGCCGCTGTGTTCATGCTTCTTAGGTTTTTCAGTGGACAGAGCAGAGAAATACTCACACATGCGTGCACACACCCACCCATGTGTACACACAACACACTCACACACACACACACAAATCACTAGGATGTGGAGCGGTGCTAGAAAGTAAGGAATCATCAAAATCAACAGACGGGGCCTGCACACTGCCAGTTTGGGGACATTCCTTCCTCCCCCACCGTGGTGTCTGTGCATGTCACTGGATTTCTGGTTCTTCCTTCTTGGTTCACGTCTGCATCTGCCCTCCACACAGCCAGGGTCACTGTAATTCTGCGACATGACCTCAACTCCGTAGACTAATTCCCCCTACCATATTATTTATAAGAATCATTGCAGCCCCTTTTGTGTCTTCACCTATCATCCACATTTCAGAATAGTATTTCTAATCTTCTGTATCTACATAAAATATTTTGCTGTGATTTTGATAGGGATTGCACTTAATGTGCATGCCATTTTGGGGAGAATGGACTATTGCTATGTTGATTATTATTAAAGTGGAGATTCCCTGTGCTGTCTCCTCCATAGACAGGCATTGGTGCTCTTTTTCTATGATGTCTTTCATCACGATTTGTGATTTTGGGCACACACTTTCTTTACATGTTTTGCTAGATTTATACCTAACTACTGAATCATTTCTGTGTGATTATAAACATTATTGCATTTTCCCCTCAGTGTCCATTACTAATACACTGAAATGTACTAGGTTTGTTTATGTTCATTTCGTGTCTTGTGACTGTGGAATTCACTGATCACTTCTGCAAGTTTCTTTCTTTTTGGTAGATTCCTTGAGGTTTTGCAAACTGACATTTATAGCCCGTGTAAGCAGGTACAGAATCATTTTTTCCTTCCTGATGTGTCACCCTTTTCTTTCTTTCTTTTCTTGCCTTGTTACACATGCCAAAACTTCCGGCACTATGCCGTCTTCTGGAGAGACAAACACCCTTGCCTTGCTTTTGACCACAGGAGTTCAATGCCCAGTTTTCAACATTAAATATAGTACTAGTGGTAGGACTGCTAAAGATGTCCTTATCAAGATGGGATTGTCTCTTCCATCTCTATTTTTCTTAGAGACTTTGTACCAATGGGTATTTAATTATTTTATCAAATATTTTTTTCTGCATCCATGGTTAGGATAATGTAGTTCTTCTCTAGGGTGTTAATATTGATGGATACCTTGGTTGATTTTCAGATACTGAGTTGGTTTTGCTCTCTGAAAAAAAATGGCCCCAGTGGGCAATTCTTTTCCTGTATTATGGAATTCTCTCTATTCATGAGCAATTTTCATCTTTAGTTGTCTTTTGAGAACACGTGTGTGTGTGTGTGTGTGTGTGTGTGTGTATGTGTGTGTGTGTGTCACAGACTTGGGTTTTGGTATCAGTAATCCTAACTTTATAAAACAAATTAGGCAGTGTTCTCACTTCTATTTTCTGGATAAGACTGTGTAAAGTTGCTGTTAATTCTTTTTAAAACATTTGGTAGAATTCTTCAGTGAAACCATCTGGAACGGAGAGCTTCATTATGGGGAGATTTTAAATTACAAATTCCCTTCCCTGATAAGCCTCTTCAAACTGCACACCCAGTGAACTGGAGTAGCTTGCGTTGTTTTGAGGAAGCGCTCCGCCTCATCTAAAGGTTCGTGTTCGTAAGTGAGCGCCGTCAGCAGCATTTCCATGGGGTCTTGTTGATGCCAGTGTGTCTACTTCCTGTTGTTGTCCTGATAACGGCTATTACGTCTTTTCTCTTTTCATCCCTTGTCAGTCTTACCAGAGGTTTGTCACTTTTATTGATATTTTCAAATATTGCTCTTTGCCTTATTAATTTTGTCTTTTCCCTTCAATTCCAGTGATTTCTGCCTCGTGTCACGGTCTCATGTTTGCTTACTTTGGTTTTTCTTCCTAAATTCCTGCAGTGGAAGCTCAGAGTCTTCATCGCAGACTTCCACATTTACTTACTCTTTCTGTACGTGCCAAGGGCTTCTCGCACATTTTATATGCTATATTTCCTTTTTCTATTCTGTTACATATATATTTTTAAAAATTGTCTCAAGACTTCATCCATGGAATACTGGAAACAATACAGCGTGGCTTGTAAGCATTTGGAGATTTTCCTGTTATTATTTTTCTTTCTGATATCTAGTTTAATTCTGTTAGGGTCAGCCAACCTACTCCACAGCCATCTCCACTCTTTCTAGTCTGTTCCATTTCAGGGTCCAGCTTTCACCCTGTGTTGATGCAAGTTCTCCACCTATTTGAAACAGGGAACTCTGCTTCCATTGGCTTGTGATTCTGTAGACACTGAGGTGTTGTGACGATGCTGCTTGCTCTTGCGCTTCTGAGTGCCCAGGGGTTTCCTGCATAGGGCTTCTGGGTGTGAGAGAGGGGCTGAAGTTTGCCCGGCCCTGTGGCTGTGGGTTCCCTCAATGCCACTCGACAGCCCATCAGTCCCCAGGATTAGATGCTGTGCTCCCTTCTAAGCCCCCCCCCACAGCAGAGAGTGTGGGTTCTCAGGACTGTGGGGGGCTCGGGGCTTCTGTGCTCCTTGCCACCAGAGCAGGGCTCCCTGACCCAGCTCCAGAGCCAAGGAGCGAGACACACAGTGCAGACTCGGCAGCTCAGCACTATCTGAGAAATTAACCAAGCATTCAAAATTCTACATACTAAAAGGAAGCTAATTTCAAAATTAAATGACACTAAAAATTGCTCATTTTAAAAAATTTATAACAAAATCTGTTCATTTAGAAATTGTATGTACTAAAAGATAAGATCTTGTACATGTAACTAATTTTCTTTTAAAATTTTGTAACAAAGGAGATGGCCCTAGCTGTCAATAATTATAATCTGGACTAAAACATCCCTCATGCTTTATTTTTGTCTTAAAGAAATATAAGATTTTTGTGTAAGTGGAGATTTTCCGCAGAAGTAATAATTAGTAGCATAATATATATTAGCCTAGACATCAGGAGCAGATGGCAGGGTGGGGCCTGGCTCTCCATCCTTTGCTCTGCTCCCCTCAGACCTCCGGGGTGCTGAGTAGCCTGCCATGCACACCAGCAGGTGGCCGGGGTCTGTCTCCTGCGGCTCACGCGTCGAACCCTAGCCTCTTCAGAAAGACTCAACCGCCCCCCCAGACATGCTGGCCACAGCTCACGTTCACAAGCGCAAGTACCACACAGTTTCTCTGTGCGAGGAATTCCAAGCAAAAATAAGTTAAAGAGCAAAATATAAGGCACTAGGAAATGGGGCAATGGGTCGCTTGCAAATGCGAAGAAGATGGAGACACAGAGGAAGGGCAGGCGGGGGAAGGACGCGTCACGGGCACGTGCATCCCCACTGTGCGCAGTCACGATGCAGGCGTCCACTAAAACATTAGGAGTGCAGACTGACAGCTGGCGAGTAACTGCTCTGCATACATGTGACATCCAGTGTACCCAGGAAGCAGTAGGCAGGCTGACCCTTGGGCATCCAAGAGGGCTGCATGACCACGGAGTCCCTACTGAGGAAAGGAGGGGAGCCCTGACCACTGTGGAAGCAGCTGGCTCGATCTCTAGGAGTTGTTCTGCTGGCTCCAGCCCTTCGCGCTGTCCTGCCACCTCCATCTCCCGCCATCTCTCCTTGGCCCTCGCCCACCACAGCGGCACAGGGCAGGCAGGACCTGCAAGGCTGGGGACGTTGGGCTCCAGCCTCAGGGCAGGGCCAGGGAGCCGCAGGGGCCTATGTCAGGTGGGCAATGTGCCTTTCTCTCCTCTCCTCCTCCTCCTTTCTCTTCTCCCCCACCTCTCCTTGCCATCTTCCTCTTCTTTCCTTCTCCTCCTCTCCCTGCCCTCCTCTTTCCCCTCTTCTTTTACTCCTCTCCCTGCTTCTCTCTTCTCCCTCCTCCTCCCTGATCTCAATCTCTCTCTCTGTACCCATCCTGAAGATAAATGAAGGGGTCAGCCCACCCTCCATGTGTACAGTGCCCAGTGTCACCCCTGTTGCCTTTTCTAGCCCTTGCCTGGGCTGCTTTTCTCTTTCCCCTTCCCGGAATCCCACGCCCGGCTCAGTAAACATGCACAGCGTTGCCTGCGCCACCTCCAAGGTGGTGTCCGGCACTGTCCAGCAGGCAGAGCCCACCCTACACCTGCCCCTGTGCACCGGAAATGCATCTCTGCCTTTCGGAAGAGCTGCTTGCTGCCAGGCCGAGGCTCCTATGAGGGAGGCCCTCGGTGCCTTCGGCTGCCAGGTCGGAGGCTGATGACCTGTGTGGTGAGGGGCTGCAACGGGAGCGGCCGCTGGACCCCACACGTCAGGTTGGCAAGCAGAAGACACAAAGAGAAGCTGTGGAGTGGGTGGCAGGTTCCCACGTGCCAGAGAGGATGCAGGGCCCAGAGCCGAGGGAACTGAATGGGAGGCTGGACGCCCATGCGGGAAATGCCCAGCCTGCCCTGGACATCGCCTATGGCTGCAAGAGTCTGCGGTGGCCAGAGATCAGAAAGCTGTGTCACAACTGCACTCCTCTTTTGCTATTTATGACTTGAGAGGACAAAGGAGAAGTCCCCTACCCCCATCACCACACAGGTCATCAGCCTCTATCTTAAGGCCTGGAAGACAGACGGGCTTTGTGCTGGATGTGACCGTGTCCCTCACACATCCAAAACTCCTAATCAGAGCAGTCTGAGGGAACCACTACACATCTAGGAATTTCCTTTGGGGCGCTAGGTGGGACACTCTGGGGTCCTTTAGAGGGCTCTGAGCTCTAGCATCCTGGGCCTTTTTTCTTCTCCATTCAGTTTGCTGCTGAGGTCTGGCTGGTTCTCACACAGGGAAGTTTATCAATGCGATAAGAGTGGCCCAATGTTAAGACACTTAGTCCTGTGTCACACACACATGACCCAGTCATGCCCCTAAAGCAGCACCTGGGATTGAGTGTGTGAGGCCTTGGTGAACATTTTAGATACAAACTGTGGTGGTAACAGTGGAGTAGCCATTACAGGAAACAGTGTAGGGGTCCCTAAGAAAACTAAGCCAGAGCTACCATATGAGGGAGCAGTCCCATTAGGAGGCATGCAGCTGAAATAAAGCAGGCAAATGCTTACACCAGAAAGATGCTCACATTCCTGTGTTTACTAAAGCACTGTTCACAAGGGCTAAGATACAAACTGATCTAGATGCTCACTGGTGATGGAGGGAGAGAAAGGATGGAATAAGTGTAAGATAGATGAGTAGATGCGGTTGAAGAAAATGTACATGGTTGCGCTGACAGAGACACAAATGCCATGTTCTTCTCATTTGTGGAATCAGAGAAGATCAGTCTTTTGAGGACTGGAAGAGCAGGGTTGGAGAGCGGGAAGAAGCTGAACCGGGGAACCGAACATAGGTGGAGGGGAGGAATTCCTTCTATGATTCTACAGCACGCAGCAGTAGTGACGAGCTGAGAATCTATGGGAGATTGCGAAGTGACTGGAGGAGCAGGCAGCTCCCAACCTCCAAAGATAATTAGTTTGGGGAGAGGGAATGCTTGTTTCTTGGACTTGATCACTACACGCTGTATAAAGGTAGCAAACTACTGTAATGTACTCCGTAGAGACGTGAAAATATTTATCTCAGTTAAAAGAATGTATGTTGTTGTCCTTGTGGGCTGGCCTGAGGAGTCGAGGGAGCAGACACAGCCCGTTGACTGTGCCAGAGCAGGCTGCAAGCAGTGCGGGCTATCGAGAGTTAACCCCACAACCAGCTTGTTTCGCATAGTGAGTCAGGCTGAGGCCCACTCATAGGAGTGCTGCAGATGGCACGGATGACATGCGAATCAACACTGTCCCCCACCAATGGCCACAGCAGGGACCAGAGATGTGAACTGTGAGGCTGTGATGCTGTGGTATGACACAGCAGCTGAGGACAACCTACTCTTCCCAAATTTCTCTCCCAGCACTATAGTTTGTTTCAGTCAAAAAACCAGTTAGTCACTAATCATGACCTAATCCTGGTCTCTTCTGTCCTTGATACAAGGATGATTTTTGTTTTGCAAGCCTTGCCTACACCAGCATCCCGCCCTCACAGCCCCACACAGGTTCCTTGCCCTGCTCTGCCAACTGTACAGCCATAGACACCACAGGTCTGACCAGCTCCAGGCCTTCTCTGCCTCAAGGGCCAGTCTCTGCAGTGCCCAGCTTCTCCTTACCGTGGCTCTGAGCCCTTCTGCAGCCAAGCATTATAGTACCAGAAGGGAGACCCTGACACGGTGACTGCCCTCACACCGGTGTATGGTGCCACTAGTTAGGGTGACCCTGTGGCAGCCAGTGTGTGGTCCTGGACACAACACAGTGGCAGGCAGGGGTGGGGACAGGAGCAGAGCGCAGGGGAGTGGCAAAGGAAGCCAAGATGTTTCATGTGCCATCCCCGGAAAAGAGCCGTGGAAACGCTGCCAAGGGGCAGGAGGGAGATGGGGCCATGGAGCCCGGGACAGGGGTCTGTGTGCACTTTAAGCCCCAGAGCCAGGGCAGAGCAAAGGATCACCAGCCAGAGGGACGCGCCTCCTCTACTCACCGAGAAGGGCAGCTGATGCTCCCGGGAAGGTGGGCAGTCCAGGGGTGGGAACCTGGGGACAGTGGCCAGCATGTGGGGGACTTCACTGACCACGTAGGCCATCCAGGACCCTCCTATACATGCACTGTGAAAAGCAATAACGCAGGGCATCGTATGCACACCTCCCTGAAGTCTGTTGTTTTGATGGTCACAGAGCACTAGACATTCTTAATTAGGGGTGAATCTGTGACTGACAGGTAAAGCAAGTAATGGAGTTTCTAAGGTGAGAGAGAAAATAGATTGGGCCCCTAGAACTGTCTGGGTTTTGATCCAGTTTCAGGGAAGGATGCAATTGCTGAATATATTTGAAAAAGCAATGCAAGTCACAAAGACAACTGGTTCCTGATGCCATCCTTTGAGCCTAGTGTGGTCAGCCCAGGTCCATGGCGGACAGATTTGCTGCAAGGGGCCAGGGAGCTGGGCTTTGTTTTTTGTGGGTTTTCTGGTTTTTTTTTTATTTTAGGGAAGGGTCTACAGGGTGTTCAGGGTCTCACTATTAGATCAGACTCATAGTAATTCTCCTGTTCACAGCCTCCCAAGAGCTGGGATTACAGGCACATGCCACCACACCCAGTCTCAACTGCCCTCTCACGGCGCCCAGGGGTGGGGCTGGCATGGCAGGCCTGGGTTTCAAACCCTCACCCCTGAGCCTGCTTGCAGGTGCTTTAATCCACTGAGCTATTTGGCTGGCCCAGGGCTTTGGAACAGAAAGCAGTTACCCTCCACTCAGGATAGCTAAGAGGAGAGAGAGAAATGCGTAGAAGGACGGCTCAGGAGCTGCGGGGAAGCATTGGCTGTGGGCACTCGCATACATCCTTTACTAACAGGTTAAATCAGAACAACACTATTAAATTTTGAGCAGTTACAAGATACACAAAAAAGACAAAGAGAGAGACCATGAGTGTCCCTCTGCGGCCCTTCAGTCAGAAGCCCTCACTCTACTCCCTCCTTGCTCTGTGACAATTCACACTCATTCCACCAGCAGGGGGTGCTCATGAAGGCCCCAAGAGGACACTGGTAACTCAGGAGCTGGGAGCTGGGGTGCTGGGTGCAAAGGGAGGGCCTGGATCTGGATGTAAACAGGAAACAGAGCCAGCACGTCTCCACTACAGCATCCCTAATCTGAAAATCTGAAATCCAAAATGGTCTAAACTTGAAAAAGATTTTTTTTTGTTTGTTTGTTTGATGAGCTCTAAAAAGCTTGGGACTTTGGAGCATTTGGATTTTGGATTTTCAAATTACAGTTCTTCAACCAGTGAATTCTAAGGGAGTGCTCCAAAATCTGAAAGCCTGCTGGTCCCAAGCGTTTCTAGTAAGGATGCTCAGTCTGGAACTGCTTTCCGGGACCTACAGGGCAGCAGCTTCCTTTACTGGCTTCCTTGGTGACGTGAGTTGATGGAGCAGGGAGAGTCGGGAGGTTGGCACTGAGGTTGGTACTGAGCTCTGTGCAGCCCAGAGGCCCCGGAGGGGCGGTGAGATGCAGGATGTGGCGGTCACCTTGCCCAAGACACTGAGCTGGGAAAATCTGTCAGCTCCTGACCCCCAAGAGCATCAATACCCAAGACACAGCGTGAACTGACCAAGCACCATGCTGGCCACCCTGGTTTGCATCGAGTTATCTACATGCTGCAAGACAATCTTCAGAGAAGAAGATGTGAGGAGGGACAGAAGACAAAAGCACGCAGCTGCCAGCATACCTGTGAATCCAATGCGGCACACTGGTTAATGTGATGTGATAGTTGGCTCAGCAAAAAGAAATCATGAGTAACACATAGCAGTAGATAATAAATAGATAATATAACCAATAATGAATAGCACATTGCAGCAGATGCCAGCGTGTGCTGGTATTTTCACACCTGCTTTTAGCTCTCTGCATGAGGCCTGCTGCCCAGGGCGTTGGCCCCCATGCCATGGTGAGTTATCTCACATGCTACTGACATTTCAAAGTATGGACTTCTCTCCTCACTTTTCCATGATGTGATTCTACCCAGCATCTTGGCTCGCCTCCCTCAGGTCCACTGTGAGCTGATAAACGCTGGCGAGAGGTTTGCAGGAGCACACAGAAATGATGTAGAGTCCCGGGAGATACCAGAATGAGGACACGGATGGCACTTGACTTTAGTATAGATGACATTTATGAATATGCCTCATTCCATTTAAAGAGAAGAAGCAACCAAGTAGCACTAAAATGTCAATACTTAGGGCATCTAGTGCTCTGTGTTTATAACTTTCTGTGAGCCCGTGAAGGTAGCAGACAGACTCAGTCCTGCAGGAGCAAGAAGGCTGCCTATGAGACCTCCCCCTCCCCTCCCAGCCCTGGCCAGCAGGCAGTGCTGAGGGCTCTCAGGTCACAGCCTGCCAGAGGTGACACTGTCACTGGGAAGGGAACATCAGGAGCCCAGCAGAGCTCATGTTCATTTTCCAAAATGTCTACCAGAGAAGAGAACAAGTACAGATGGAAATTAAGCTCTCCCTTTGCGGGCAAAATATTTTTGTCAAGTAACCTTTAACAACATCAGTTTGGCTGAGGCCAGACAGATTTAATTGCTGTGTCTGGAGATGCTGCCCGGAGGAAAGAGGGAAGCAGCTGGAGGCTACCCTGATCAGTCTGTCTGCTCTGTCACTTGATTAGAAGGCCCATTTCCGAGCAGTCCTGGGCACACCATGTCTCCCGCACACCTCCACGGTGAAGGACAGCAGGTAGGAGGCAGGGTAGTCCCAGTGACGGAGGGATTGGGAAGCTGACCAGCTGTGCCCTGGCCACTCTCCAGGTTAACGTGTCTAAGGGCAGCGAGGCTGTTTGAATGCATATCACCCAGGCCCTGCTAGAGTACTGGAGAGACGAAGACTGCCACCTCTCCCGGGAGCAGGTCACAGCATCCCTCAACACAAATAAGAGGCTTTTCAAACAGTTCATTCAAAGCTGGGTGCCTACTTTTCCAGGAAAAGGAAAAGCTGTACCACCCTCCTCTACCAGTCAGCACGTCCTTGTCTCCACATCATCCCCAGCGCCAGTGTGTCAGGAGCAGGCTTGCTGGGGAGACCGAGTCACACAGTGACAAGGACAACAATGACCGAGCTGCCCACATCGGAGACAGCAGCTTCAGGTGTAGGGGTGTGACAAGGAGCCCAGAGGAACACATTCAGAATGCACCCCAGAAGGCAGCGCACCTGCTGGCTCGCAGTATCAAGGGATTGACAGTTTCTATTTCACCATAAAATACTGTGGAGAATATTTAAGTTTTCTTAAGGGAAATAATATAACAGAGATTTTTAAGTGTCCATAAATACTTCACATACCTGCATTGTCAGTGAAAATACTAGCCATAAAACGAATGGTAGAGAACAGAATTTCTTTTTACAAAATTCTTTTTAACCAAGGTAGGGCTGCTCACTCCAAACAACTTACATATTTGCTGAAATATACACTCATCATATTAACATAAGTTAGAGCATTTATCTATGTGGCTTCTCTCCTAGCGCTGTTATGGCTTCCACAGATGGAGAATTTTAGTTTTCAGCTCTCACCTCTCACCAGTGTCTCCCAAGTGTGCTGGGGTGCAAGGGCCTTGTGATCTTATTCCACAAGGCAAGTGGTGGGCTACTGATAGAGGCAGGGGTGATTACTGTTACAGAACGCTCCCAAAATGGGATTCACACCTCCCCGGCAAGAGGCAGGGCCTGCAGCTCAGGAATACCTCAGGGCTTAGCAAAGTTTTGACCTTATCAGGGACATTCAGCAGTGGGAAATGTTTCAGGGATCATTTAGTGAATTTTCTGTTTTCGGATGAGAATATGGGTGGACCAATCAACTTGGATTAAGTGGTAAATGTCTTTCATTCATTTATAAGAATATTGTGAGTGTAATCACCCCTGCCCTGATCAATAGCCTACCACTTAACTTTCAGAATAAGATCATGAGATTCGTTACTATATTTTCTTTTTTCTTTTTTGGTGGAACCAGGGATTGAACTCAGGCCCTTGCTCTTGCCAGGCAAGTGACTATTCTATTGAGCTATCTCCCCAGCCCCTATATTTTCCTGTTATAAATTTCATGGGTATAGCCAGCAAGGGTCCTTGTCCTTCTTAATGTCACCCAGCAGTGGGGTGGAAGTCCATCTGGTCTTGTGGGCCTAGTCTCTCTTCTCTTTCCACTACATCACATGGATTCTCCAAGTGGAATATGGAGACTGTCACTCCACTATGAAGTGAAGACATGAAAGTACAAGGGGCCTGAGGGAAAAGCTAAGGTGCTGTCACCTACCAGCCAACAGTGGGCAGAAGAGTATCCCCAAATTCAGGTTCTCCGGGAACCACAGAAAGGTCTTGCAGATGTCATTACTTAAATCAGGAGAGGGGCACACTAGGGTGGGCGCTAAGCCCTTTCAAGAAGAGGAAAGGACACCCAGAGATACCAAGGGACAGGCAGTGTGATGGCCACACAGCCTGGGTGATGGGCTTACAAGCGCCAAAGAGCGGCAGCTGCTGGGGGTGACAGTTCACCAGGATAGGCATGGAGTCCATAGGAACTGCGCCTCCCAGGAGACTGGGCAGGATCCGACCATGTTGACACCACATGCATGACTTCTCCAGGCTCATAGGAGAGCAATTCCAATACTCAGCTCCTCAGCCCAGATCTTTTGTCACCATGGCCCTAGGAGATGAAGGAGGGGGGTAGAGGGGAGAAGGGGGCACTGAATGAACTTTGGTGAATCATTAAATCTCCACAAAGCACAGCAAAGAAAACCTGAGGCAGCAGAGTTTGTATGTGAAGCTGTCTCAGAAGCACTCTGCGAGCTATGAAATGTGAAGCACACATCAGACTTTACTGCTGTGAGGCAAGGCGGCACCAGAGAAGTGGGGCTCAGCCAAGAACTTGACACTTGGAAAAACAGGGGAGATTTGGGCAATGGGGAGAGGACATGATCAAAACAGAGGTGCAGGAGTGCTGAGGTCACTTAAAAACGGGTCCTGCACTGGAAAGAAAGTCTAGTGCTAACGTCGCATGTTCTCTCACAAGCTGTATGATGGAAGGAGCCAATGAATGCTGTTAAGGCTGCCTAAAGTGACCACAATAACAACCACAAACCAGGCGTCACGAAGCCAGAGGCATACATTCTCCATGGTCCTGGGAGCCTGAGCTCCAGGCCCAGCAGTCCCACCCCCAACCACCCAGCCTATTCCTGGCTGCTCTGCATATCCCCGGCTGTGGCCACAGCACTCTGGGGTCTGCCTCCAGCCATAACATGTCTCTCTGTCACCAGATCCCCTTTGAGTATTTCCTATGGGGCTTAGTTCCCCCTACAAAATCTAAGATAATTGTCCCATTTTCAAACCCGTGGCCCACAGACCCCACTTTCCAAAGAGGCTCTGGCCCCAGCTTCCATGGCAGCACCTGCACTTCCTGAGGCCACCACTCGCCTTTCACGGTGGCTGGCGTGTCTGTGGGATGCAGAGCCAAGGCGCAGACCCCTCCTTTCAGTTATAACAGCAGCACTAACTTGCTGCCTAGGCGCCAGTGGGGACCCACAGCAGGGTGGCGGCACGAGATCTGGATGGGAATGCTGCATCATAGCGTCAACGTTAGTAACTTGCATGGAAGCTGCATGACAGGACACAAGGAGCACAGGTGTGTGCGCCTGTGTGGACAGCTACTAACTCCTGCTCACATGTTCATCAATTCTGGCTTTCTTACCTCAGACCAGTTTACTTTCTTTTAATCCATTCACTTTTCTCACATGAAAACTTAAGAACCCTAAAATACTACCTCCTATTACAGATGGCTGAGAATTGCTTTAATGGAAGCTCACGTCTCCTGAGAGCCACTGCCAAGCTATAATTCTCCTTCCCTTCAGGATTCTTACTTTTAACAGTCAATAAAATTAGATACAAGTCTGGGTTAAATGTTTATCTGGAATGTAAGACTGCGGTTACAGAGCAATCCCTAAAACAGGCAATCTCAGATATGATGTATAATTTGCTAACACAAATAATCAAAACAACCAAAAAGAAAAAAGAAAAAACACAAACCCCACAAGCCTTCTTTAATTCAAATCTATGCTCATTAATGAGAGCTTATTAATATTTCATGCCATGCACAGCCTCTTACCATTTACTTTAAAATATTTCCGTAATGGAGATTGGAAAACACACTACACTCCTACGAGTAATGAAAAATTCAAACGTGTTTAGGCAAGCTCTTCAGCACAATTCAGATCCTGTTGCTTAAACATTTCTAGAAGGACCTGTGAGTCCCACACCGACATGCTTCGGAAGCAGGCGTAGGCTTGGGGCAGCTGCTGGGACAGGTGAGTGCCCAGCTGGGCCTGGCTGTCAGGGTTAGCACTAGCATCAGCCACTGCCCTCCCGAGGAGAGGTGACACAGAAAGGCCCAGAGCAGCCCTGGAGCAGGTGGTGCGAGGGCACATCCCAGCCCTCCCTGTGGCCACAGAGACTGCTCACCAATTAAAGAGCAGCAGAGCATGACCCTCCCAGGGCCAACCTTACTGCAGAGTATTCGGGCTGCTTCCTCCCGCTGCCCACGGCAGGTCCTGCACTCAGCGTTCTCTGACTATCTTGACTTACAAGTGAGAATAAGCTGCTGCTTCTCAGTGCCACAGCTCAGCATTTAAGAGCGTCTAGCGCTGCGCTGGACGGCTCCAGGCATGTGGGCGATGCCACACAAACGCCACACAGTCCGCACTCTAACAAACGAATTCATCCTCAGGGTTCCTGTGGCTGAGGTGCATTAATACATGTCCCTGAAAGAAAAGACTTTATAAAGTCACAAAATTGACTCTCATTATGAGAAACTCGCTTGAAAAGACAGGTGCATCCATGGGGAAGCTCAGGGCTCCACAAGGACTCTGGATCAGCACCGACCAACTGGCTCGGCTGTCGTTCTACGGGCAAATTTCCAACAGAAACCAGCATAATGATCCTAATTTACACTATGGTTTGTTTCCAACCCTAATTTTCTAGAAACAATGGCAGATAAAGTTGAATTTTTATTAAGTGCTAGTACTTTTAAAAATCATAAATCAGAAAACTAGAATTTTAAGCCACATTTCTCCCCATTAAAACAACCTTTATTCAATATCTGTTGGTTCCCACCCAACACAGATGAACAAAACAGGTCGATCTATATCCCCTTCCTATGGCCCCCGAAAAGGTGAAAGAAAACAACTCCCTGAAATCATGATATCCTAATGCAAAGTTCTGTGTAATTGTTATAAAATCTGGACCTAGGACTAAAAGATCCCTGTTTTTACAAGGAACTCCAAAGGTTCAGTCCCTCGAACAGAGGAGAAAGTTGGTGACTCACAGGGACACTGAAACCTCTTCAGTAGTGTCCTGTCCACCCCCAGCTCCTGCGTGCGCGTCGGGACTCCTGCTGCCGGCTCATGGGGCAGGCGCTGGGCCACTCGTGTGTGCACTGACAGCCTTTCCTCAGGGTTTCTGTGCTACTGCTCTTCTCAGCTTTTGCAACTCTTCTCCGTACTTTTCCTGAGTAAACCATCAAGATACGCACTTCCAAGCACATGTTTCTAAAGCCAGCCAACCTCTGATGTCCCAGCATCGAGTCTCACCATCAGCACCGTCCTCCCCATCTACAGCACTGATGAGCTCCGTCAAGAGGGCGAAGTCCCCCCAGCTGGTGCAGACTCATTTGGGGCTTGACTCAAAGCAGCCCTTATAGTGACTCCACCCCACCCCATTCTTTCTGCCCCACCCCCCATGCAGTGTAGGCGCCCGCAGCAGGTGAAGCTGCAGTGCAGAGGCTGGAGGGCAAGAAAGGAGCCTTTCCAGAAGCCTCTGCGGTTGGGAGCTGACTTCAGAGTTGTCACCTTGGCCACTGTGACCAGGCCCACACAGACAGAGGGCAGAGGGCAGAGGTCACTCTTGCCATGCACCGCTCAGCTTCTTTAGTGCTGGCAAGCCCAGCCCCTGCTCCAGATGCTCATGTGTCTGTGCTGAGTGCCAGAGTACAGGGAGGTCACCCGAGCAGGCGTGCTGCAGCTGCTGCTCAGCCTTGCGGGGGATTCCCATCACATGGGGTACTGGGTCCTGGCAGCTCAGGTCTGGGGCGTGGTCCTCAGGGAGCTTCCCAGATGTCACCTGGGAGCCTGCACAGATCTGCTCCTGCTCTGAATGTCCTGCTGCTCAAGGAGCCCAGGTGGATTCTCTCCCACACCACCAGTCCCGTCACAAGAGGGCGAGATTCTATCTTCTAATACCTAATTTTTGCGAAGGGCTGGTGCCAAAGTAGCCAACAGCACAGAGGCAAATGCTGAGGTGGCATCATTAACTGCAGACGGGAGTGGGACTGAAGACAGACATGCAGGAATGGAAGTATTCAGAGGTAGCTAAAAACCCAGCACGGTAGTATAAGCCTGAAATCCCAGAACTCTGGAAGGCTGAGGCAGGAGGGTGGTAAGTTGAAGGCCCGCATAGGCAACATAGTAACTAATTGGGACCCTACTTCAAAGTAAAAGAATTTTAAAATAGCTGGGGTGGGAGCTTGAGGGGAAAAGGCCTTGGGTTCAACCCTCAGTAGCAAGAAAAGAAAATGAACAAAATGATTAATACAATTTGATCTTCCCATGAAGACAAAGAGGAAAGGTCAAGATTGGGTGGGAAGGAGCTTCAGGGGAGGGGATTAGAGGAACCCCCATGGGAACCCTAACCAGGGGTCTGGGTGTGGGTGGTGACAGGGTCTGCACTTCGGAAGTGAGGACGGAATGGGGCAGAGGTGTCCCGGCAGCACGGGAGAGAGGAGAATGATTCTCTAACCTGGCCAAGGGTGGGAGGGTAAGGGCAGCTGCTGTTTTAGGCCCCCACACTCCAAGAAGTGGACCTGAGGACTCCACCTACATGCAGGAGCAGCAAATGCAGTCACGGAAGTCTGCTTGCTCTGTGGAGAGACTGCAAGACACACAGTGGCGCCCTGTGTGCCTGAACCCCTGAGCTCCTGTGCTCACAGGAGACGATAACCCTAGAAAGCCTTGCATGGTGCCCCCATTCTTCACACCATGCTGAGGAGCAGAACCCCTAATCACACTGAAAATAAATCAACACAAAAGTAAAATTCTGTGGGCTATGTGTCAGAGTCCTGACCAGAGCCACACGCACCATGGTATCCAAACCTGTAAAGTTTGTTCCCAGGACCGTGGCCCCGTGGCTCCGCCACTCACCCGTCCTGCATAGTGCATGACTGTGAATGCCAAGCCCGCAGCCCGGAGCGCCATGTTCCCATTCCCGTCCTTCGTGGGGGGGTACACCGCGTTTGTGTTTGAAGATTCCAGCAGGCTTTGGAGCTTCTTTGGAAGGGTTGACTCTGCTGACCAGATCCCTTGGCTTGCTTCATCCAGCAAAGAGAGAAATCCACCTGGCCTCTGAGAATGAGGAAGACAGGGTTTTCTTCTGTCACACTGGCATTTTTATGCCACTCAGGCGGGACCCTTTTATTTTCATTACATTTATACAGATACTCACAAATAATCAGTCTGTACTTTTAATATGCTTCTGGCTTTGGTCCCTGTTGTGTGCCCACTGAACCTGTAGTCCTAGCTAAGG
>NW_004524615.1:3069281-3072672 GCF_000260255.1 Octodon degus
ACACAGACACACACACGCACACACACAGAGAGAGAAACTGCTGTTTGTCTGAAAGATTTGTGTGTGTAGGTAGTGATTCCTGTATCAAAGCTTTTTCACTATAAGTAAAACAATAAAGAGAAGTATCAACACCTGCAGACACCCCAAGCCACTTAAATTTAATCAAATATTATATATGTATATACTTTGCTTACAAAATATAGATTTTAGACACTGGAGATAAGCAAAAAATATTCTATTGAATTGGTTTCATAATATCACTCATCAAGATTATTTTATAAAGCATAAAGTTTGCTCAGTGGTCTTGTGTAATTGCCAAAAAAGAGTATTAATCATAGCAAGTGAAAAATGGTGACAAGTTTTACACCGAAGTGTTCTTATGCTTGTCCTCCTTTCAATGAATTGGTTATTCCTCCAATTTCCCTTTAGGAGAAGGTAACTTCTGCCCCTCACTGGATTCTGAAATGTTACAGAGTCACTGCAGACCTTTACATATACAGCTATCTCAAAAACAGAACCTTTAGAAAGAAAATTCTTTGTCTCCGGTACATTTCAAGTGCATGTACTCTATTAAGTATCTAATTATATTATATGAATACCTGGAAAAAGAAATCCAAAACTCCAGCCTGGTTACCAGGAGAATATGCCGTTTCCATGGCAACCCCCTCCTGTACACATTCTGTTTGTTCTTGCAGGAAAAGCACGTCATTGATATAGTGGTGCACCCGCTCGTTGGTCATGTTGACACAGAGCTGTTGTGGGCGAGAAGAAAACAACAGTGTGAGACGCAGTACAGCGCAGCCCACGGAGCAGCAGGCACCGGCCGGCTCAGGACCGACCCAGGAGGGCGGCGACCCACTCGGGAAGTGGGCTCCGCACTCTGCCGTGGCTGCATACATCCTACGCACACGGGTTTTCCTGGAAACAACGAAGGTGGGGAGACGGCACAGAAACCACGGATTCGTCCGGACAATCCACTACACGTCTGTTTCCTCTTTCCACACTGAACGGACCCCATGTTACCAGGAAAGCCTTAAATTCTTTTCTTTTTTTTAAGGGCTAGGTGCTGTTTAGTGACTGTGCAGTCTTCCCCTGATTGATTCCGTGGGGCCCTGGCGCAGCCCCAGGAGCAGCAGAACGCAGGATGCAGGTCTTGGGCCGGCCCGGTTCCTTCAAGCTGGGATTCCTTCAGGCGCTGGGGCCGAAGTCTCCAGCAGGTCGTGTCTGGGTTGCGGCTCCTCTCGCCTCACTATCTAGGTCCGTCCTGGTTCTAGGACCCGGGGGACAGCGAGGCGAGGCCCACTCACCTCCGCAGGGGCAGATGTCAGCATATCTGCAGGCGTTACGGGGAACTACCGCCTTCCACTGGTCCTTGAATCTTCAGTAAAGGACAAGGAGGCGGCGCCGGCCTCCTGGGAAGGCCAGCAGCGCCCCCTCATTCCTTGCCACACCGCCCCCCCCTTTGTCCTGTCCACTGCCAGTGCCCAGGCCCGGGCGCCCTCAGGCCGGAGCCGCTCTTTGGAGCCATGTGACAACTTCTGGAAGGGAAGTGGATAAAAAATAGATGGGCATGGGAAGAACGAAAGAGTTTCATGGAGAATCGGAGGGCGGAAGTGATCTTGCCTTTATTTCTGTCACTAGCTCAATCACGAAACGTCACAGCGATCCATTTCCGCGGTGAGACATAAGAAGGCACCGCGCTTGCGTGCATTCCGGGAGCAGCCGGCTGAGGGGCGCAGGGCGGGCTCGCTGCGGCAGCTGCAGGAGCACCGGCTGCCCAGGCAGCGGGTGATGTTGCACGACCGAGCGCGACAGCTGGTGTGCAACGTCCGTGGTGGCTTCCAGCTCCGCAGCTCCATCAGGCCGTCGCCCGCGGGGGCCCGTGGGCTGGGAATCAGCTCGGCTGCCTCGGAGTCGCCCTCTGAGGAGACGACGGCCGCCTTCTGCAGCTCGGCCTTTCCCACCACGAGTCTGGCCCTCTCCGCTTCCTACCGAGCCACCCATTTGGTTTCCACGGCTTCTGTGACCTCCTTCCCGAAGATCAGATGCATCGTGTCCAGAATCAGGAGGAAGGTGGCTGCTTGCTCTGTGAGGTCATTGCCCACCTGCCTGGAGACCAGCTCTCTCGGGGTGAGCAGCTCCCTGGTGCGGCCGGCGCCGCCTCCTTGTCCTTTACTGAAGATTCAAGGACCAGTGGAAGGCGGTAGTTCCCATGGACCTGCGGGTCTCACCTGCGCTTGTCCTCATCTTTGCCGACACTGGTGAAGATGCCTGCGGCTGGCTGGCGGCGGGCGGGAAAAGAATGCGCAGGGTGACGCCGACGTTCTGCGAATCTTTGCCGCCAGTGGTGACCGGGCGGCACGTTACATGGTGAGAGGGGCAGTCACATCATTAGTTTCCGTACATACGGGATGAGAAAGTGAGTGCCTCCCTACCACGATGTCCTGCACTCCACGGAATCGGTCAAAGGATGAAGGCTCTGTGCCCAGTGTCCACATTGTATAAGGCAGAGCTCACCACACCTCCTGCGACAGCTAAGGCCAGGCCAAACTTGCCCATAGATTCAAAGTATTTTTTGTAAGATTTGGGTCTTTTGTAGGATTTAGTTCTTGAGTAAGCTGTGTTAGGGTCTGGCAGGAAATAGAGCATTCAAGGGGGAAATGAACAGTTTAATTGTTCAATTCAAATTTCTGCAGCCATGCGTACTTCCACTGACCCCACTCATGCCCGCTTCTGTTCTCCACATGAATTCCCCAGCAAGCCTATTGTCAGACTTCAATTCTTATATTAAAAAAGCAAAAACAACAACAAAAAGTTGTGGCCAGCTCAGCCTACCCTGGGGGTGGGGCTGGCGCAGCATGTGGTGCCAGGATCCAACAGTGGTCCCCGAACGCTTGCCTAAGCAGGTGCTTTAGACCGCTGAGCTACCTCACCGGCCCCAGCAAAATTTTCTTTATATTAGAATATTTTATAAGTTAAGCATCTAAATTCTAACCCAAGTGAAATTGTGCTTACCTTCTAAGCTCCTTCCCACTTTCCGCTCCTACCAGACATCTCAAGCTGCTTCTACTTCTCTCGACTTTTCCTGCTTTCTCCTACAACCTTCTGCACCCTTCATCCCCACAGCACCACCGAAATCACTTGGCTGGAAGTCACTGGGGGTGTGTATCTCTTACTTCACTACTTAATCCTCAGTGTTCATTTCTTCATGACCACGTCCTCTGCCTGGCAAAATCTGGGCTTTCCCACTGCTTTCATGGAAAGGGTTCCATCCCTCTGGTCACTGCTCCTTTGTATACTCTCCTGACTCCTCTTCCACTCCTCCCTCCTCCCACTGCAGCATTTGGGGCTCATCCTGTGGACCTCCTCTCTACCTACAGCCACTTCCCAG
>NW_004524615.1:3073872-3075190 GCF_000260255.1 Octodon degus
TATTCTTTAAAAAAAAGGGGGGGTGGATATCGCTCAGCAGCATAAGTACCTGCTTAGCAAGTGCAAGGTCCTGAGTTGTCTTGGGTTCTACAAAAAATTAAATAGATAGCTAGATAGATAAAAATAAAAAATAAAACATAATTTAAAAAGAAAAACTTGAGAGCTCAGAGGATGAGAAGATTGTAGGCTCAGGCATCCAGAAGGATAACTTCCAATATTCAAATATCATCTTTCTTTTAATTTATATCATCCAAGATACTAATCCATTTCTATTAGGCAATCAAAACTCACTGATACAGTGGATCAGGTCTTCCTGATTAGCTTCTTCTCATGATGTGTTTCATTTTAGATATAACATGTGTCCCCAAAGCCCTGTGGTTTGGAAAGTCACTGCATCATTGGGATTGGGTCATTGGTGAGTTCACGCAAAATGTTCTGTCAGAAGGTGGGGCCTACGTGGAGCAGGGGAACGGCCAGGGCCATGACCTGGAAGGGTTCTTTCCCAAAGCTGCTACACTCACCCTTAGCTCCTTGGCTTCCACAAAGCGAGAGGCTCTCGTCAGCCATGACCTGCTGCCATACCATTTCTCCCTTGGAGCCAACTCTTAGGGTTGAACTCATTGAAACACTGATGATTCTCAGCAGACCTTGCCTCCTTCCAGTTTCACTGTCCAGTGATAGAAATTGACTCTTACAGACTGTGGCCCGGGAGTGGGGCCATTGCTCTGGCTGCTCCTGACCATGTGGTCAGAAGCCTTTGGAGCTTGTTTGGAGCAGAAGTTTGGAAAAATTTAGAGAAGTGCATTAGAGAAGTCCTAGATTGCTGCAGGGAGAGGCTGATGAGTGATTTTGTTCCGAGCTCAGGAAGGCCAGTCTACTGACAGAAATGCAGACATAAAGGGCAGGCTGAAGAAGTTTCAACTGGGAGCAAGTAATCCATCAGCAACTGGGCTAGAACAATGTGTGCTGCACTACACAGAATTTGTCCCGAGACTTTGCAGGAGACTGAGATTTAGGGTAGAGGACTAGTGAATCTGGTGGAAGAAATCTTAATACAGTTCAATATTCAGATTGTGGTATGAGTACTGATGGCTGGTTACAGACTGAAATCAGGATTGAAACCTACATTGAAATCAGGAGCAAAAAGCTGAATTCAAAAGATATAAAATAGTTTCCTTTTTTTTTTCTTTTTTTAGAATAGAGCCCTCTGCAATGCTACACCTGAGGACAGCTTGAAGAGCATAGTTACTAAAAAGAGATTAGCAATAAAGAGAAATACTTATCCTCAGAATATTAGTAAAGACAGCTAGAAAGTATC
>NW_004524615.1:3084887-3085749 GCF_000260255.1 Octodon degus
ATTAAAATCCCACAGGGTAAATCTCATCTTTATGTAAAAAACTGAGTAGCTTATGGACTGTTTTCAGCTTGCACCTTTTATTGCAGTGGTGTTTTCGGGAACTAAACCTGTATTTGTAGTTCTAACAGGGAAGAACAACGCTGACTCATTGGAAACATATGCAGCTCAAAGTAGAACATTATACAAAAGTAGTCTTCTGTATGAGTACATTAAATGTTTTTCCAAAAATTGCCTTTGCCTATTCTAAGCTGTTCAAATCACTCACTGTTTGAACAAAAATCAGAACACAGAAGTTCTACTGGGACACTGTTGTGGTTTCTACCATGATGCCCCCCCAAGACTCCTGTGCTCATGGGTGGGGCTGGGTCATGGGTATGTGATACTCACTAGTGTCCTCCTTCACAGATGAGTGTAGCTCAATGTGAAGATGGGAGACGGACCCGGTGGAGGAGGCGGTCACAGGAGGTGTGGACTCCTCCTCCCTTGATCACTGCTGCTGCCGCCACGCCATGAGCTATTTCTCCTCTGCATTTGCCTTCTGCCCTGCTCCTGCATTGCAGCCAGGGGATGACGGGCTGCAACCTCTACAAACTGCAAACCCAAATGAAGCTCTCCTCCTTAGAGTTGCTGGTGTCAGGTATTTTGTCCCAACAGTGAAGAAATAACTAGGACATGATGGACTTCAAAATTGCCAGTAGACCTCACAAGGACGATAATATAGGTCTCCTACCAGGAGTCAAGGACTTATTGGAAAATCCAGGCAAATAAATGATGGCCAAAGTTGCAGCTAGAACTTAGGCTTGGTCCGTTTTCATTCAACTGTGTATGTATATGAATATGTGTGTGTGTGTGTGTGTGTGTG
>NW_004524615.1:3086474-3088170 GCF_000260255.1 Octodon degus
CTAAGTAGCTGCTTAATTAGCATGCATCTTTGTCTAATCAAAATACATGCTTTGTGCATTAAGTGCTGCTGCTAATAGGCTTAATAATAAAAACCATGCAGCCCTTAAAAGCACGCGCTAGCAGCAGAACTTCCTGGCTTATCCAGATGGTCCGTCATTTGTATTAATGACAAACTTAATTTCTTGAGTAAATTTTCACCAACTGTTCTCCCTTTATTTTTATTACTCAGTGAAATATATCTGAAGTGAAAATATAATAGAGCATGACATGGGCATCACAGAATTAAAGCAGAACATTAATTAAAGCTGACTGCAGTCACGGCAAGCCCCCAGCATCAGACAGTGATTCCCAGGCCCGTCTGCACACTGGATTTCACCAGGAGCCTTGTCAAAAAGGCAGATGCCTGGGGCTGACCCAAACGCATTAAACCGGAGTGGGAACCAGATATTGATAGCCTCCAAAAGCTTTTCAGATGCAGCGCCACGTAGGCATGATGGAACGCACGAGCCCACCACAGAGGCAGGATGCACACAGCCGCTCCCTGGCTCCCCAGTGATCCGGATGTAGCTGTGAAGTCACACATACGTGTGTGCATGTGTGTGAGAGAGGTTAGGCTAAAGCCGTCTCATAGTTTTCAGACATGTTCATCGTGACTGTAAGTGTATGAGACACAAAATAGTTACTGCCTCAAAACATTAACTATGTGGAAACTTGAAGAAGCACAGCTATGTGAAGCAAATGGGCATCAATGGTGCTTCTTAGAGTCTTTAGCACACCAAGTTCCCTCTGAATCTGCAAATGAGCTGGGACTTTGGTAAACAGAAATAGCCTAATTTCTTCCTTTTAGGCCTGTATTCTTTTTAGCTAAGTGAAAAGCCCTAGGTTTTATCTCCAATACAGGGGTGAGGGGGACCACTCAGCACAATTTTTTATTTTTATTTTTTTGGTACTGGGAATTGAACTTAGGACCTTGTGCTTGGCAGGCAGGTGCTTGTGCCACTGAGCTATATCCCTGGCCTCCTAAAAGCCTTTAAAATAATTAACTACTGTGCAAATGAATCTTGGTGTAATATTTACACATGCACACATGCACACATGCATACACACATCTTGCTTAGATCCTATGTGTTCCCCTAACTAAGTAATAACTCTTGATGCCAGCGTATTATGCACACAGCACGGGCTTGGGCTGGGAGGATAGCGTCTCTCTTCCTGATTTGAGTTTCTGAGTTCTTGAAGCTCCTGTCCTTCAGGGGCTTTTCTTCTATGCCATTCTGTTTTCCAAAGAGCATGTTTATTTTCCCTTACCACCAGCTACCTCGGAAAGTCGAGAAGTGCACTGCTGTTTGCACTCCGGCCTACACTGAGGCTGCAGAGTAGATGGGGGGCCTCCTGCTCACAGGTCCCCACCCCTGGCCCCACCTGCCACCTGGACCCTGGCCTCAGCTCTTGCACTGTCATCTCACCTCCTGCTGCCCTTCCCTGCTCCCTGCTACTGGCAGATCTCTGTTTCCTAAAAGAACAAAACACCATTTTCTTCTCTGACTCCACTTTGATATTTTAAAAGCAAAGTTGTACAGAAGATTGAGGTGCACATAGGCAATGGGTGGCACCTGCGTCCCAGGCACAGCACACGCCATTTTCACACAGATAAAAACTGCTGGTGGTTTTTTTTTTTTTTTTTTTTTTTTTTTT
>NW_004524615.1:3089066-3112493 GCF_000260255.1 Octodon degus
AAAAAAAAAAAAAAAGGAGGTGCAAAGGGTCCAGGGGCTCTACCCTGTAGCTCATCACTGCAGAAGGGTGCTCTTTTGAGAATGAGCAGCTCAAACTCTGGGTGAGCCTGTCTTCTGTCCCAGGAAGCACAGGGTGCACAAGTTCCCGGGCAGAGGTACCACCTCAGAGGTGGTGACCAGGCTCTCAGCATGCACCAACCTGCTGGCACCTTGACCAGGAACATCTCTACCTACAGAACTGCAAGCCAACACACTTCCATAAATTATTGATTACCCAGGCTCATCAATTCTGTTTTCCCCTGCAAAATGAACCAAGAAAGATGCCATCCCTACAGGCCAGCAACCATACTGGAGGGATTGATCTTCAAAAAGGGTCTGTTCATGACATGCCACTTGGCCAAATTCGCTGCCAGGCTCTCTGTAATGCTATGTGAAGACCAGCATTGAAAACTATATTTAACAACGTGCGTAGGCATTGTGCAGAACATTGCATATATGACATGTGCCTCTCAATTCAAATAAAGGCTGTGCCCTAGCAGTGGAAACACAACCTTTGGCCACAATTCCGCTATTTTAAATTCTCTATATCATGGTGTTAATCATGTTTCAAAGATAAACTGTGTTTTTCTTTGTTTTTGGTGGTAAACCTCAGCATAATTGGTGTGCCTTCACTTCTCATGTAGGGTGTATGGATGCAGCTTTTGAAACAGTGACTACTGCACAATTTCTGCCTGTTCGATCATCCGTGTTGGGCCACTGTTACCATCAGAGTTCCAGGTGTGGCTCAGCAGTGGCCAGCAGCCCAGCAGCAGCCCACAGGGCTGTCCCCGAGCACCACCTGGCCGTGAGGGCTACGGGTGTCCCTTCACACCCTCATGGCACTAAGAGTCAGGGATCACAGTGGCTTGGGGGGAGGAAAAAACGGTACTCATCATTGGCAATCTGCAGAAAGCCCCCTGAAGTTTCTGGGGGTTCATATTACATGATGTGGGGTTTTCTACCTGAGGGCCCTGTGTTGGAGCTGAAGGTCCCCTCAGCCCCTTCTGCTCCTCTGGAAGGTGACTTCAGGTGCTTTTGCCTATGCATGGGTTCTTGCATGTTTTGCAGCACATGCTAAGCTGTAGGCTGCTGCTCCCCCTCCCCCTGCACCCCGAGGAAGCATAGCTGTTTTCTCCTCCCACCTAACCCATCTGGTCATGTGAAGTGGATCTGGTGGAAAGCTGCACCGAGGAAGTACCTTAAGGCATGACTCTAAGAGATTGTTCTACACTCAGTAAAATAAATAATGGTGTGTCTTAAGAGAAATATAGAAAAGAAGGTAAGTTCAAAAAAGGAAAGAGTTTAGAAAATGTAAGCTATAAATACAAATTTAAATGAAGATCTTTAAAGAAACTTTTGCCTCCAAATCAACTCAAGAAAGCAAACCTAAATTCAGATCCCATTTTTATGGGGATTTCTGTGAGTTACTGAGTTCATCTGAACCTCACTCTCATGAGGATTTTGAAGAAGGTGCTGGATGTATAGTTTATATACTCGAAATTCTTTACAACTACTCCTCAGTTTTCATCTCTTCAAAATGAGTTTTCAAGATCTTTGACCTGAAGACTGATGGCTAGACCATGCAGTTCAGGACCACACTCGCAGCCACCCTCACACAGCTTTCCCCAGTTCTCCCACCTGGGGCCAGGCTGGATGCAGCCCGCCCACCCAGAGGTGGCTCTCTCAGCCCTGGCCCTCGAACTTGGCAGGGCCCTAGCTGCTCCCTACTAGAGGCATCAGCCTCCCTGGGGCGCTCTGCTCTGGGACGCCATGAGGGAATCAGCCCGCAGGCTGGAGAGGCCACCTAGCCTTTGGGAAGAGAGTCACATGGGGAGGCCCCAGAGAAGAGGAAGCATAGCCCCTGAAGTGAGTGTCTCACCCTAGGCCAGGCAGAGTGTTTGAACAAAAACACATTCAGCAAAAGACACATTACCAGGATGTCCCCTCAAGGTCCTCCCCTCACTCTGAACAGGTCCCACTGTGCTGGCCACTTCTCAAAGCCATTCTAGAGGCCCCTTCAGAAACACGACAGGAAACTACAGGGTGGTGTTGTCACCACCACGCAGCTCGTAAAACCGCGATGCTGTGTCCTTCCCCAGCTGTTCACAGGATCTGCACCATGTGACTCGGCTCTTCCCAAAGTCCAGCTGATCCCAGGAGGTGAGTGCATCAGCTGACTCAGGACAGACAGCCGTGACACCTCCCTCAGGAAAGAGGGCTCCAGAGCAGCTTCAGAAGGTGGCAAGAATGGTGGGATGAGTATGGTTCAGGGGCATTCTGAGCAGTCTCCATGGCTTCGTACCTTCTATAGTCTTGGATTTTTTTTCCGAACGCCTGCAGGGCAGGTTTGGCTGCCTTGAGTTGTGGGGATCAAACCACAGCAACCTGAGCCTGACTGCTTTGTTGAAGCAGCCACTTAAAGAACTGAGCTACGGGGCAGGCTCCCAGTCTTGGATTTTTAAAAATAAATATTCTCTGTATTTTTTCACAATGCCCCATATCCTGTATGTTGTCTTTCTTTTTATGATATCAGCAATCATGTAGACTGATTTCCTGGATTCACTACTGACTAGCAGCTATAAGACTGACTTGTTCTAACTGCAAATTCATTCTTAATTTGCTGTGCTGATGCATTGGGTTGTAAGATCACTTTGGGAGGGACAGCGCAGTGACAAGTTGACCCCAGCTGGTTGTGTGGCTCAGCTTTCCATTGCTAGGTCTATCTGGGCTTTCAGAGATCTTTTAAAGTTCCCCATCCTTGGACTGCTTCCATATTTTAACAATTGAAAATTTTGTTTTCTTTCCATGGTTATCTTCTAAACGGTGATTTAAAAAACATACATTATTGATTTCACAGGCTGCCTTGCAACAGGCTACTTGGAATCGTTCCCTGGCCACTGTCTGCAGCAGCGGGCTCATTTGCTTTTTCAGTTTTCCACATATGCAGTCCTGCCAGGAAGGAGAAGTCCTTCCACTTCCTCCCCACTTCCTGAGGCTCGCAGCACCCTCTGCCCATGGCGTTGCCTGTGAGCCCCGCCTCAGGGGCACCGTTGTCAGGATGGCCCTGAACTTGCCTCCTGCTCGAGCTGGAGCAGGCACTGCAGAACAATCCTCTTCAGGCCTGCAGAACATGCTCCTAGGGCACTAGAGACCAGCTCTGCGCAACAGGGGATGAGAGTGCGTGAGAGATTGCTGCACGGTGCAGAGTGAGGTGACAGTGACCACATGATTTAAGTTATCAGGGGATGGGCTGTACTACAGGCCTAGATGTTTCTCTCCACTGAAGCATCAGACTGCATAAATTCTAGAATTATTTTCACTTGTAAGCAAGAGTTTAAGTAGAAGTAGTCTAATAAACTCACTGTGGTCAGACTGTGGTGTCACTCAAATGCCTGTGCTGGAAGCCTAAGCTGGGCAGTGCTTCCCTTCAGGAGCCCTGAGGAGGTGCCCTGTAGGCCAGCACGGCTCCACCCTCGCTAATGGACTGGCAGAGAAGCCCAGAGAACTGCCGCACCCTTCCCCAATGTGAGGACCTTACGTGAAGTCTCCAGCCACAGATGCCAAGCTCTCCCCACACACTGGGCCAGCCACCCTGAATCTTGGGTTTGCCAGCCTCCAGAATTTGAGCAACCAATTCTGGTCTTTAAAAGTTACCCATCTAAGGTGCTTTGTGACAATCGCACACACCATCCAAGATGATGTCAGAGAAGATGAAAACAGAATGCCCTAAGAGGTGAAGTGAGTTGTCCTTTCAGCCAGAGTCTTGTGGGCTCTGCAAGAGCTCTCCACAGAAGCAGGAGGCTGAGGCCTGGGAGGCGCCTTTGCACACGCATCCTCCAAGATGTCCTTCTACAGGTCAGCCCAGCCTCTGTGGAGGAACACTGTCAGGACGTGCACACGCACACGCACACACACACACGGAGTAACTCCAGCAGCTCCAGTGTGATAACTGCTTCCTTATGCAGTTATTCTTCTTCCAATTTTTATTGGAAACGTGTTTGTTCAACTTCTGTTATGTAAAAAATGCTGCGTCGGCCCTTAGAAGTTGATAGATAGTGTAGCAAGTAGTGATAAACCCGTCAATAAATCCAAAGTAGAATAAAAGAAAGGCCTACAAAAGCACTGGTCTCTCTAGCTTTGATTTGTTCAATGTTTTGCTGACAGTCTGCAATGGGATGAGAAGTCCGCGTTGCGCCAGCGACAAGGGCACAGAGGCCCGAAAGAAGTGAGAAGGAAATGGCTCGCTCTAGCCCAAGACAAGGTCTGAATTCATCATTAAGCACATAATTGTGTCTTCTAAAACACTCCTATTGCTAACATGTACAGCAGCAAAGAAAACATGATAATTAAAAGAAATCTCTTCCATAATGGAAGTCTAAGAATTGGCTTGCCATTTGACTCATATGTGCTGAAAATTGGCATTTAATAGGGATTCATTCTTAGATTTTAAAAATGCTATTCTTCCTTTCCCAGAAGTCTCAGGCTATGAATCTACTCTGAAAGGCATTCTTAATTTAGCAGAAAGAGAGAATAATGGCTTTGTGTAATTACAGTAAGGCAGATACATGTTAATACTAAGGGAGCCACGTAAAAGTCGGCTGTGCATTTGTCATCGGTCCAGACTGCGCACAGATGAGAGACGAGCCTGGGTGTGGCGCTGCAGCCAGGGAGCCAGACGCCCAGTGAGGACCACACGGGATGCCGTTCTAGCTGTGGCTTCTACGTGTTGCTCACCAGGCCATGGGCAACCTAGCGACTTCCACAACAGACACGTAAATTTGGCTTTTCCAAGGTGAAAATGTAAGGGATCCATTTGGGATCCTTGGCACTGTGTGAACTTCAGCAGAGAAAAGACTTCCCAGGGGCATTCATATGCTCCTTGCTGTGGTACTTAGAGCCAAAAATAAAAAAGATAAATAGCTGGGCATAGTGGTGCACACTTATAATCTCAGCACTCAGGAGGCTGAGGCAGGAGGATTGGTACAAGTTCAAAATCATCTGGGCTGCAAAGTGAGCTCAAGGCCAGCCTAAACTACATAGTGAGGCCCTGTCACAAAAAGACAAAATAATAATAATAATAATAATAAGAAGAATGATGATGATGATGATGATGTAATAAATAGATAACTAAGCCACTAGGAGTTTCCCTTCGCTACTTGTGCATGAACACACACAAAAGGAAGAGGAACCTCCTTGGCCTCACTCCAAAGCAGACTTCTGTAAAGAACATGGCCTGCTTCTGTCACTGTGGACCGGGGAGACAGCAGGACTGGGTTCTCCACACAGGACCTAGCATGGTTGCTGACAAAACCAAACGGCAGCACTTTAACCACTTTCTAAGTGTCCCCAGCAGCAGTTGTGGTCACCTGACACTTGTTCCCAAGGGTACTGTGACAGCCAGCAACAGCTTCTTCTACCACTGTGTTCCGCCTCACAAATCTGCAAATATTTCCTTATCCTGGACTGACAGACAATCCTGGCCAAGGCCTGTCTGCTGGTTACAGACACAGTTACAGAGCTGGGTTTCAAAGGTATTATATTTATTTATTTATTTGTATTATTTTTTAAAAATTGGTAAAGGGTCTCACTAAGCAGCTCAGACTCATAGTGATCCTCCCGTTTTCAGCCTCCCCAGCAGTGGGATTACAGGTGTGTGCCTCCACACCCAGACTCGGTCGCTGGCTCAGTGCCCCTGGGGCCCAGCACAGCATGTGGTGCTGGGGATCAAACTGTGATCCCTGTGCTTGCTTAAGCAAGTGCTTAGTCCACTGAGCTATCTCGCTGGCCCTCAAACACATTATATTTAAATCCTTGTCCAATGTCATTAAATACTCATTATGGACTGTAAGAAAATAAAGCTAAGCAAATGATAAATTATATAAGCTAAGGAATTATAAATTAAAAAATCTCCCCAAGTGCCATGGTTATTTATACTTACTGCTATGATAAATGCTACTTGATTTTCTCTCTTTCCACCTGTACCTTCTCACAGGTCTATTTTCCTTCTTTGCTAAGGCAAATTGTACTTCTACTTTCTTTAACATTTTATCTTACATATACCTATAGTTTAATAAAGCCATTCATGCAGTACTACTAAGTTCCCTAAATACTGCAGTATTGTTTAAAATGCTCTATGCTGTGGGTGAACTAATACTAGCCAACATCTCTCAAGGGTACTTTT
This sequence comes from Octodon degus, assembly GCF_000260255.1. Lineage (NCBI taxonomy): Eukaryota > Metazoa > Chordata > Mammalia > Rodentia > Octodontidae > Octodon > Octodon degus. The sequence continues at coordinate 3,095,287 of NW_004524615.1, forward strand.
GTGAATTTCCAGTAGTCTCACATGTGAACGTCACCTGGAGGTGAATCTATAAACATCAGCTGGTGAAATAAGAGTATTTCCACTTTGATGTTTGGTCAATGATTCTGAAGGCTTTTGCCCTGATTTTAAATACATTCTCTGCCCCCCTGCCCTAGCAAAAATTTCATTTCCATGAACACAACTCAGCCCTTCTTCTTAATTACCTTTTAAAACAAATACTGCAGTATAAGGCGTGACTATGCCAGTTATTTAGAGGGCCACATAAAATGAATGCATGATCAACAATCTTCGTATGATCATTTTGAAACACTAGAGTATGATACTTGTTTAAAGTTGGATTTGAATATAATTACATGATCATCTCTATTCAATTGAGAGCTAATTTACTTGAAAAGCAAGGAAAGTTTACAGTTTTCAACAGAGAGCCTACTTACCTGTTCAAACTCATTCTTCTGAAATTCTTCAAAGCCAAAGATGTCCAGGATCCCGATGTCCAGGGCTTGGGCGCTGCAGAGAAAAAAAGCACCAGAATAAGCGGGGTCCAGGGAATCCCTGCACCCTTAGGCTCACCGCTGCTTGGGGGACTTCCAATTTGGATTGAGAGTAAGCAAGTTGTCACCTTAGAGTATGGGGAAAACTCTGAAAGCCGGCTGGAAAACAGAAGGCAGCCTAAGAATTGATAATTTAAGGTGTTGAGTCACACAAAATGTAATAAAGACACACAACTTTCGAGGGTACAGATGAACAGTATGTGGGTGGCTTGACACTTGCTCCTCTGTGTCAGCTTGGCCTAGTCACCTTAGCTTGGGTCCCTGGGGTTGTGAGCCTGTGTCCAGTGCCTCTTGGCTGCTTTTTCTGGTTCTCCTCAGGTTTTGTGGAGTAGAGGGACAACACAAGATAAATGACAGCTGAGAACCTACACCTCCTTTCCCTGATCAGATTTCTCCACTTCAAAAATTACACTGTGACCTGTGCAACAGGAGTCTCACATTGAAGCAGAGAATGTGAAAGTTTTGGCACTTAAATGAACCAGTCTTGTGGTGTAATGTGTACTCTCACTCTTGGAATTAGGACAGTCTTGATGACTGAGTCCACACGGGGACTGAGGATGGGGGCAGATGAAGTCACCTTGGTGACAGTGGTCCTGAACACCTGGAACCACGGACTTGGCATTGCTCTTGCAAAGGGAGCTCAGAGGACATGGAACTGGGGTGCCCATGCCCAGGAGGGCACCCCCCCCCACTGCCACGTGCATGGGCCTCAGTGTCCAGTCTTTTGCTGCAGGGACAGGTTCTTAGATGCCACGCACTTCCCACCCTGGTGGCCACACTTAGGTTTTATTCTTTGCCCTCTCCTTGCTTTGAGCCAAGTTCACAGCCAGCTCTGGTTCTGCACCTGTATTCTGATTTCCACATGTGGCATATAATCGTAATCCTTTGAGTTCTAATATATCATTGAAATGGCCAGTTTTTCCCTTTAAAATGCAGAATGATGACTCTGTGCTGTGACATCTGTCTGCTGGATTACTTGCTGAACACTGGAGAAATATGAGCTGCAAACAGGAAGGTACTCATGTAAAACACCCTTCTCTGGACTTCCCCCATGGGAGACAAGAAGATGGGGAGACAGGAGGAATCATTTCATGCTCACCACTGGCCGACTTCTCTGCCTTCACTGCAGCAGCCCTACAATCCCGGCCTAGCACTCTGATGGGCCCTAGACCATGCCGTGCACCACCACCTTCCCCTTGCGCACCAGGCACTCAGCAGGGCTATGGCCTGCAGGGGATGGATGGCAGCTCTCAGGGTACAGGTGAGGGAGGAAGTCCACTGAGGACCGAGGACTGTGACCCAGATTCCTAGGCCGCTCGCCTGTGCCTCCGAGCTAGTGCACTAGGCTGCAAGAGCACACCTCCCCAGTGATTCATACTGCATACCCCGATGGTGGCAATTTGCAATTAGACAACCACCGCTCACAACTTTCCCTCTTGTTTTCCCAAGTGTGCATCGTCTCTCATGTCTCAACTATTATTTTATATCCTCTTGAAACTAAGTTAAAAAATATCAAAAGGACAAGGACAAAAATTAACATTTATTGAAAGGAAGAGTTAATGTTTAATTGTTTGATCAATCTTGCATGCCGATGTCTGATAATCTGAACAAATTTGATGATAAAAATATATAACAACCACTGTTGATTTTCTATTCTTTTTTTTAAACAAATAGCAATGAGAGAGTTTCAAAACCAATTAGTGGGACAGTTACAGTAATTAATACATTGCATATTGTTGTCTTCATAGTGGTTATTCATAGTAAAAGATACAGACATGATATCTTGTCTAAACGCTATTAGTACAAATCTTTCTTCTCATTGAATTAAGAGAAAGTAGCGGTATATCTATCCTAACTATTTTGTATATACAGATACAAAATGGTCCTTTATTTGTATCCCCTTTTTTAATTTAGTTTTCTCAGAGATGGGTATTCCATTGCCATTTAAATATTGTAGGTGTGTGAATTCAGCAAAATAATCCAATATGCCCCAGTTGTCCGTAATAGTAGCGGGTTATCCGTAAGACTGGCAATGTCTGAAGTTGTTGATTTGAGACTTTTACAGCTCAGCATATTAATATGACTTTACTTTTTACATCTTGTTTTTATACTTTTCTGCTGGATGGTTAAGACTAAGATAAAGCAAGACCTATATAACAAAACATAAGTTTTGTATCTGACAAGATTAGTCAATCCCCTCGGAATTTACCCTGAAACCCTGCACTACAGTTTGTAGATCCTTTGTCAGTGTCAGCCATGTGGATGAGTCACAGCCATTGCTTGACCAATGTGCTCTCTGTGAAAGTCTGAGAGAATGTTTTCTCTCCATGTGACTCTCCTTAGGTCTTCTAAATATGTACTGCTTGTCATGTCATACCAACTATTGCTATACTGTCTCTCAAGTAAATGTTTGTTTTTTTAAAAAAAGTAATAAATGAAAACAAGAGAGAAGAAAATAAATGTCATAGGACTATCCTGTTACAATGCTGCATATGGTTAGATTTCTAAATTTCTGTGTAAGAATATACAATTGTTTATTCCTATTTTTTATTCTTTTATTTTTTTTCTTTTTTCCCCCGCACATTCTGTAGGGATTTAAAGTTTAACATGTCAATACTTGATGGAAAATACCTGTTTCATGTTATGTCTAAGGTGCTGGATATTCAGACAGTGAGGTTAAGCTCAACTGCCTGTTATAGGGTAATAATATCATTAAGCTTATCTTTTGGAGGGTTAACAACTTAAGTTTGCAGACCAAAAATTAGAGAAAAAGAAGGGCTGCAAGCACAGCCAACATTTTGGCCCTACCCTTTCAAGGTCAGTGAAGACTCAGGACATAGGAGAACTTGTACTATAACATCCTGTAACTCAGCTGTGTCCCAAATTTTCTGATCAAGGAGATTATGGGGCCACTGATAAAAGTGATCAATGATTTTCTATTCTTGATTTGAAATTCTTTACCATTTTTTATCATCTTATATTGCTTTGCTTTGTCTTTATGTTGTTTTTGGTTTTCTTTCTCCTTAAAAAAATGATTTGTGACACATTTTATCAGATTCCAATTATATTTGCTTATAAAATTAAAATGTGAAAAAGAAAACTGATAAAGAAGGAAAATCCACTGTCCAGAGAAAACCCTGATGCAGCTGCAGTGTGCCTCGGGAGGACTTCCTCAGGTCCTACAGACAAATGTGATCACTCGGAGTCCGCCGCATCCTGATGTCTGAAGGAAAACGTGCCTGCGGCCTTGGCAGCAGCCTCGGCTGGACAGGCGCAGTGCTTCCAGCCAGCTCCATGGTCTCACACCACGGGTGTGCTCACACCTCTGGCCTAGGACTTAGCCCCACGTGCAGCTTCTGGAAGGAGGAGCAGATGAAGGTCCTCCACCAAGCTGGCTTCCATCCTTCAGGCAAAATCAGGGTACCAGTGAGAACTACCTTTTCATCTCAGTTCTGCCTCAGCCCTCCTAGATCTTCCCAAAGGGTGGGAAGCTGTCTCACTTGCATTCACTTACTGGAGAAATGCAGCACCTTTTGTATCAGACACAGCACTAAATGCGAAACATTGGTTTGGTTGGGTCTCACCTTGTATGTTTGTGCGCACAGGCAGGGAAAGGCTGAGTCAAAGGCCCTGCACTGAGACCTCGACCCACTATCCCAACGTGGCACCTGGGTGGCATGTGGTCCTGCACAGTACAGCACAGGGCTGGGTTTCTTGATTTACCTGAGCACTAAACCTGTCCAGGTAACAGCTCAGTGCTGCTTGACACCAAACCCTTAATCTGAGTTCAAGGTGAATCCATTTCTTAGGTCAATCATAGACCAAAAGGACAAAGAGTTGGTGAGAATTACACATGAATGCATTGCAGGCCAGAACAAGCTCACTGTCCATGCTCATAGCCCTTGGTAGCAGCTGGTGGGAAGTCTCTGGGGACACTGCTGACCCCAAAGTGTTTTCCAGCTGACCCATCAACATGCTGATTAGCTTACTTTAAGTGAGTTTATTCATTTCTTTCAGTTCTTCACTGGCAATGTGTGTGGGCCAACTGTGCCTGTTCCTCATCTTCACCTGGCAAGGAAAAGTGAGGCTCTGGAGTCCCATGCTCCAGAGATTCCCATCCCTTACTCCTTGGAAAAAAGACAAGGCTTAGCACTTTCTGCACAATGCTGGAATTCTGGAAAGAGTCCACTCTTGATGCATGGAGCAAGATACTGGGGGCCACTGCAGCCACCGTCCCCTGCCCTCTGTCCTCTGACCCTCATCTTCTGTGGGACCCATTTCTTCTTCCTGTCCTTCCCTCCTGGAGAAGTGCAGACCCTGGATCCCCTGAGGTGAGCGCAGAAGATAACACATCTGGACGTGCAGGTACGGGCCCAGGTGGGGGTGAAGACTCGGGCTGCTGCGGTCCTGGGCGCTTGCACCAGGCCCCTCACTGTGCCTCTGAAACTGCTCCCCCATGACCTCTGGAATCCCCAAGGGACATGCAGTGAGGCTCCCACTCCACAAGGGAGAGGATGGAGACCAGGACAAGTGGTGGCTTGGTCACAGCTATCCTAGCATCAGGTAGATCGGGGCCTGAACCCAGACAGGCAACCCTAAGTCCTGTGGTCCTACGTCCTGTACAGCATGACAGAAGCCCCTGCCTCCAAGGGTGGCACAGATCACTCTCAGCCTGCCCTGAGAGGAAACTGGGAAGGGAACTAGGAAAAGGGCCATTCGTCCACTCCTATGGGAGTGACGAGTGCATCAGTGAGTGCCGCCGCCGTCCTTCGGGTTGGCAGCGGCTGCGGCTCACAGCTTAAAACCGTGCAAACTTGGTGCTTCCCACGGGCCTATGCACTCTTTCATTCTGCATCATACAGCCAGCTCTCGGCACTGGATGCCTTTGAGTTGCTCTGGTTTCCAGTGCATTCTGGAGGAAACATCTTGTCAAGGTCCTGGGCATTTGTTTGGTACTCAGTGCGCAAGCCAGGCCTCAGCGCTGGCTACCTGTGAGCAGCCCTCACTTTGGCAGAAACAATATGATGCTCAGCACCTCTCCTGGGATAGGTCAGCGGTGAGTGCCAGGGTGCCACTGTGCTCACTGGCTTCCTATCATCTATCCTCTATCTGTCACCTATCCTCTATCATCTGTCTACCATCTATTTGTGTGTAGTATGAAAAGCATCTTTATAAACAAGAATCAAGCCAGCCTATCACATATTTTAATTACTTTTCTAAAACCAAAGTTACTTAACTTATAATAATGCTTGCATTCCTACTGCAGTGGATTTCTAACGTGTTCAACTGTTACAGTGTGGTACCGGGTGGGGGAGGGCACCTGAGGGTTGTTGCTAGCAGCACAAGAGGCAGAACAGAGAAGCTGTTGGAGCTGCAGGAAGCTGCCGGTTCTCCTGGGCTGTTCTGCTGGGTGATCCTGATGTCATGCTAGTCTCCCTGATGAACTTGGCTGTTCTTGCCAGAGGAGGAGCTTGGGACCTTGTTGTCACTCAGGATGGCTAGGGTTCACCTTGGAAGAGCGCTGGTCCTCATCTTGAGCATTGCTTCCTGGCTCTCGAGGGGAAGATGGTGCACTACTCAGCCTCCTGGAGAAGCTTGTTGCATTGGCTTTCCTGACAGAAACTCAGCTTTCCTCATTGCGAGAAGAGCTTGGGACCTTACTGTTGCTGAGGATGGCTGGGGTACATTTGGGGGAGCTCTGGTGCTCACCTTGAGCATCACTTCCTAGCTTCTGTGCAGACCTCTCAGCCTGCTGCACAGGACCTTCATCCTGCTGGCACAGACTTCCTGGTTTCCACCACTGACATTAGGGCCTTCCCAGCACAGATCCGGAAGTGGGCCTGCATGAGACTTGTCGTGGGCTTGGGCCTCCAGTTGGATGTGTGGGAGGCATTGCTATGGGCTCTAGGTCTTCAGCTGGGCTCGTGCAGGACATTAAAATCCAGGTCCTCAGCTGAATTCTTTGGTGTTTAGCGTGTGCACTTGTATATGGTTCTTTGGGTGATTCTTTATAAAATAATACTATAAAATGTGTACTATATTATATTGTTTCATAAACTCCAAGCCACTGGGGTGTGGTGGTGCCTATATTCCAGCACTCAGCAGGCTGAGGTAGGAGGATTATTGTAAATTCGAGACCAGCATGGGCTGCAAAGTGAACTCAAGGCCAGCCTGAGCTGCATAGTGAGACCCTGACAACCCCCCACCTGAAAAAAAAAAAAAAAGAAAAGAAACCAACTCTAAACCAACTCTCATTTGAACATTAGAGTGGACTGTCTAATACGACATTACTGTCTACCCCTTACTTGGCAGTTAGTAACAAGGATGGTTATAAAAGCAGAGACATGGATAGACAGTTGTCAGAAGTGAAGGCTATCAGAATGAAAACTGTCCACACAGCCTATGGAGCAACTCAGAACCTGACAGCCTGTCTATTGCTGCCTTCACCTTGGAATCGGGAACTTGGTTTGGCTTGGACTACCACAGCTGAGCATGGACTACAGAATGACCTAGAAATTTCTCTCCTGAACACCCATCTCCATCCAAGAGAAGAGTACATATGACTCACAAAATGCATGAAAATGTTCAGGGCTGCTTTTGCTATAGGAATAAAAAATAGAACCCAAGTGGTAGATGAAATAACTAAGGAGTGGAGTGCAGAGGTGTTTCCACATAGGCCAGTCATGCAGGAATAAAGTAAGAGTGAATCACCACTCGGCACCCTGGAGGGTTGCACATGCGTAACTCAGAGCCAAAGCAGCCACCACATTAACAAGAGGGCAGAGGAGCTGCCAGAAGGTGGGCAAATGCTATACCCTAATCCAGTGGCAGTGACATGGACGTGCAACAGGTGCACGCCTGCACCAAGCCAGCCACATTGCATGTGCAGCACAGTGCACACTAGCATCACTACTTGTCAATCAAACAGAAAAGAAGCACACTCTTCCCTGAGTCGCCACCATGTGCGACACAGGTGGCTCGTCACACATGCATGGAGTGGGAAGCGCTCAGACGCTTCTTGTCATGAGCCTTGGACAGAGAGCCTGCATGGTCAGCTCCGGCTCCACCACAGGTCCAGCTCTGGCTGATCACAGAGGCAGGGAGCAGACACTTGCCTGGCCTGCAGCTGGAAGCCATGATGAGAACACAGACCTGGCACTGAGGGGCAGCAGCACGGATCCCACTGCAGTGTCTATCCCTGCTTGCGATCAGCAGGTACCCTGGGGCCTTCCCACTGCTCTTTGAAGGTGGAGCTTCACTTCTTGGGGACCCTTCAGACAGTGACCTTACTCCCTCCAATAAAACCAAAGACTAGTGGCTTCTGGTGTTCCCTCACTCATCTGGAGAGGGTCTACAGGCCAGCACAACACTAAGACAGGTCCACAGAGGGGGATGCTCCCTGTGCGGTACACTAGTATGGCTGTGCACAGGAGCAATTAGGAAAGCGCTACTCTGGACCCATCCTTCATTTGAATCTGGTGTTGCTTACGGGACCAATCAGAAGATGCTCTTTTCAATCCTTCATTTTCTGTGGGCACCACCAATCAAAAGGCACCAGTTTTGATCATTTACATGTAACAGGAAGCCAAAGTAGTTTTTGCATAGGAAGTCTGCATAAGGTAAGTTGGATAGGAGGACTGTGGGGCCTCAGCTGAGAGGAAGGCAGGCAGAGGTTCGCATTCAAGGCCCTTTCCCTTATCCTCCGGCTCTATGAGCCCTTGGCCCAGCCTTCCCTCAGGGGGCAGAGTGCACTTCTCTTCCACCCCTGCTGTCCTTTCTGGGTCCTGTCCAATTCTTTGTTCAGGATACTGAGAACCTGAAAAGGCCCCCAGGGCCCTGTGTCAGGTGATACCTCCCAGAAGGCTTCAGCCCCCACACAGCAGCAGGGATGAAACTGGTGTGCATGCCTGACGGCTGTGCGTCGCCTGCTGCCTGGGCTGGAGCCGTGCTGTCTGAAGACAGGCCACTGGGACCAGCAGACCTGCTGGGACCCCAGGCAGCGCGCTCTCTAGCACAGAGCTGGCCAGGATCCCTCTCTTTACCGTGTCTTTCTTGAGCTTGATTGTGTCCTGAGATTGCTGCCGATAGCTGAGTCACCTTGGCCCATAAGTGAGGAAAAGTGCACATGACACCTGCTTTACAAGTGGCAGAACGCTAAGGAGAGCTGACCATCATCTCAGCCAGCTAAAGAGGGTCCAAGCTTTCCCGCGCCCATCAGCAGGTCCACGCCTGGAAGTGTAAGACACAAACCCGCTCTCAGGTCACCTGCAGGCTATGTGCAGAGCAAAGAGCTGAGAGAGGTCATGCTCAATGACAAGAACACCAAGTCACTTCGGTGTTTCCATCCACAGAAGTCACCTGCTCACTATGGTATGAGGTACTTTGGGTCCAGTGTCCCTGGCCCCTGTGAATTTTTCAAGTTGTCCATCAAGAGATGAATTAATAAAGAAAAATGTGGTGTTTACACACACTGGAGTACTACTCTGCCATAAAGAAGGATCAACTTGAGTTATGCATTGGAAAATGGATCCCCCTGGAGGCTGTGATGTTAAGTGAAATAGATCAGACGTATGGGCTTAAATCTCATATGGTTTTTCTTCTATGTGAAACCCAAAGTATAGAGAAGTAAAACAGCAAAAACAGCAAAATAAAAGAGAGAGGAAACCTGAAGACAGATTTTACAAAGGTCTTTTTGCCAAGGGACTGAGAGATGGAGGGCGGAGCCAGGGAGGGGAAGGGGAAGGAGGGAAGAAGACCGAAGCTGCGTGAAGACCAGCACCAACACCCAGCGAGAAACACAGCCCTGGGCTGCAAACGTGCGCACATGTGCCGGCCGCTGTGACACTGTCGGGCGGGTCCCCAGAGGCCTGGGCAGCTGAGGCAGGACACCGCTTTGGGAGCAGCTGTCGCTGCACGATGTCCTGTGCCACTCCTGGAGAAAGCACAGCTCTTGCTCCATGGCAGGAACACTGCCGTGACTTGTCAGGACATTTCAGGGCCACAGTGGACTTGTACGTCACAGGCAGTCTTGGGAACAGCAGCGCGGTGCTACCTGCTTACTGCTCCTGTGGCTCTGCAGTGAAATTCCCGCTAACAAGCAGAATCAGAGAGACAGCTGGAATTTGTTTGTGGAGACACAGTGCTGATGTGGATGCCACTCTGCACAGCACACAGAGCCGCAGTCCAAGCCCGTTAGGCAGCCACACTTGCCCCCCTAGCTCGGATCTAGTCTTGGGCCTTGTGCTAACGTGTATTTTTAGCAACAGCAGAATTACTACACCATGGAGAGAGTATCCTTGGAAAGGAGGGATTTTAATAAAAATGTGACATATAATCATTTCAACCTCAGCAACTCCAATCATAACACTGTCTGTGTCCTGAGTTCTGTAAACTAACCTGGGCAATCAATCCAAACCTACAGTTGAGAGCACCAGCTGATGGCATGTGTCTGGCGTTTTCAAGCTTACCCTGATGAGGAAGAGTTGTAGACTCCTAGGCCTTAAAATCAAAACAAGCTGGAGAGACCTGCAGGCTCAGCTTCTGCTCACAGCAGATGGCTACGAAGGCATAGTTTTAAGGACTGAGGAAATTAATATTCCCAAGACATAATGTTTTTGTTTTGTATTTTAGGGAAGGATTTACAGGGTGTTCAGGGTCTCACTACTAGATCGGACTCGTAGTGATCCGCCTGTTTACAGCCTCCCAAGAGCTGGGATTACAGATGTGTCCCCACGCCCAGTCTCAATTGCCATCTCAGCGTGCCCCGAGGACAGGGCCAGCACAGCAGGCCCTGGGATTGAACCCCCGGCCCCTGCGCCTGCTTGCAGGTGCTTTAACCCGCTGAGCTATTTGGCTGGCCTAACACATACATGTTTTACCAAAGATTTCATTAATGTTAAGTGGCAGGCTCAGAATAGGAATCTGGATCTTTAGCTTGCTATTATCCCTTAAAAATATTAAAAACTAGCACAAGGATATAATTACCGTCTTCACAAGTTGATGACCTTGTACTCAGATGCACTTACAGGCACAGAATATGAAAAGCAGGAGGCTGAATGTCATTTCAGCAGCATGCTCGCTCCAGGCCCGGGAAACGCGCCGCTGCTGTCTCCTCACGCATTCCTCAGCAGAGTCCACTCGCTCTCCTAACATTCTCTTATAACCCAAGCTCTCCTTTATGCTTCGTGCAGTACCATTTAAAATAAATCTTACTGTGTATGTTTAAGGTATACAATGTTAAATATTACATACTGTGTATTATGACTATATATTATCTCCAGAGAGACCACTAGGGTAGAACAGACCAGCACGCTTGCCATTTTATAGCCCATTCTCCTTCCAACCCCCATTCTAGGGCAAGAGCAGCTATTATCCTCTCATTTAGCAAAGACCCCAAACACACTACACTGCTATTACCCAGAGTCCTCATCTGTGCTGTGGATCGCTCCAGTGGCTCTTCCTGCAGATTTCCTAGCTTGTACCCTTTGCTCAACAGCTCTATAATCTCACTACACCATGAGGTTCTGGGTACTAATTGTCTTAAATGCCACTTGTGGCTATCTTTGCAATTTAGTGTAAATACTGAAAACCACATGTCCTCTTCATCCAACCCCTGAGATTGTAATGGCCCAGAAGGTGACACCAGGAAGGGGACCATCCCAGAACCTCTCAAGTCACAGATGTCTTTCTAAAAATCACACTGCAGTATACATGCACCAGCTCCAAGGTGCTGGTTCCCAGCAGCAGCTGTGAAGTTGCCTGGGGACCTTGGCAACACTTTCCTGGGTCACCAAGCACCACGAAGCTCACACTGTATCATGACAAGTAGTTTCTATTCCCGAATCTGTGCATGCAGGAATGGTGGGACCCACACTAGCAGGTCTGAGGTGACCTCGGCCCTTCCTGTGGCTGGTTGGCTCCAGGCTGCAGTGTCAAAGGTGTCCCTCTGTCTCCTAGCCGGGGCTGGTGCTCATGGCAGTGACCAGGACTGGAGGCTGCGGGCTCCCGTGGGACTGGGAGATGGCTCGGCACCGTTTCTGCTGTGTGCTCCTGGCTGGCACAAGTTACCGCCCAGCTCTGGTTCCAGGGAGAGTACATGCGCTTACCCTCTGCAGAAGAGAAGCAGCTCAGCTGCACACACGCAGGGCAAGGAGGCGAGCATGAAGAAGGCCTGAGACTGCCACGCATCCTGTACCCTGCCAGGGGACTCATCTCTGGCTCGCTGCTCAGACGCAAGGCTCAAGTCATTTAGCACTTTCCTTGCCCAGTCAGTGGATCTCTGCGGAGCACTCAGCTCTGCCATGAACTGTGCTGGATGCAAGAGACCAAAACAGAGTGACCCTATGACAGCCCCACCTTCAGCCAGGCCAGATTCACATGGGTGTGAGGAAATGGCCCTTAAGTTAAAGGGTTTATTTAAACCTTTTAGCTTAAAATGAACTTTTTTTCTATTACTCTGATTGTCTGCAACACAGAAAGCATTTTTGGAACCACCAGATTTTGGGGCCTACCTCCAGGGCATCTCTTCCCTGCTGTGACGCTCCAGGCCGCTCGGCTAACCTCTGAGTTTTCCTCTAGCCATCGGGAGAGACTGAGGCCTTCCTCACAGCTAACATCAGCCAACAGACCGCAGTCACCCCCAGCTCTGAGCCCAGCCCCATTACTGGAGTGGAGAAGCACCACACCTGTCCCTCCCAGTGTCACACCTGTGCACAGAAGATGCCAGGCCTGGAGGATGTGCCACTCCTTACAGACAGCAACAGTAGGCAGGAAAACTTCAAAGTGCGAGGGTGAGGAAACTAAGGTGCCTTTTAGTGACAAAGCACATCGCCTCATGGAAAACTGGAGTCAGCGCAGGTGAGTGCCAGTGGAAGAGAAGTCCTCGCCTGTCCTTCTGGGCTTCTGCTACCTGTTTGGTTCCTACGGAGAGCTGGGTTACCAAGAGCAGATGGGAGGCCCCTGCCCGCCTGCTGAGCAGCTCCACGGCAGTCTGTATGCTGCAGGCCGCCACAGAGCCTGAGAGCCAGCATCCACTGAGGCCAGCATAGCTCTATGGCAGAGTGGACAGGAGGGGCCACCTGGGCATGGGGAGGAGCCCAACAAATCCTGCTTGGGAGGAGACAGGGCCAGCATGGCTGGCAGTGTGGTGGGGCTTGTGCTCTGCATAAAACACACATGATTTGGTGGCCTCTGGCCTCTGTGTCCTTGGCTAGGGAAGCAGAAATCTAGAAGGTTCTTATTAGTCCTATAAATCATTGAATTTCTTAGACACCGCTCTGGAACTATTTGGCTCTCAAGTAATATTTGCAAAAAACATCATGGTTATGATAAAAAAGACTAGCGCCTGCTGCTAAAAATGTCACATTCTCATAGATCTGGAAAAACCTATTTTTCTTCCCCTAGCCTGAAATTGAAAAAAGAAAATGTACTTAAGGCAAAAGTACATAGCTCTTTCTTGCTTCAGTAAGCTATATAATTATTGAAGCAGTTTTTCACAGATATTATGATTAATATTTGAATTCAGCCACTATTCTGGCCAATGCATATGGTGATTTTTGTAACAAGAGTGGCATATCGTTAGCCACTACTTTGCATTCATTGCGTGGTAATTTCTGTTTAGCTTTATGAGGTGCCTGACGTTCTGGTAACAATCACAATACTGTCTTATTCTTCCCGATTCTGTAAATTGAAAAATCAAAACCATCTCACAAATAATAAAAAACAAATGCACAGTCGCAGAGTGGAGATTTCTAGCTCTTCAGGAAATCATCACACATGTAAGCATTCTGCGAGGAAGTGGAGCAGAAGGAGAATTATCCGGAAGGCAGGCTTTGTCTCAGATATTTGCTAAATTGCGTGGTTTGGGTTGTCATGGAGATGAGCAGCGTGATTTAAATCAGTCTACACAGAAATAGAAGTCACTCATCCTATATTCATAAGAATCAGAGAGATCGCATTATTTAATGGGAGAAAATTCAGTCTGGATGGAGGAGAAAGCAGAACGGCAGACTTACCTTCCTCACAAACTGCTTGTTATTTTATCTTGGAGACATAGAGACTAAATATTTAGGACTAAATGACAAAGGAAGCATTACATGCAAAACTTGTGGAACGCGCGAGGGGGGTTTGGGGGATTGTTCGCAGGCAAGCTAAAGAAAATTATTGCAAAATGTAAAACAAACATTCAGCTATGGAATTAAGAAAACAGAAGAGCAAAGTTCAAAGAAAACAGAAGGATGTAATAAAACCGCAGGACTAAAGAACCTGAAATAAGTAATCTAACACAGTGCAGAATAATAAACAAGTGAGAAACAGCAATAAACAGAAAATGGTCTTTGAAAACAATTCTCCTAGGTAGTCTTTGAGCAGGACACCCTTGACATCAGAAACAACAAGTGAACAATGTCTGGAAGGCAACGGCTGCCAGGCTGCGGTCAACATGCTGATCGCAAGACAGCAAAGCAAAGCAGTGATTAAGCTGCTGAATCCCTTTAAAATACTGAAGTGTTTTTCTATACAAGATTTATTTCTTTTGTATTTTTTAGGAAAATGTCTACAAGGTGTTTGGGGTCTCACTACCAGATCAGACTCATAGTGATCCACCTGTTTGCAGCCTCCCAAGAGCTGGGATTGTGCCCACTCTCAAGTGCCAGCACAGCAGGCCTGGGGATCGAACCCCCATCCCCGTACCTGCTTGCAGGCACTTTTTTTTTTTTTTTTTGCAGGCATTTTAATTTGTTGAGCTATTTGGCGAGCCCTATAAAATATTTCTGACTCAAAAAGAAAGTAAAAAATCTGGAGTCACCCCTTTCTCCAAATCCTACAAGATTTTAGATAGATTTCCTTAGATATTCAAGGAATATGTCATTTAATACAAACTTTTAGAGGAGAAAAACAGAGAAAGTTGCTTAAGTTACCCATTAATATAATAGCAAACAATGGTGTACGAAGAATAAAACGTAATCTCATCTTAATAATGAAAATAAATGTAAAGTAGTAATCTGGTACACCATGAACAAATACTTTGCATTATAAAGAACTTAGCCTAAAACAAAGCCAATGAAACTTCCCACATAAGCAAAGAATAGGAGAGAACTGGTATGATCCTCTTAATAAGGAAAACTCTTACTTAAGAGCTAGCATTCATTTAGAAAAGATCAACCACTGGGACACCAGGAAAGTATATTGCTTGTAGCAAAACTTTACAAATACTATCATTAATTTGGAAACACGACACAAAAGAGCCACTGTCCTTACCAGTTTCCAGCATTATAGTAGCAGTTCTAGTCAATGCAACTGAAATAAGAGGGAATGAGAAATACATGAGAAAAGGAAGACAATCATTCTATTTACTTTAGAAATTAGTGCGATGTTTCATGGGAAAATTATTAGAACTAATAATTAGAGTCAGCAGGATTTCTAGACATGAGATCAACATAGGAAAATTCAAGATTCATGATGTCAATAAACGAATTAAAATGTAAGAGAAAAATAGCACGCATCATAAAGCAACACAAAGGCTCTCACAAGCACACAACGAAAGGGGCCAAAAGGTGCTGGCAAGTATCAAACATCCCACGAGTCAGAGAGTGCCTGAATATGGGAGGAAATGTAGATCTTATTTGTGGAAGAAAACAACGAACAGCCTTGAAGTAATGATTGCTTCTATATTAACCTACAAGTATGTTTCTAGTCAACAAGCCAAAAGGATATTTTTATGAACAGTCAAAATGATTGTAAAACTCGTATGTAAAGATCCAAAATAAGAATAGGAATTTATTAAAGGAGCTAAGCTATTAAAAATAAGTTACTGATAAAGTTTTAGTTGAGTAAAAAATCAGGAAGTAAAAAATCAGGAAGTAAAAAAACATTGCTAACAAACAGGGCGGGTGTTATGGTTTCTGTCTAGATGTCCCCCAAAGCCTCATGTGCTGGATCATGGGTGTGTGACGCTCATACTGGACTGGTCCACTGATGAGTCTGAGCTGAATGTGATGTTGCGGGCAGAGCCCGGCAGAGGAGGTGGTCACTGGGGACGTGGCCTGGCCAAGTCTAGCCCCCTCCTCTCTCGATCACTCTCTGTTCCTGGCTGCCCTGCCTGGACCGCTCCTCCTTATCACACCTCCTGCTGTGCTGCCCTGCCTTGCAATCAGCAAACTGCACTGAAACTGCTACAGTCTGTGAGCCAAAAAACCCCTTCCTCCTTCCAGTTGCGGGCCTGCAGCACCGCGTCTCAGTGATGAGAGAAGTAGCTAGGGCAGCAGAGACCACAGAATATCTGGCTGGGAATATAAAATCGCATAAATTCCTCATATGCGTGGATTCGTGGTATGTTGGAAATCTCAGATTCAGGAAAACTCAAATGCTGCTAAGAATAGGAAAAAAGTTTCTGTACTAAGCGCCACCATCACAGCCCGTGTGAGACAGGGACAGTCTCCTCTGTGTCTGATCACCAGGGCCTGGTGGCTGGGAAACATGAGAGAAATGCAAATCCATGCTCTCCCTGCAGTTCTGTGATCAAATACACACTGCTGGGCAAATGCTAAACGTGCATCTCAGAAGGCGTGGCCGAGGGTCCGACAGCGTCTATAACCGAGAATAAAGTGGGAACAGACAAGTTTCCACCCACAGGGAAATAGAAACACTGAACTACTGCAGCAAGGAGACAGGATGAACTTAATCTAGACAGACAAATATAGTTAAATCTCAAAAACTATGTGGACCTTAAAAGGAGATGCACAGAAAATATGCCTGAGCAGTTCCTTTCTGTAACTCCTTGCTCATGTGGTCTTCTCTACTTAGGAAAAGCTGATCGTTTGAGAAATAAAAGTAAATTATGGGAAATTTACACAAAATTGGTTCTATTTTTGTCTCTGAAAGGGAAGTACAAAAAAATTATCTGTGTAAGAAAACAAAAGCAAGCTCACTTTGAGTCCTGTCTGTCTTTACCCTCATAAGGCTCTGAAGCCAAAGAGGTACAGTATTAATCACACTAATTTTAGGCAGCACATCTGAGTGCCGCCCATTGCACTTTGTATACTCCTCGACTACTAAATCTTTTCCAATGGAACAAAAGAGGACACCTAACAGAGACGGTTATTATGCATTAAATGAAAAAACTCTGTGTAAGTCTATTTTCTTTTTCTTACAAATGCATGGCAGATATTTTAATATTTTTGAGGCATTTGAAAGTTAATAATATAAATCCATTTGTTAAAAATTAATTGCTTTCATTACAATTAATAAGGCAATGCATAAGTATTCTTTTTTTCTAAGTCATATTTAATTACTTAACAACTGATTTCCAAGTTTTTAGATTCTTGTCTTCCTTGTTTTTTTAAATGCTTTATTTCCATTAGAGTCTAAATCTTCACAACATTTTCAATAGAGAGTTATAGGGAAGGAAACTGAATCTAACATACATAGAGTAAAATGTTTGGATTGGATTTTAGGCAGAATGCATTAATCAGATTATCTCAGAAGATAAGCGCAGGGCACAGCACTGTTTATAACTGAAGAACAGTGAAAAGAAACACATGAGACCCCAAGTCTCACTGGACTTCCAGTTTGTCCGTTCCATGGGGTGACATGCTAGGCTCTGTCCTTTTCTGAAATTTTTTTTTTTTTTTTTTTTTTTTTTTTTTTTTTTGCAGAACC
>NW_004524615.1:3112593-3133097 GCF_000260255.1 Octodon degus
GGGATTGAACTCAGGCCCTTGCGCTTGCCAGGGAAGCGCTTATTCCACTGAGCCATCTCCTGGCCCAAGAGTTTTTTGGTTTTTTTTTGCTCTGAATGCCCTGAGGCGTGGTTTGGCTGGCTGAAGTGTTGTGGGGATCGAACTACAGCAACCTGAGGCTGACAGCTTTGTGGAAGCAGCCACTTAAAGAACTGAGCTATGGCCAGGCCCCCTCTGAAATTTTAATAACAGAAATTTAGAAGATAGAGAGGAAGAGAGACAGAAACGGACAGATCTCACTCAGGATTCTCCCGTGGTGTCTACTTGTCCTGTAGCTAGATGCTTTCAATCTGGTTATCAAAATGGCAGTAACTTAAGCCCACAGTTTCCCGACCTTGTTCTCTCCTCTGCTCTCCCTTCCCCTACTGTTTAGATCCCATTTTTCAGTTTATTGCCGCTGACTTGGCAAGTGCAGGGGGCTGCAGCCTCCCGTGCACTCTGGGTCCTGTGGCGGGAGGTGCATGGGCAGGTGGTCACTTGCACACGAACATCAATGGCAGTGTACCCCTCCGCAGTGTCCTCCGGGCCCTTGGAGACAACACCCTGGGTCCCAACGAAGAGCATGGAGTTGCTGGAGGCCTGAATGTCCCACCGCACGTGGAGAGGCGGGCTCCATGCATGGGGCTTGGCCGGTGGTGTGAGTGAGCAGGACACACAGAGGGAAGGAGCTGGGGCCTCCCGGAAGGCATGGCTGGAGATCGGGGAGGCTGCCGGCCACAGCCTCAGGGAGTGGGTGCCCAGCTGTGCCGCTCCGGCTGGTCACACGTCACCCCGAGGCCGCTCACTCAGCAGCCACCCCGGCCTCCTGTCCTGCCCTGCCCCGACACGGCTTCCTGCCCAGACGCCTTTCTTCCCGAGCCTTGCTTCTCGGGCCTGCGGATAAAAGCCCCGCAGGCCTCAGGCCGGGGCTGTGCTCACGGGACAGTCACGCGAGGGCTCGCAGGCCGCGGCAGCCGCTCTGGGCCCTCTTGGAGCCGGGACCGACCCTGACTCCGAATAGTCCTCTGTGATTTCTTTCCCTGAATATACTCCCCTGCCATTTACTTCAGATTGGGGACCACTGGCCCTAGTGGCCTTTCCATGAGGGAGTGATGGCAGGGTCTCTCCTACAGCAAGGAGACCCGCTCAGGGGGTATCCCTCAGGACCAGGGTGCTCATGCCTGTGGGGACTGTCATGGTGCTGTGAAGGACATGGACCCCCAAGGATCCCCATGGCTGCCACCTCTGGAACAGCTTAGTTGTCAGGCTTTGAAAAACGTTCAGGAGGGCGGGCCATCAAGTTCAGGCCTCCTATCCTGAGCCACATCCCAGGCCTAGTCCTCCAAATTTTAACTGAGCTGGCCAGCTGCGGCTGGCGCCTTTCCTCAAAGAAGATAAACCAACTGTACCTGCAGAAGAGCAGCTTCAAGCCCATTTGGAAATTGCACATTGCACCTGACATCAGAAATAATTTTGTGATGAGGTCACTGGAGAACAATCAGCTGCACACGCATGCGCACACTTGAGCCTAGGCGTACACACAACCTGTACGCCACACCAGCCACGGCCGCCTCCGAACTCTCAGTCTCAGACACACTATGCGCTGTAAATACTGTGATTACACTTTGAGTTTTTAAGAACCAGAGTCTGAAGCTCAATGGTGTAGCGCAAGTCACTGCCACACTCAGTAAGGAAGACAGGGCTTCACAGCAAAAAGGAGAAACCTTTGCTGCAGGAGTCAAGAAGAATGCCTGGCATGGGAAATAAAAGCCAAACAAAAGCAAATAAATAAAGCAGAAAAAAATTAAAACAAAAATCCTTATAAAAGACATTTGAAAAATCGTCATCTGATGCCCAGCAAAGTCTCTGAAGTTTCCCAGTGGTGACTCAGAGCGTTCTGTCATGGACGTCTTTGACCCTCCTCAGCCCCTGGGAGGGTTATAAAGTAAGTTCCCAGCCAACTGCCCCTCATGGGTGAGATCTCTGAGGAAGAAATCTAATCTAATCTACTAAAAATGATCTTAGAAAAAGATCTACTTTCTAACATGCTTAGTGCTATTTTAATGTTTAAGTAATGTGTTCTTCCTCTCTTAGGAAGTATATCATTGTTTGCTGCTAACATCATAAATTTTATCTAAAATTTTAAAAAAAGAATTACTTAAAATTCAGTCACACTTAAAGACATTAAAAATGACTACAGCTTAAAAATGCTCAGCAGGACCAGGATACTGTCAACTACACTGAGGATGGTAACTCAGAATTTACAAATTTTTTTGGCAAACAAACTAAGACGTTATTGGAGCATTAGATAGATGCACTTGGGGAGGTGTGAAGAGTCTCAACTACTATACTTCTACGGTTTATATGAAAAACTATTTGTGAGGGTGTTGTGATTATGGCATTTATTGGATTACTAATTTGGATTTGGACTTAGAAAAGCTTCAGAGACCTTATTACATTTCATAAATACATTAAGTGTTATTTGATTGTATTAAGGGAGACAAGTGGATTTTACAGAAAATTTGCCTAAAGGGACTTTACAGAAAATTTGACTATTTTTAATATGAAAAGAAAAAGATGTTCTCTTATATTTAGCATCATTAGAAATCCAACAAATATGTTCATATGTACCACTAAGTATTCCAACAATGCAGTTGTTTTAGTAGAAAAAAAAAAAAAAACAAACAAACAGGTTTTAGAACTACGAAATGAAAATGTATGCCACTTTAACTCCATCCGTAGTCCAGCAAACTCGCCCTCCTCTCAAACAGCAAGGTGAAGCTTGGCCTTCCAGTACAGTCCAAGATGTTCACACCGAATGACTCTTCCAGAGTACGGATGGGGCTTCTTTTTAAAACCAGCCTGAAGAACTCTTTAAGGCTATAATTATTTTGTTCTCTCAATGAAACGCTGGATCCTTCAAGTTAAAACAGCAAATCTCAGGGAAGGGTGCATCTTTCCGAAGACTGTGAAATTACTTGCTACGTTAGTGGGGAGCCTTCCCTTCTGCTTAGATTCTACCATTTGAATGCTGTCAATGCCGGGCCCCTGTGTGCCTACCACGGACACTGAGGGGGCCCTTCACATCCCTTGGGACAAATGCTGTGCCCTTCAATCAGGACACGTCAACCTAATGGGCTAGGGAACACCTAGAAGACCAGCAAAGCACTCTGGGGAGTACCTGAGTAGGTCGGGGAGGCACAATACTCTGGCCTGTCTCTAGCCCCTCACTCCTTCCTCTCTAGAGCTGTCCCCCTGTTCTGCTTCCCAGCCACGATGAACTAAGCATCTCTGCCTGCTCATGCCCTTCTGCCATGTTTTCACCTTGCTGTAGCTGACCAAGGAGATGCAACAGGGATGGCAGAAGGACATCTGAACCCTCTGAAACAGCCAAATAAAACTCTCGGAGTCTTAAGGTGGAGGTGTCAGAAACTGAGTCCTGGTGCTATGAAAGCTGGTCAGTGCAGGTGAGCTCTTCTCGCTTCAGAGGGAGTCACTGGTCATGAGACTGTGGGGAACCACGCGACACTTAACGTTGCTGCCTTTTACAAGTCAGGTCGCTGTGGACCATGGGGTCCATTTGGGAGATGTGCTCATGCAATGTAGACCTCTAGGGACTTCTGCACTTACTTAAAATTTCTTTTTATAATCCTTCTCATTGCTATAACATCTAACATTTCCATCTATTATTTAAGCCCTTATACCAGGTAGCAGAGAGGAAGCTTGTTAGTGTGAGAAGTTTCACCAGTGACATTTTCCTTCAGCAGTATCCCCCGCCCACAGTCCCACTCTGTTTGGAGCAAGGGGCTGACACTGGATGGTTACTGGGACAGTGACCTGGGGCTCCTGTGGAAAGGCACCCTCACCCTGATGCCTCCGGGCCTCATCCCCTGTTCCCGGAGGCCTCCACCCCTTTCTCTGCAGGACATGTGCTCCTGTTCCCCATGCCACCAGCAGGATTCCGGGCTGGAAGTTCTCTGTGCCAGCACCAGTGTCCTCCCTGCTTCGTTTTCCCTCCAGGATCCCTTGCTGACAAAGACCAAGCACTGTTTCTAAGCCACTTCTCATCTCTGCAATAATCGAAGACTACCACCTGAGCTCCATACCCCACCTGGCACACTGTGAGCATGTCCTTCCTGTGTCCCAGGGAAGGAAGTATGGGAAAAGAGGCACAAACCTGTGGACCTTGCTTAGCACAAAGCAAGGCCAAGCAAACAGTGGAGAAACCTGCCTATGGACCCCACATCTTATATGAATCATGACATTGTTGTTTCTAAAGAACTATGCTTGTTACTCCCTAAGATCACAGAGGGACATCTGGAAGGAAGAGACCGAGCTGGCCCTGGGGAATCTGATGTCTGGGCTAGCTGCACACTTGACAACCCTCCCCCTCCAGAAATAAGCTCACGTGCCTAAAAAGTTTTACCAGTCAGAGCCGAGATGTCATTATTACAATCACTGCCTGCTGTATAGATACAGGGATGACAACTTTCCGGGTGCCACCTAATTAGACTTTAAAGCCACCTGCACAGTAAACAAGTGCTTGCAACCCGGGATTAGGACAGGCCTGGGTGAAGGACAGATTAATGGGGCTAAACATGATTAACCCTACCTTTAAATGTCCACGCTTATGTCACCTGGAGTATCTTAAGAAAACAAGAGAAGAACCGTTAAGAAACTGACGGCTCAGGGAGAACCGAAGCAAAATCTCCACATGGTAAGAATCTCCACTCAGTTTATTTTCTGTATTGTAACAGTATACCACGTCATGCTGGATTTCAGATCATGTGGGCAGGAATGAATGAAGGAAGGAACAAAGGAATGAATGCATGAATCAGTGAAGCTAGTATCTGCGGTACTTCTCTACTGGGTTACAGAGGCATGTTTTAAACTTCACTCATTCCTAATTTTAACCTAGTCATTATTAAGCTGTTTCTTACAATAAAAGAGAAATGTTCTACATGTTACATTTCTCAGATATACCATAATGAATACACGGCACATACGAAAGTATATAAGCATTTATGTCTCTAGGTTGTTTCACTCAGAACTTCCTGGGCAAAGCAGCTGACCTTCGCACAGGCCTGGAGTCTCAACTCATGCAGAGAAGGCTCTCAGAGTCTCTAGGACCCTGTGCCTGTCCAAGATTCTGTTTGCTTGTGAAACTCTGATGCAGGATTCAGTTTAGGAAATACAACTTGACGTTCAACTTTGGAAGCGCTGTCTTGGTGACACAAGTATCACATTAGCAGCCGGGTGCAATCTGAGGAGTCGCTAGAAATGATGCCTGCTTTTTTAAAAGCCTAAGGCCTTACTCATTGCTGTGACTTGTTCCCAATCACACAGATGACGGCTCTCAGAGATTCCGGGCAGTCAAGAGCCTCCTCGGTTTGGTGCTTCTCCCAGTGAACTACGGGATGTCTGCTGCTGCTCAAGGTACTGCCCACCCCAACCCATCACCCCCTTTCTACTCGAGACGTCCTGGCCCAGGGAGGCCCCAGGGAAGGTGCAGGCCTGGTCCCATGCATCTATGAGCCTGAGTCGAAGGTACCTGGTTGAGTCCCAGGACAAGGGGATACAACAGGGACGGCAGAAGGACATCTGACACCCAGAACTACAGGAGGGGGCCCGGGCTGTGCAGGCCCTCACACAAGCCAAGGTTGGAGTGGCCCTCACTGTCTGCTTCCCAGGAAAGGCTCAAACAACCACAAGCCAGTAAGCCATGCGCCTCAGCCACCCACCTAGACTGCACTGTGGGAGCTGGAGGAGGGCTGCGGCCTCAGATAACTGTCCTCACATCATGGGGATCTGAGGACTTACAGAATCCAGGCTTACTAAAAATTAAGCAAAAGTCCCAGGTTCCATTCCTGGGGGGCAGGGGGCAGATGACCACCCAGGGGTGGAGCCAGAGGGGGCAGTGCAGGACACGCATTCCACGGTGCACAGAGTGCACCTGCGGGGAGGCCTACCAAATGGTGGTGCAGCTGTGCCTTTCAAGGGCTCTGAGCACAGCCGCCTACAACCTCCCAGCATGGACAGAGGACAGTCGGGCTCCCTGCAAGCACCACAGTGCTGCCGCGGTGCTGCTTTTCAGGTCGCAGGTAGTTTCAATGCATCTCCTCAGTCACTTCTTCAAGTGTTTGCAAATTTATTATGTAAAAGAATAATGAATACTTAAAGAATGAGCCTTTGCTTTTTTTCTTTCTCTTTGAAGTACCAGGAATTGAGCGCAGAACTTCCTGCAGGTTGGACCAGTGCTCTACCACTGCACTACATCCCCTCCTCTCTTCTGACCTTATCAGGATCTGGCTCAGCTGTCCTGGCTGGCCCCAACTTGAGATCACCATGTCTTTGCCCCGAGCAGCTAGGATTACAGGTTCGCACCGCTGCGTGTCCATTCTTACCTTAAACTAGCCAACCAGTGTCAACAGAGGAAAACAGCTTCTACGGTCATGAGGCAAAATGTTCCATGAAAGAGCAGAGGCATTAAGAAAGAGCTACACAGGGGGCTGGCGAGATAGCTCAGCACACCAAGTGGCTCCTTAGGCAAGTGCAGGGACCGTGGTTCGATCTCTGCACCACATGCTGTGCCAATCCTGCCCCCAGAACGTGCTGCGCTGGCCAGAGTTCAGGCATAGTGACACATGGCTGTAATCCCAGTGCTGGGGAGGCTAAAGCAGGAGGCTCACTATGAGCAGTAAGACCCTGTAATGGGTAAATACATAAAAATAAAAAAAGAGAGCTACACAGAATCCTATACCTCTCACAAGGCTGATTCTTAGGATGACACTCTTATTTATTTATTTAAGGTAGGGTCTCACTGTATTGTTCAGGCTAAATTTGAACTCACAATACAGTCCCGGCTGGTCTTGAACTAGCAGCAGAGGCTTCAATCCATAGTCAGTTGGCTCCAAGGCAGGGTGGCATGGCAGAGGAAGCATGGCAAAGGGAAACAGCTCGTGGTGGCAGAAGACAGCAAAAGCAGGGAGAGTGGGAGAGACCAGGCTCTTCCTGTCTCTTACAAGGTGTCCAGCCTACTGGGAATGGGCAGTGCCCGTGCAGGCAGTGGGCTGACTCTGCAGCCACCCACCCTCAGTCCCAGCTCTGCACTCCAAATCAAGCACACACTCTAGATTCAGCCACCTTGGAAGAAAAATCCCTACAGCCACATGAGGCTTTGGGGACCATCTAGACATAAACCATAGCATTGTGCCTCTGGTGCCCCAAATACCCACACCCCTTTATGCTGTGCAGGGTATCTGTGGGGTTGAAATAAGGACCTGTGTATTCCTATATGGTCCCCAGATGTCAGCAGGCAATCAGAAGTGTTGCGGCTGAACAGAGCCGGAAACGTTGGACCCCACTCAACAAGCGTACCTGCTTCTCTCTAGAAATTACCTGATGTTATGTGAAATTCGGTTTAACCGCTCAGTGCTAAGGAGGCAGTGCACATGGGCCTCAAGCGCTGGGCAAACCAAGGATCTCCCATGGCTCTCGGGCCAGTGGGATCACATCCACACCTTCAAACCCATGAGGAAAGCAAGCCAGGGCTCAGGGCCCGCCTTCCACTGCCACTCCTGTCCGCAATTGCAGGAGCGCCCCACCAGATGCTGGGACGTGCCCCGCACCACTGGACTCTCTGACCTGTAGCAGTCCTGCCCCCATACCCAGGAGGAAACCCAGCAGGAGAGCTGGGCGGCCTTCCTGGGTGGCTCCGGGCAGTGCAGTGGCCGCTGGTCCTCAGGAGGACTCTGGAGGTGGTGCCCACTTCAGGGAGCTGGTAGGCCAGTCACTCATGATGGAAGAAGCAACGTGGTCTCAGCAGTGACCCTGAGCCCCTGAGACACTGTCCCTCCCTTCCACTCAGGCTGGAGGAGATGCCTGGTCCTCAGTGAGTGCCATGGCAGGGCACTGGGCACGCAGCAGAGCCCACACTGGGACAGTGCGCTGTGACTGCAACCTCCCATTGAAGTTACAGGGGGCACTTTGTCTTTTACCTCGGAGGCCAGGAAAGGGTAGTTTTGAAAAAGCAATATTTCTTTTTGGTTTTTTGATTTTGTTTTTAATTTTTATGTATTTGGTACAGGGTCTCACTATGTGGATCACACTTGAAGTGACTCTCCTGCTATCAGCCTCTTCAGCACTGGGATTACAGGCATGTGCCACCACGCCCTCAGAGCACCTGGGGGCGGGGCTGGTGCAGCAGGCATGGCATGCACTACTGGGGATCGAATCCTGGTGCCCGCGCTTGCCTAAGCAGGTGCTTAGTCTGCTGAGCTATCTCGCCAGCCCTGCAACAGGTCCAATAGTGGCCAACTGGGCACTGGAAAGTGGGTCTCTCAGCCGGTCATGGCACGCTGCCAGAATCCTGGCACTCCAGGAGGCTGAAGCAGAAGGATCATGAGACCACACCCTGCTTGGCCAATTCAATGACTCAGCAAGACCTTGTTGAAAACACGCAAACCACAGATGGGAAAGCCGAGTGTGCCGCTGACGGGCAGCGCACACTGAGTTCCAAAGCCACATCTGGACGGCACAGCTTGTCCTCATTAACCTGTTATCAAACTTTGGCCATGCTGCCACCCAGGGATCTCGGGAGGAAGAAACCTGCTAGGGACCTAGAGGGAGCCAGCAGAGTAGTCTTGAGTGTGCTGTCACCAGTACTGTGCCCACATCTGGAACCCAGAAGATGAGCCCCGGGGCTGGCAGTGCTGTCGCCAGCCTGAATTCCACTTGTCCTCCTTTCATACCCAGTAGAGTAAATCTAACTTATTTTCTGTTGCAAAATTTACAAATGCAAAACAACATGGAAAATGTCTATCTCATACATTTCAATGTCTTTTCCAACTTTACCTATAAAGGGTATAATTTTTTAATTTATATTTTTATGACATGATCAAAAAATTTTTAAAAATGGGGGACTAGTAAACAACAAAAAGCTATTCTAAGGTTAGGTTTTGGAGACCTTTATGTGATTTACAAAAAAGATTGGTAATTCTGTAAAACCTCAAGTTTTCCATGAACTTCAATGAGTTAGAAATACTGTTGTATATATTGCATTATTTAGGAATTTAAATTGAAGTTGGATGACCCATGAAAGAAACAGAGAAGGAAAACTAAAATTATGACTCATATGGCGACACTATCTCTTAGCAATCAAACTGTAAACTATTTTAATTCACTTCTAATTTCCCACTAGTCTCTGCCTTCATTCAGTCACTTAGCAAGAAAGCATGAAAGCTAAGTCATGTGTTTACAGAATATCCGAGCACTGGATACCAACGCAAGGGGCAGGGGCTTCCTTTCTGTTTATGCTGCCTTCTCTGCATGCGTGGTCAGAAACCCAGACCACATGTGCATCTTTCCAGTCAGACACATTTAGGTTCCATAAGAATTAAATGTCAGGGGCTGGTGAGATGGCTCAATGGTCTAAAGTACCTACTTAGAACAAGCTTGGCAAAGCACAGGGACCGCGGTTCAAACCCCCAGCACCACATGCCAGCCCGCCCTGCCCCCTGGTGGGCTGAGCTGGCCACACACACACACACACACACACAAAATAAAGAAAGAAAGAAAGAAAGAAAGAAAGAAAGAAAGAAAGAAAGAATTAAACGTCAAATGACATTGTCTGAAAGTTTCTAGGTACATCTCAATTTGTATATTAACTGTGTATTAATTTCTCAGTGTCAGCTTCAGCAAGGGTGCTAGTCATTTTAGACCAGGTTAATTGAATAAATTTCACATTAGCATCTTCTATGAATAATCATAATATGTAAAAATGCAAATGAACTGAAAACAGGAGAATATAAACAGTGAAATCCTGAGTCCTGAGCTCACCAATATGAAGGTTTTTCTGCTGGAATCTGGATTATGCAGCACTGCCCTCTGGTTACCAGGTGTGTGCTGGCCACACTGATCCGTGGGTGCAGGGGTTGTACACGAGTAGGTTTTCAGGGTTTTGGTAGTGCTTTGTCTATCCCTGACACATCTGTGGCTAAGGACCTCCCCACTAGTGCATGCTAGCTTTCATGTTTTCCAAGAAATATCTAAAGATAGCATTTTTCAGGAATTTGGTAAAGAAGTCTACAAAGAAGATAAAGCAATTCTCAGAAGGCTTCAACTGAGCAAGCGCACTGGGCAAGACTGGGTGCATTTCTGCCTCCATCCCGGGCTCAAGGTTACATTAGTGACGAGAATAACAGCCGAGTTTGCCATTGACGAGATGCCAGGAAATGTCTAATTTTCAGATGATCAAACAGCCTTGAACTTCTTCTGCTCAGTGACGATGAGGGCATGAGCTGCCTGACTGCCACAGAGACCCTGCACCAAGTCACCCGCAACGCAAGTGAGGAGGCCAGAGGAAAGATCGCGCATGCCATCAGGTTGGCTCTGAGAGAGGCGCAGACCAGGGCCTCCCACGGTTCACAGACCTGTCCCGCCTCCGGGAGCACTGAAGGCCATCTGGACCTCATTCCTAGATAGTTCCCTTGCACATCTATGCACGAGCCTTGCTGTGACCCCTTCCTCTCTGTGGGTGGGGAGGGAGCGAGAGGGGGCTCACACCTTCCAGCGAAATTACTTTGTTAGAAAGAGTGTTCGAATAATGCCGGACTTTAGGCCCACACTGTGGCAAGAAGCAGCCCTAAGAGTGGAGCCCCTGAGGGTCTGGGGCCACAGCACCTGCCCCTACCTGGTGTTCTCTTCTCGGCTGTGCAGGCAACAGTTCGCAGCATTCACCAGAAAGCCAAAGAGGCGGCTATACAGGGACTTGGCCAACAGGTCGCGGTGAACCTCAGCAATACGCGCAGTGTGGTGCCGTGTTATCCAGTCTCCTAAAGCAGGACAGTGAGAAAGAGGCTTAGCACCAGCAATTGGGAAGTGGCACAGCCTGGGCATCCTTCCTGTCCCCCCATCTATGGCTATGGAAGGATGTGGCAAATGGTCCTGTGATTCTAATACTCAACCAGGTCTCTGTGGGTTATCAAGTAAAATGTCCCTAAATGAGAGTGACATGCACTGTGATCTTCCTGCCACAGGCCCCAAGCACAGATCTGGACTCTCAGGAGGCCGTGTCATTTCCCCCGGGAAGCAGCCCTTCCCAGGACACCCCCAGCCGAGTTTTCTGATGGCTGCTCAGGGGTTTGAACACTGAATCCATCCAAGGCATCTGGGATCTGAGTATCTGGAGAAGGGGCTGTAGTCTTAATTCTGCTCTAAAGAACCCCAAGTGTGGGGCTGGAGCTAGGGAACAAGACTGGGCTCTCCCTCCAGAGAAACTGCTCTGTCATTCTCACAAGAGAGAGAACAGATGGGAGAGGAGACTCAGGAAGGACAGTGGCTGCTGAGGGGCACCGCAGCTGGCAGCAAGTGCAGGGGCCAACTGGATGGCCACCAGCATGGTGGCAGCCCAGGTACAGGATGCAATAGATGATAATAGGTGACCACACCTACAGATGCAACAGATGGTGACAGTGGCTCATTCTTCTCCAACAGTGTACAAAGGAAAAATGGGACGAGGTCTCAGGAGTAACTTGGGGAGCACTAAGTGCAAATGGGAAACTCAGCAGGTCCACAAGTGTGCACATGCAGCTCCGGGAGCAGGGGTAGGCCAGACAGCATCAGCCAGGCAGCCCAACACCTGCAGCGCAGTGCGCAGGGGAAGCCAGCAAGACACGCGGCGGCTTAGAGAAAAGAGAGCACTTTGGAGGATGGTGGGACAGAAGGGTCACAGGTTCAAGCCAGGCACTTTAGTGAGGCCTTCTCTTCAAACTTAAAAATGATAAAATAAAAGGCCTGGGGATGTAGCTTAGTGCAAAGGCTTTGGTTCCATTCCAGGTACAGAAGAAGGAAGAGGAAGAAGGGGGAGGTTTGGAAGGGAGGGGAAGAGAGCATCACTACCCCAAGTCCCACACTGACAGTGACACAGAAGCTTGCAAGGAGCAAGTCCTGGAACAGCTGAGGGCGTGGAGGAAGCCAGACCCTGCACCCAGACAGCTGGGGCTCGCGCAGCTTCCACTCCCGCCCGGTCGGTGGTGGACTGGGCTCAAAGTGGTCTGACCTCTTGAGTCCCAGCTTTCTCATTGTTAAAATGGCTACATTATGCCCACCTCACAACGACTTGTAAGAGATCACAAGTAGCACAGTCAGGGTGCTGGATGCAGTGCCCACTCATCCCGAATCTCAACAAAGGAAGCTGCTGTTCCGAGCGCTGAGAGGGAGGGCGGCTCTTGGCACTGCCCAGGACAGCGCAGCCCCACGCCATGGGGAGCACACTGTATGGGAGCCCAGCCTCCAAGAGACAGCATTGCTAGAAAGGGTGACCCATTCATCGAGTGTGCCTTCAGAATCCTAAGGCATTTACGGTTTAGAGCCAAATCAGGGGACAAGAGTTCTAGATGCTTCTCTAAATTGGCCCTCAATTGACAGAACTAGTTCCCTGGGCAGGGACAGACAAAGGTGTGCTTAACCCTCATATGTGAGCAGGACCAAAATTCATAACATGGCAAGTATCATCTGCAGAAAGCTTACCTTTAACATACTGAATATCGGTTGTTAGGGCAGAAGCCAGTTCGTCTGCTGACACCTGCAACATCCCAGCCACTGAAACCAAAGCAGCACGAGAGACACAGTCAGCAACCCTGCTGGATACAAAGAGCGTCGTGCCCTGCAGTTTCCTGCACTTCATGTGTGCTGAGGAGAGCGCATGTGCGCTGTGAAGAGAGCAACATGGCTGCAGGCCTCAGACTGGAGCGAAAGGTCATCCTCGCGGGGCGCCCTCCCGACTCCCGGATGGCACCCGGGCTTCATTTCCAGATTCCTTACTAAGTCACTTTGGTGAGAGCACAGAGGCCACATGACGGCAAGCGGCAGTTCTGAGGTCTTCTGAAAAAACTGCACGTAATTAGCAAGTCGCCTTTTGAAAGAGAGGGAGCTTTCCAGGGAGATCTTTGAAGGGAAGCCATTATACTACGCGTGTTAGACATGCTGAGCCAACAGCACACCTCTCAGATACTCTGAGTAGGGAGGGGGCGGAGAACACCAGAATGTGACCAGAGGAGCCCGAGTGGGAACGAGAAGTAAGCAAGGGAAGGTGGCGGCAGGGCGAGAGCGCAACAGCTCATCCTGCTGATCCTCCACAGCCTGGCTTGGAGAAGGAATCGGAGCCCGCAGGTTCTGGCCTCCTGGAATTCTCCAGAGGACTGCTTCCCTGACAGCTTTGGTGGACTGTGTCTCCCTCTACTGGCCATCTGCAAAGTGCACACCACGGAGCCCGGCCAGGCCAGGTGGCCAGGAGCTCTGACCTTGCTCCAGGAGCTGGAGGTCGGACACGAAGGCGACGTCAGCGTCAGTGAGCGCAGTGAACTGGATGTCCCCGAGGTGCAGGATCGCGGTTAGAATCACCATCAGGTTCTCCACCTCCTGCACCATTGACAAACAGAGAAGACAGGGCTGCTCAGGAGGAGGGCAGCTAGGCACGTCCTCACCCCTGGAAGTCTGTTACAGGGACCCGCCACTGGGATCGAGGCTGCTCAGACCCCAAGTGCTGGGTAAAACAGCTATGACCGTCTGGCCCCAAGTAGAAATCCCATAATCAATGAGTAGCTCTTTTCCATCAGCGTTTCTTTTCCTCAAATGTAAGGGAGGAGGAAAATACCTTCTGATATAAGTTAGGGTCTTCTTACTTGTTTTTCGAGGCAGAGTCTTACTATGTCATTCAAGCTGGCCTTGAACTCATTATGTAGCCCAGGCTGCCCTTGAACTCACAGTCCTCCTCAGCCTCTGAAGAGTCAGGATCTCAGCAGGTGTGCCCACTACACCTAGCATTTCAAGTCTTCTGAATGTTAATTGTGATTACAGGTAGAAGCCTGCCTGGGTGGAGCTCATCTTGAGGGCCTCCCTGTGTGGTGCTGAGCCTATTTCTGCCCTGCGCCTCCATCATGGCCCCTCCCGAGTTATCACCTCAGGTAAGCTGAGGAGGCAACTGCACCATATTCTACTTCTGGCTCAAGATGCCAGAAAACACAGCAAAGTTCAGGAGCCCTCTGGGTACACGGAGAGGAGGAGGCTCCAGGGAGTGGGCCCCAGAGCTGGGTTCTGCACAGCAGGGATGGAGGCTGCAGCTTGTTTTGGGACAGGTGTTTTACAGCGAGAATGAAAAACCAAGAAAAAGTGGACCATGAAAGGCAACTCAGGTTGACTCAGAGCACAAGCAACAGGACATTCATGGCTCACAGCTCTAATCTGCAACTTGGGCAGAAGCTCCAGCCACGCCCACAGGCTCACCCTCTAAGAACACCAATCCACTCACGCCCAAAACAACAGAGCCCTTGGGGCTTCTGTCATCTTCTCCAATCTCCATTTTGTCAGTGGTGTGTGAGTGTGTGTGAGTGTGTGTGTGTAGCACTAGGAATTGAACCCGGAGCCTTTGCACTGAGCTATATTTGCAGCCTCCTCTTTATTTAATTTATATGGAGACTGGCTCTTGCTAATTTGCTAAATTTCCTGGGCTGGTCTTGAATTTGTGATCCTCCTGCCTCAGCCTCCTAGACTGCAGGGATTAGAGGCTTTCGCCCCTTGCTTTTGTCACCTTTTGAAAGACAGCATTGTTGTAGATGGACTAAGGGGCTTACAGGTAGAGCGCTGCAGGATCCTGACATTATGTGAAATTGTCTACAAA
Organism: Octodon degus; assembly: GCF_000260255.1. NCBI lineage: Eukaryota > Metazoa > Chordata > Mammalia > Rodentia > Octodontidae > Octodon > Octodon degus. The sequence continues at coordinate 3,127,289 of NW_004524615.1, forward strand.
ATTCCTAAATCATTAATCAGTGTTTCACATTTAGTTCACTTTTGCTTTATATAGAGTAGCAGTTTCTCAGCCTTTTAAGCTCACTAACACCTTTTTATTTCTCAGTAATTCCTAAAGTTCTTCATTAAGTATTTAGTATCTGCCGGACAGATGGAAAAACAGAATTTGTACTGTGCTCAGGGGTCATGCGGTTTAGTAACGGAGGAGGTACGTGTCATGGTGTGATGGATGCCATGACAGGGAGCTCGCAGCCCTCCGTGGACAGCAAGGCTGGGAGCTATCACGCGCGCCTGTCCCTGCCATTTCTCCAGCCCCAAGACGAAGCCTTGGCTGAGGGCACAGGGCACAGCTCTAGATGACCAACTACCGAGGCCCACAGCTGGCTTCTGGGTGGGCTCTGGTCCCAGGGTCTCCCCAGCAAGGAGCTCCTTCCCATGAGGGGCATCTCCAATGGGTGAGTGTCACTGCTCAAGTCACTTCACAGGCACAGAGTGAAGCCGCCTCTCACAGCTATCACTGTCCTCTACCAAAGCACAGAGAGAGAAACAGGTCATAACTAGTATACCACGGGAACTCTGCTAGCTCCTCAGCCAGCTCTCTTAGTTCTCTCCCTCAGAGAACTGTTAGTTCCCTTTGTATTTTGCTTTCTCTGACTTGAATATCAATCCTGGATTTTCAAAGCCCTGTTTCCAAGCAACTGGGTTTTGGTAGAATAGCTCCCTGCCCCTGTCTGTGCCCGCTTTTTGGGAGAAGCTAGAAGCTTTAGGTGGGTGTCACAGTTTCTATCCAGGGGTCTCCAGAGCCTCACACACTCATGGGCTGGGCTGTGGGAGGTGACTGCATCACAGGTGTGCTGTACTCGTGGGGGGTGGGCTCTGGAGTGCGTTTAGAGCCAAATGTGACATTGGGAGGTGGGACTGGAGGAGGAGGTGGCTGCGGGGGCGTGGCCAGGAAAGCTCTCTCTCCCTCCGCCTCCTTGGTCTCTCTGCTTCCTTCCTGCCTGCCTGCTGTGTGCTGTTTCGCCTCTGCAGCGCCCCGCTGCCCTTCAGCTCTGCCATGGAGCCAGCCGACAAGACAACTGAACCTCTATGGACTGTGAGCCAAAACAAACCTCTCCTCTTTAGAATTATGGGTGTTGGGTAATGTGTCTCAGTAAATCAGAAGTAGCTGAGATGCTGGGAAGTAATAAAATCAGAAGAACCTGGCAGTAGCAAGTGCAAAGATGAAACTGCACGTGAGCAGAGTTCGTCAAAGCACAGAGAGAGAAACAGGCTCATTAGAGCGGAAAGGACAAGATGCTGTCTGGCCACAGCATCTAGAATTCCAGTCTCTAATAGAAATAAAATAAAAATCCCACTCAAAGTCAGGCATGGTGGCACTTCCAGTAACCCTCACACTCCAGAGGCTGAGGCAGGAAGATCACTTCCAATTCAAGGCTGGCCTGGGCTGCACAGTGAGCTTGATGCCAGCCTGAACTACATAGAGAAACCCTGTCTCAGAAAGCAAACACCTGGACTCTGAACACGAGCACGGACCAGACCAAGGGTCCCAAGTGATTTCTGGTAGGGCCCATTCTCCTGGAGTGACCCTCTCCTGGAGCACGTCCGAGTCACTCTCAGTCATTTCTCCATTTGCCACTCCTGGCACAAGGGAAAACCCCAGGCCCACTCTGGTCACAGGCAGAACATCACACTTGTGATCAAGTCTGGGCTTGTGTTTTCGTGGCTTCTCAGCGTTCCTCTGCTATATCAAATTAATTGCCCCCAAGGACTCCGCCATAACCCAAAGCTCAGCACGTGGAAGTGGGGAGTGTGGCGACAGCTGGAAGGAGAGCCGTGGGTCTCACTGAGGCTGGACCACTTTATGTTTATGACTAACTAGACTGTGCTGTTCACATCAGCAATACACACAGTCATTTAGGTTTTAACTAGTTAAAAGAAAAATATTAAAATTTCACTTTTTTTCTCTCAAGAGCCACCCGCCAAGTGCCCAGGAGTGGTGCAGGGTGGACAGCATTGTTGTCCAGCCCAGGTCAAGAACTTCTCCGTTATCAGAGATGACCCCACAGACAGCTGCCAGAAAGGCTTTGCTGTGGTGCTGTTTGGCTTCATAAGATTTTCAGGTATTATTTAAGAATAAAAACACTTTCTAGTAAGTAAACATTTTAATAAAGTGATTATTTTCATTTTCAAAGCGATTTTGAGCAGTCAACAGTTTCTTGGGGTTTTCTAGTGTCAGTTCAAAAAGTATGATCAAAACTACGACTAAGACTTAAGTTAAAATAGTCATTGTGGTAAAAGGCACACCACTGTGAGCCCTCCAAAGCCTCCCCTCACTGCAGCACACTCGGCATCCTTGACACTTTCTGATGTGGCTCTGGAGTCCTTGTTCCTGAGTGGCTTCAGGTGTGCTGTTGGGGCTGCTACAGTGTCCAGAATAGATTCAATGCCTTCACGTTTTGTGGTTGTCTTGACTTGCGGGGGGGGACCTGGAAGTCACACAGGGCCACACGTGGTGAGTGAGGGGGTGAGGAGGTAGCATCAAGTCTTGGAGCCACCTTTCTGTCCATGGCCTGGGCAGCAGCATTCACTGTGCTTTTGATCACACTATGTAAAGACATTCATGAAAGAGCTTCAGGGCCTCTGCTGAGTGGCAAGAGTGATGAGATGAGTGTGTTCAAGGAAAATATTTTAGGGGGATAGCGTCAGTGTGTCTTTTACTGAGATAATTTTGTTTTGTTTTTTTGAGTCAGGCTCTCACTATGTAGTACAGGCTGGCTTTGAGCTCACTATATAGCCCAAGCTGGTCTTAACTCACAGGGTTCCTACTGCCTCAGCTTCCTGAATGCTGGGATTATAGGTGTACAACCCCATGCTTGGCTGAGATAATTTTTAAAAATATAAACATTCACTGTATGCTTTGCCCACTTCTTGAAGTTACTGGACCTATTCTGGACATGCACCTGCACTTCTCTGGGGACAGGCCTCCAGGCCACCATGATGGAGGCCACACCACTCCAACCTGTGCTGCAGGTTTACCCTGCGTCCTGCCACCTCCGCCTTCTCATGCTCCTGGGCCTCCATGTCCTCCGACCCTCCCAGAATGTGCACTGTGGGAGGAGAGTCCCCAAGCCCGCAGCCACCTCTGCACGCAGCAGGGTGCAGGAAGCACTATCAAGTGAGTGACTAGTAGACCCTGGTGCAGGCTGGATTTCCTAGCGAAACACCGAGATGACTCACCAGGCTGCTGAAGCCAATTACAGCCAGAGCTTGTCTCAGAGCCACAAATCTGTCCCTGTTCAGCACGTGCTCTGCAGTGGCTGTGTCTCCTCTCGTGATCTGGTTCAAGTACCTGTGAAGATAAACACACCATGTTATGGCTCCGCGTGGAGTGTCACTTCAGCCTCACTTGCCTCCCCCAAATGAGGTCACCTGGACACCATGTGCCCACTACTGACAAAGCTCTGGACCTGACAGCACATGACATTTCTGCAAGGGACAAGCACAGCTCTTGTCGTCCCAGAACATATTACGTTGTGTGACATGGCTCTCACTCCAGCTGCAACTTCCTGGAGCGGAGCAGGATGCAAGTTCCTCCTCTTCTGCAGGTAGGCGCTCGGGAGAGACTGTCTGAGGCACTGTGATTGACAGCCGCGTTTGAGAGGCTGAATTCCCGCCAGCTGGCTGCCTCTTCTCACCGGGGCCTTTTAATTATGAGGAAGCTGATTAATTCACAGATTTATTCCCTTCATTCGGCAAACATGGAGGAATCATTTATCCAAACAGACCATAGGAAGCAGCTGAGGCCAGGAAGACGAAGGGGGCGGGTCCTTTCTGGAACCCAACAATGGCAAGATAATGTTCCCAGGGACAGAGAGGGGAGAGCACAGGACCCTGAGATGGTACTGAAACAGAACAACAGAAAGCAATGAAACAAATCAGACCCACACTTACATAGTGCATGAGAAACTCAACGTATAAATGATAGAGCAAAATAAAAGGCAGATACCAGCAACCGGGGGATGGATCTTTTGCAAAGGAGAAGGAGACCCAAAGAGGGAGGGAAGGGGAGGGGGAGGGGAGGAAAGAACTACTACGAGGAAGGTGCCCACCAGGTACGGCAAGCTTCCCTGATACAAACGAAGACGTAGAATGACAAAAGGTAACAATAACAAAGTATTAGGGAAAGGCTGGCCCCCAGAAGTAGCTGAGGAATGAACTCCGGAGGGAGGAGGGCTTCCGTCCCAGTGCGGACGTGAGTGGGAGGTCACCAGCAAGCACCTGTAGGCACGGCACCTGAAGAACCAGGGGACACAGGAGGGCCCCGCAGGGAGGGCCCCGCGATGGATGGTGCCAGCCAGCTAGCATCTGGTGCATGAGGAAAAGTGCCTGGGCTGCAGCTTCGGGGCCCCTCACAGGGTCCTGGGCAGGTTCTGGGCAGCTCTGAAGGCCAGAAATGGACAAGAGGCCCCATGGAGTTCAGGGAAGGGCTCCTGGTGCCCCAGAGAAGGGCCTCTGGGAAAGAGGAGGTCACGGAGGGCCTTGGGGACAAGGGAGAGAAGGAAGACTGAGGAGCGAGAAAGAGCGAAGAGAGGGGCGCAGAGGGCAGGCGGGTGCTCTTGTAATGAGGGGAGGGGTCGAAGGGGTCGCAGGAGGAGGGGACGGTGGGAGAGATGGCCTCACGTGAGAGGGCCTTGTGTTGCTCCACAGCCCCGCCGATGTAAGCTACCGCTCGGAGGGCACAGGACAGCCAAGGAAGGACAGAACAAATGCTGGGGACTCAGGAAAGCTACGAGAGTCTGCAAGCCTAGAGAATGCTAGGGTAAAACCTAGTGTACAGCAGCTCACCCTGGGAGGATCCAAGGCCATCAGGGATGCAGGACACATTGGATTCAGACAAAGCAGAGTGAGGAAAAAAAGTCAGATCAAGACCACTGAAGCCAGAGGACCACGTGTTGCAGACAGACTGGGAGAGATTCTGGGTACTCGGGGTGCTGCCTGAGGACCAGCAGGTACAGAGAAGCAGAGTCCGAGGGCCTCTGCCCCCGGGGTGGGGCAGAAATGGGTGCTTCGTGCCCAGGGTCACTGTGCCAGGCAACAGAGACTCTGCCGAGGAGGATGGGCTGCCGAGGAGGATGGGCGGGAGGCTTGGTGTTGGTTCAGGAGGGACCACCAGGGAAGCTGAGCTCCGAAGTCTTTGGTGCCAGCCACTGCTGCGCTTCAGGATCTGCAGGGTGAATGCAGGACTCTGAGCAGCTGAGACTGGGAAGGGTAGGGAAGGGGGTGACCAGCGCAGTCAGTAGCGACCCAGTGCCAGCCCTGGGCCTCAGGGTAGGAGGAGGAGTCACACCGTGCTATCCCTTAGTGGGGCAACAGGGCCATCAGCTGCATGGGGCTCTACTTTTGAGTCAGCAAAGAGAAGATTCTTGGCCTTAAATGTATGGCTGAGTTGGTGACTGAAAGGAAAATCATGAACACAGTCACACTGAAAGCCCAGCCCCACAACTGCTTTTCTCCTGGTATTTCTTACTAATTTCTATGCATCCTTTCTCTTGAAATGTTAATTGGTTATTTAAGAATGGTAGTTTTCTTTTTCCTTGAGATGAATTCTAGGGGAAAAAATGTATTCTGTATTTGTAAAGTGACAAGGTGCTTAAAAGTCCTAATGGATGTGAAAAGTATCACTTGGTGATATGCGTATTCAGCAGGTACTTAATGTGCAGATTTGTTGGAGAACCAGAGAGGAAAGAAAGGAAGTAGGTGGGGAGGGAGGCAGGGAGGGAGGCAGGGAGGGAGACAGGGAGGGAGGG